>NC_136344.1:139648-247148 GCF_964198595.1 Lampetra fluviatilis | reverse complement strand
TTCAAATCTAGAATCATAACAACAGTCTGGACCACTGGACGGTGGATGGGCGGGGCTTGGGAGTGGATGGGCGGGGCTTGAGGATGGATGGGCGGGGCTTGGGAGTGGATGGGCGGGGCTTGAGGATGGATGGGCGGGGCTTGGGGGTGGACGGGCGGGGCTTGGGGGTGGATGGGCGGAGCTTGGGGGTAGATGGACGGGGCTTGGGGTGGATGGGCGGGGCTTGGGGGTGGATGGGCGGAGCTTAGGGGTGGACGGGCGGGGCTTGGGGTGGATGGGCGGGGCTTGGGGTGGATGGACGGGGCTTGGGGTAGATGGGCGGGGCTTGGGGTGGATGGGCGGGGCTTGGGGTGGATGGGCGGGGCTTGGGGTGGATGGGCGGGGTTTGGGAGTGGATGGGCGGGGCTTGGGGGTGGACGGGCGGGGCTTGGGGGTGGACGGGCGGGGTTTGGGAGTGGATGGGCGGGGCTTGGGGTGGATGGGCGGGGCTTGGGGTGGATGGGCGGGGCTTGGGGGTGGATGGGCGGGGCTTGGGGGTGGATGGGCGGGGCTTGGGGTGGACGGGCGGGGCTTGGGAGTGGATGGGCGGGGCTTGGGGGTGGATGGGCGGGGCTTGGGGTGGATGGGCGGGGCTTGGGGTGGATGGGCGGGGCTTGGGGTGGATGGGCGGGGCTTGGGGTGGACGGGCGGGGCTTGGGGTTAATGGGCGGGGCTTGGGGTTAATGGGCGGGGCTTGGGGTGAATGGGCGGGGCTTGGGAGTGGATGGGCGGGGCTTGGGGTGAATGGGCGGGGCTTGGGGGTAGATGGACGGAGCTTGGGGTAGATGGATGGGGCTTGGGGGTAGATGGACGGGGCTTGGGGTGGATGGGCGGGGCTTGGGAGTGGATGGGCGGGGCTTGGGGTGAATGGGCGGGGCTTGGGAGTGGATGGGCGGGGCTTGGGGTGAATGGGCGGGGCTTGGGGGTAGATGGACGGGGCTTGGGGTGGATGGGCGGGGCTTGGCGGGTGGATGGGCGGGGCTTGGGGTGGACGGGCGGGGCTTGGGAGTGGATGGGCGGGGCTTGGGGGTGGATGGGCGGGAGTTGGGGGTGGATGGGCGGGGCTTGGGAGTGGATGGGCGGGGCTTGGGGGGTGGGTGGGCGGGGCTTGGGGTGGACGGGCGGGGCTTGGGGGTGGATGGGCGGGGCTTGGGGGGTGGATGGGCGGGGCTTGGGGGTGGATGGGCGGGGCTTGGGAGTGGACGGGCGGGGCTTGGGGGTGGATGGGCGGGGCTTGGGGGGTGGATGGGCGGGGCTTGGGGGTGGATGGGCGGGGCTTGGGAGTGGACGGGCGGGGCTTGGGGGTGGATGGGCGGGGCTTGGGGGTGGATGGGCGGGGCAAGGGGGATGGGCTCTACAGAGGAAGTGACGTCACGACCAACAGAACAGATTTCGTGCCGCGTGGAAATGGCGGCAAACCACGAGGTGGGTGGCGGGAAAATCGCGGCCGCGCCGTTTGAGGAGAAATTATTAAAATAAGAAAATACATTTTCACAATCAAAACTCTCTTTCTCGATACACGTTCTGAGGAGAAATTATAAAGAGAAAAAAAATTCAGAATCAAAACTTTCTCTCTATACATTTTCTGAGGAGAAATTTTTAAAATAAAATAAATTTTTACAATCAATACTTCTCTCTTTATACGTTTTCTGAGGAGAAATAATACAAATAAAAAATTCAGAATCAAAACTTTCTCTCTATATACACTTTCTGAGGAGAACATTTAAATAAAATAATTTTTCAAAATATAAACTTTTCACATTTTCTGAGGAGAAAATGTAATAATAAAATAAACTTTCAAAGTAAAAACTCTCCTTAGACATTTTCATCTTTAATTCAACTACCCTTTTTACACATTGTCTTACATTTTTTACCAAATGTGCAAACTGTTGAGTTTTACGACGTCAAAATGTTATAATGATGATAATTACCCGGACGATGATTGCCATTTCGTTTTAATTGTTCGTGTTTAGGTGTGTAAAGTATAGAAACTATAACTAAACAAATATTTACATTAAAATTAGTGAGGTAACATAACTAAGGGTTTGTTTTCTACAATACACCGATACACGCGACTTTTATTTAAAAGTAGTAATAGGGGAAACTACCCACAAACTTCTAATTCATCATTAACTTCTTTATTAATACTTGGCTCCAAAACGAATGTGTCTGCTACTGTTAAAGTGAAAATAAAAGTGTTATTTCTATTGTTAAAGTAAAAATAAAAGTGTGTGGATTGAAAGACTTTAACCTAATCTCATGGCCTACCCGTAAAACCATTCGGTTTACGGATTAATTAATTATGGACTCCAAAAATAATGTAATTTCTACTGTTAAAGTGCGAATAAAAGTGTGTAATTTCTACTGTTAAAGTGAAAATAAGTGTTATTTCTACTGTTAAAGTGAAAATAAAAGTGTGTGAATTGAAAGACTTTAACCTAATCTCAGGGCCTATCCGTAAACCCATTCGGTTTACGGATTAATTAATTATGGACTCCAAAAATAACGTAATTTCTTATGTTAAAGTGTAATAAAAGTGTGTGATTTCTACTGTTAAAGTGAAAATAAAAGTGTGTGGATTGAAAGACTTTAACCTAATCTCAGGGCCTATCCGTAAACCCATTCGGTTTACGGATTAATTAATTATGGACTCCAAAAATAACGTAATTTCTTATGTTAAAGTGTAATAAAAGTGTGTGATTTCTACTGTTAAAGTGAAAATAAGTGTTATTTCTACTGTTAAAGTGAAAATAAAAGTGTGTGGATTGAAAGACTTTAACCTAATCTCAGGGCCTATCCGTAAACCCATTCGGTTTACGGATTAATTAATTATGGACTCCAAAAATAATGAAATTTCTTATGTTAAAGTGCGAATAAAAGTGTGATTTCTACTGTTAAAGTGAAAATAAAAGTGTGTGGATTGAAAGACTTTAACCTAAGGGCCTATCCGTAAACCCATTCGGTTTACGGATTAATTAATTATGGACTCCAAAAATAATTACATGTCTACTGTTAAAGTGCGAATAAAAGTGTTATTTCTACTGTTAAAGTGAAAATAGAAGTGTTATTTTAACTGTTAAAGCAAAAATAAAAGTGCGCGCATTGAAAGACTTTAACCTAATCTGAGGGCCTTACCCCTCAACCCATATATTTTACGGATTAATTAATTATGGACTCCAAAAATACTGAAATTTCTCGTGTTAAAGTGTAAATAAAAGTGTGTGATTTCTACTGTTAAAGTGAAAATAAAAGTGTTCTTTTTACTGTTAAAGTGAAACTAAAAGTGTGTGAATTGAAAGACTTTAACCTAAGGGCCTACCCGTAAACCCATTCGGTTTACGGATTAATTAATTATGGGCTACAAAAATAATTACATGTCTACTGTTAAAGTGTAAATAAAAGTGTAATTTCTACTGTTAAAGTGAAAATAAAAGTGTAATTTTTACTGTTAAAGTGAAAATAAAAGTGTGTGGATTGAAAGACTTTAACCTAATCTCAGGGCCTTACCCCTCAACCCATATATTTTACGGATTAATTAATTATGGACTCTAAAAATAATGTAATTTCTCGTGTTAAAGTGTAAATAAAAGTGTGTGATTTCTACTGTTAAAGTGAAAATAAAAGTGTTCTTTTTACTGTTAAAGTGACACTAAAAGTGTGTGAATTGAAAGACTTTAACCTAAGGGCCTACCCGTAAACCCATTCGGTTTACGGATTAATTAATTATGGGCTTTCGATTTAAAGCTTTCGTGACTGCAGGGATTCATCTTCTTGGTTCTTTCGGTAAAGTCACGTAGAAGGGAAGTAATAAAATAATAAAAATAAAAATAAAACATTTTATTATGTTTTATTTTTATTATTTTATTACTTCCCTTCTACGTGACTTTACCGAAAGAACCAAGAAGATAATTATGGGCTACAAAAATAATTACATGTCTACTGTTAAAGTGTAAATAAAAGTGTAATTTCTACTGTTAAAGTGAAAATAAAAGTATTATTTTTACTGTTAAAGTGAAAATAAAAGTGTGTGGATTGAAAGACTTTAACCTAATCTCAGGGCCTTACCCCTCAACCCATATTTTTTTACGGGTTAATTAATTATGGACTCCAAAAATACTGAAATTTCTCGTGTTAAAGTGTAAATAAAAGTGTGTGATTTCTACTGTTAAAGTGAAAATAAAAGTGTTCTTTTTACTGTTAAAGTGTAAATAAAAGTGTGTGGATTGAAACACTTTAACCTAATCTTGAGGGCTTTTCCCCTCAACCCATATTTTTTTACGGGTTAATTAATTATGGACTCCAAAAATAATGACATTTCATCTGTTAAAGTGCGAATAAAAGTGTTATTTAAAGGCCTTACCCCTAAACCCATTCGGTTTACGGATTAATTAATTATGGGCTCCAAAAATAATGACATTTCTTCTGTTAAAGTGCGATTACAAAGTGTGTAACTGTGTGTGCGTGTGCTGAAAGACTTGAATCTCAGGGGCTTACCCCTCAACCCATACGATATACGCGTGTTCATTAATTCTGAGCCCCAAAAATAACGTTATTTCTACTATTATATTATTTGTTATTTCATTAAAGTCACGTAGAAGGGAAATAATAAAAATAAAACAATACAATTCTCACGACGTTTCGATTGCAACACAAGCACTCATCATAAGGTGTGAAAACCACAGCAAGAAAAAGGTTTTTATTAATATTTTTATGTTTATTTAATTTTTATTAATAACATTTTATTATTTTATTATTTCCCTTCTACGTGACTTTACCGAAAGAACCAAGAATATGAATTCCCTGCAGTCACGAAAGCTTTAAATCGAAAGTTAAAGTGCAAACAAAAAGCGTGCGCACTGTGTGTGTGTGTAAAGACTAGGTCGACTCAGCCTCAAATGAGTCACCTGGTGCGTTGGGTGTCTGTCGAAGTAGCAGTAGTAAACATCGCCACTGGGGAGACAAAGGCGGCCGGGCGTGGTGGTTTTGCAGTCCACACCACCACAATGATGGCGGTTAAATTTCGATTTAAATCTTTCGTGACTGCAGGGATTCATCTTCTTGGTTCTTTCGGTAAAGTCATCACGTAGAAGGGAAGTAATAAAATAATTAAAATAAAACATAATAAAATAAAAAAAAGAAACATAATAAAATAATAAAAATAAAACAATTAAATAATAAAAATATAACATAATAAAAATATAACATAATAAAATAATAAAAATATAACATAATAAAATAATAAGAATAAAACATAATAAAATAATAAAAATAAAACGATAACATTTCGATTTAAATCTTTCGTGACTGCAGGGATTCATCTTCTTGGTTCTTTCGGTAAAGTCAACACGTAGAAGGGAAGTAATAAAATAATAAAAATAAAACTTCATAAAATAATAAAAAGAAACAATAAAATAATAAAAATAAAACAATAAAATAATAAAAATATAACATAATAAAATAATACAAATATAACAATAAAATAATAAAAATATAACATAATAAAATAATAAAAATATAACGTAATAAAATAATAAGAATAAAACATAATAAAATAATAAAAATAAAACATAATAACATTTCGATTTAAAGCTTTCGTGACTGCAGGGATTCATCTTCTTGGTTCTTTCGGTAAAGTCAACACGTAGAAGGGAAGTAATAAAATATAAAAAAATTAACCCGTAACAAGTATAACCCGTAAAAACAAAGTTTTTCACTATAAATCCTTTATATGCGTGGCGGCTAGAGTCCTCTCGTCCTCTGGCTTGAGATGGCTGCCACCTATGGGTCAGATGATTGCATTGCACCATTAAGCAATTGGTAATTACATATATTTTTCCCTAAACGGTGTAAAATTTTGGAAAAAAATGTTCACGAACATTAATTGTCACGCACAACGAGTCTGTGTGCAAAATGTCAGCTCGATTGGATCACGGGAAGTGGGTTAAAAAACGACCGAAAGATTTGCACGGTCGTAAGCAAGCAAGCGAACTTAATATAAAGGATTTAAAAACAAAGTGTTTCACTATAAATCCTTTATATGCGTGGCATTGGGGCGGCTAGAGTCCTCTCGTCCTCTGGCTTGAGATGGCTGCCACCTATGGGTCAGATGATTGTGTGCCAGCATTAACCAATTGGTAAATAAATATTGATATTTTTTTCCCTAAACGGTGTCAAATTTTTGAAAACATTTTTCACGAAAATTCATTGTCACGCCACAACGAGTCTGTGTGCAAAATGTCAGCTCGATTGGATCACGGGAAGTGGGTTATAAAACGACCGAAAGATTTGCATGGTCCTAAGCAAGCAAGCGAACTTAATATAAAGGATTTAAAAATAAAACATAATAAAATAATTCTCACGACGTTTTAGACGCTGTCGCTTCGACAGACCTGGTTTTCACCTGTGGACGGCTGCTTGCATTGTGGGCGAAACGTCGTGAGAATTATTTTATTATGTTTTATTTGTATTATTTTATTATGTTTTATTTTTATTATTTTATTATTTTTTTATTTTTATAATTTTATTATGTTTTATTTTTATTATTTAAAAAAGTTTTATTTTTATTATTTTATTACTTCCCTTCTACGTGACTTTACCGAAAGAACCAAAAAAATGATGGCGTTCTTCGCAGGTGCTGCCTGCTGATAACAACAACACTTGCCCCCAGCAGATATGTTAAGGCCCAGGGTGATCAATAATGTCTGAATTTACCTGTAATCAGGTAGGGCACTGATAATGTCACTCACAACAACGAGCGGAGCGCCGGGTGGCTAAAGCACAGCAAGTTGCACAGTAGGGGGCACAGGTGGTGCATCAGCCAGTCATCTCGGTCATATCGGTCAGTCGACCCGTGGCACCTGCTGGGTCTGCCCCGTGACCTCCCGCCAGCGGGCGTTCGACACTTCACGTGGCAGCCTCAAGGTGCACATGGCCTGGCACAAGCGTCGTGGTGACGTCACCGCCACTTAGTGGCGAACGGCGGTTGTTGTTGTTGTTGGTGTTTACCTGTCAACAATCCGTACGGCTTTACCCCCCTCCCTCGTTTTGAGTGTTACAGATCTATGCGGCAGCCGTTTCAGTGCGGGCAAAAATCAATTGTCTCTTTGCACCATCGACCGTGCTCAATAATCGTACAGACCTGTGAGCAATATGAATCTAAGGGCAGTGTAGAGTCTATGGGCATGGGACATGGTCAATCCACTGCTGAATGTCGGCCTTCGCAGGCAGGCTTTCTCCTGAGTTGTGCCGCTCTGCTTGGGTCCCCAGGCCTCCGTGAACTACGAGCTCCTGGGGGTGGTGACGGAGCGTCTCACCTCCTCACCTCCACCACCCGCGCTCACCGCACGCTCACCACTCGCTGCACGCTCAACACTCGCTGCACGCTCACCACTCGCTGTACACTCAACACTCGCTGCACGCTCAACACTCGCTGCACGCTCACCACTCGCTGCACGCTCACCACTCGCTGCACGCTCACCACTCGCTGCACGCTCACCACTCGCTGCACACTCACCACTCGCTGCACACTCACCACTCGCTGCACACTCACCACTCGCTGTACACTCACCACTCGCTGCACGCTCAACACTCGCTGCACACTCACCACTCGCTGCACGCTCAACACTCGCTGCACGCTCACCACTCGCTGTACACTCAACACTCGCTGTACACTCACCACTCGCTGCACGCTCACCACTCGCTGCACGCTCAACACTCGCTGCACGCTCACCACTCGCTGCACACTCACCACTCGCTGTACACTCACCACTCGCTGCACACTCACCACTCGCTGCACACTCACCACTCGCTGCACGCTCAACACTCGCTGCACGCTCACCACTCGCTGCACACTCACCACTCGCTGCACGCTCACCACTCGCTGCACACTCACCACTCGCTGCACACTCAACACTCGCTGCACACTCACCACTCGCTGTACACTCACCACTCGCTGCACACTCACCACTCGCTGCACGCTCACCACTCACCGTACACTCACCACTCGCCGCACACTCACCACTCGCTGCACACTCACCACTCGCTGTACACTCACCACTCGCTGCACGCTCAACACTCGCTGCACACTCACCACTCGCTGCACGCTCAACACTCGCTGTACACTCACCACTCGCTGCACGCTCACCACTCGCTGCACACTCACCACTCGCTGCACGCTCAACACTCGCTGCACGCTCACCACTCGCTGTACACTCACCACTCGCTGCACGCTCAACACTCGCTGCACGCTCACCACTCGCTGCACACTCACCACTCGCTGCACGCTCAACACTCGCTGCACACTCACCACTCGCTGCACGCTCAACACTCGCTGCACGCTCAACACTCGCTGCACACTCACCACTCGCTGCACGCTCAACACTCGCTGTACACTCAACACTCACCGCACACTCGCTACGCGTCATGCTTGCCGCACGCTCACCACTCACCGCACACTCACCACTCACCGTACACTCACCACTCACAACACACTCACCACTCACCATACACTCACCACTCACCGCACACTCACCACTCACCGTACACTCACCACTCGCCGTACACTCACCACGCGTCACGCTGTCTGCACACTCACCACTCACCGCACACTCACCACTCACAACACACTCACCACTCGCCGCACACTCACCACGCGCCACGCTGTCTGCACACTCACCACTCACTGTACACTCACCACTCACAACACACTCACCACTCGCCGCACACTCACCACGCGCCACGCTGTCTGCACACTCACCACTCACCGCACACTCACCACTCACAACACACTCACCACGCGCCGCACACTCACCACTCACAACACACTCACCACTCGCCGCACACTCACCACTCACAACACACTCACCACGCGCCGCACACTCACCACTCACAACACACTCACCACTCACCGCACACTCACCACTCACAACACACTCACCACGCGCCGCACACTCACCACTCACAACACACTCACCACGCGCCGCACACTCACCACTCACAACACACTCACCACTCACCGCACACTCACCACTCACAACACACTCACCACGCGCCGCACACTCACCACTCACAACACACTCACCACGCGCCGCACACTCACCACTCACAACACACTCACCACTCGCCGCACACTCACCACTCACAACACACTCACCACGCGCCGCACACTCACCACTCACAACACACTCACCACTCACAACACACTCACCACTCGCCGCACACTCACCACTCACAACACACTCACCACTCACAACACACTCACCACGCGCCGCACACTCACCACTCACAACACACTCACCACGCGCCGCACACTCACCACTCACAACACACTCACCACGCGCCGCACACTCACCACTCACAACACACTCACCACTCACAACACACTCACCACTCACCGCACACTCACCACTCACAACACACTCACCACTCACCGCACACTCACCACTCACAACACACTCACCACGCGCCGCACACTCACCACTCACAACACACTCACCACGCGCCGCACACTCACCACTCACAACACACTCACCACTCACAACACACTCACCACTCGCCGCACACTCACCACTCACAACACACTCACCACTCACAACACACTCACCACTCGCCGCACACTCACCACTCACAACACACTCACCACTCACCGCACACTCACCACTCACAACACACTCACCACGCGCCGCACACTCACCACTCACAACACACTCACCACGCGCCGCACACTCACCACTCACAACACACTCACCACTCGCCGCACACTCACCACTCACAACACACTCACCACTCACCGCACACTCACCACTCACCGCACACTCACCACTCACAACACACTCACCACTCGCCGCACACTCACCACTCACAACACACTCACCACTCACCGCACACTCACCACTCACAACACACTCACCACTCACAACACACTCACCACTCGCCGCACACTCACCACTCACAACACACTCACCACTCACCGCACACTCACCACTCACAACACACTCACCACTCGCCGCACACTCACCACTCACAACACACTCACCACTCACAACACACTCACCACGCGCCGCACACTCACCACGCGCCGCACACTCACCACTCACAACACACTCACCACTCGCCGCACACTCACCACTTACAACACACTCACCACTCGCCGCACACTCACCACTCACAACACACTCACCACGCGCCGCACACTCACCACTCACAACACACTCACCACTCGCCGCACACTCACCACTCACAACACACTCACCACTCACAACACACTCACCACGCGCCGCACACTCACCACTCACAACACACTCACCACTCACAACACACTCACCACGCGCCGCACACTCACCACTCACAACACACTCACCACTCACAACACACTCACCACTCACAACACACTCACCACTCACAACACACTCACCACTCACCGCACACTCACCACTCACAACACACTCACCACGCGCCGCACACTCACCACTCACAACACACTCACCACGCGCCGCACACTCACCACTCACAACACACTCACCACGCGCCGCACACTCACCACTCACAACACACTCACCACGCGCCGCACACTCACCACTCACAACACACTCACCACGCGCCGCACACTCACCACTCACAACACACTCACCACTCACAACACACTCACCACTCGCCGCACACTCACCACTCACAACACACTCACCACTCACAACACACTCACCACGCGCCGCACACTCACCACTCACAACACACTCACCACTCACCGCACACTCACCACTCACAACACACTCACCACTCGCCGCACACTCACCACTCACAACACACTCACCACTCACAACACACTCACCACTCACAACACACTCACCACTCACAACACACTCACCACTCACAACACACTCACCACTCACAACACACTCACCACGCGCCGCACACTCACCACTCACAACACACTCACCACTCACAACACACTCACCACTCACAACACACTCACCACGCGCCGCACACTCACCACTCACAACACACTCACCACTCACCGCACACTCACCACTCACAACACACTCACCACGCGCCGCACACTCACCACTCACAACACACTCACCACTCACAACACACTCACCACTCACAACACACTCACCACTCACAACACACTCACCACTCACAACACACTCACCACTCACAACACACTCACCACGCGCCGCACACTCACCACTCACAACACACTCACCACTCGCCGCACACTCACCACGCGCCACGCTGTCTGCACACTCACCACTCACTGTACACTCACCACTCACTGTACACTCACCACTCACTGTACACTCACCACTCACTGTACACTCACCACTCACTGTACACTCACCACGCGCCACGCTGTCTGCACACTCACCACTCACTGTACACTCACCACTCACTGTACACTCACCACTCACTGTACACTCACCACTCACTGTACACTCACCACGCGCCACGCTGTCTGCACACTCACCACTCACTGTACACTCACCACTCACTGTACACTCACCACTCACTGTACACTCACCACGCGCCACGCTGTCTGCACACTCACCACTCACTGTACACTCACCACTCACTGTACACTCACCACGTGCCACGCTGTCTGCACACTCACCACTCACTGTACACTCACCACTCACTGTACACTCACCACTCACTGTACACTCACCACTCACTGTACACTCACCACTCGCCGTACATTCACCATGCGCCACGCTTGCCGCACGCTCACCACTCACCACACACTCACCGCTCACCACACACTCACCCCTCACCACACACTCACCCCTCACCACACACTCACCCCTCACCACACACTCACCCCTCACCACACACTCACCACTCACCGCACACTCACCACTCACCACACACTCACCCCTCACCACACACTCACCCCTCACCACACACTCACCCCTCACCACACACTCACCCCTCACCACACACTCACCACTCACCATACACTCACCACTCACCACACACTCACCCCTCACCACACACTCACCACTCACCGCACACTCACCACTCACCACACACTCACCCCTCACCACACACTCACCCCTCACCACACACTCACCCCTCACCACACACTCACCCCTCACCACACACTCACCCCTCACCACACACTCACCCCTCACCACACACTCACCCCTCACCACACACTCATCGCTCACCACACACTCACCCCTCACCACACACTCACCCCTCACCACACACTCACCCCTCACCACACACTCACCCCTCACCACACACTCACCACTCACCACACACTCACCACTCACCACACACTCACCACTCACCACACACTCACCACTCACCACACACTCACCACTCACCACACACTCACCCCTCACCACACACTCACCCCTCACCACACACTCACCCCTCACCACACACTCACCCCTCACCACACACTCACCCCTCACCACACACTCACCACTCACCACACACTCACCCCTCACCACACACTCACCCCTCACCACACACTCACCGCTCACCACACACTCACCCCTCACCACACACTCACCCCTCACCACACACTCACCCCTCACCACACACTCACCCCTCACCACACACTCACCCCTCACCACACACTCACCCCTCACCACACACTCACCCCTCACCACACACTCACCCCTCACCACACACTCACCCCTCACCACACACTCACCCCTCACCACACACTCACCCCTCACCACACACTCATCGCTCACCACACACTCACCCCTCACCACACACTCACCCCTCACCACACACTCACCACTCACCACACACTCACCACTCACCACACACTCACCACTCACCACACACTCACCACTCACCACACACTCACCACTCACCACACACTCACCCCTCACCACACACTCACCCCTCACCACACACTCACCCCTCACCACACACTCACCCCTCACCACACACTCACCCCTCACCACACACTCACCACTCACCACACACTCACCCCTCACCACACACTCACCCCTCACCACACACTCACCCCTCGCCACACACTCACCCCTCGCCACACACTCACCCCTCACCACACACTCACCCCTCACCACACACTCACCCCTCACCACACACTCACCCCTCGCCACACACTCACCCCTCGCCACACACTCACCGCTCGCCTCACACAGCACGCTTACCGTATACTCACCACACACCACACTCACCGCACTCACCGCATCTGACCACATCACCACATCTGGTCGGCAAGACTGGGTGTGTGGTGGAAGCATAACGGCCGGTGACCATCACCAACAGCATCATGAGCAGCTGCAGCAGCAACAGCATCATCATCAACAGCAGCAGCAGCAGCAGCAGCAGACTCGGCAGCATCAGAAGCAGAACCAGCAGCAGGAGATGCAGCAGCGTCATCAGCAGCAGCGTCTGGATCAGCAGCATCAACATCATCAGCAGCAACAGCTGCATAATCAGCAGCTGCAGCATCATCTGCAGCAGCATCATCAGCAACAAGAGGTGCAGCAGGATTATCAGCAGCAGGAGATGCAGCATCATCACCATCATCAGCAAAACCTGCATCATCAGCAGCATCAGCATCATGAGCAGCATCAGAATCAGCAGCAACAGCATCAGCAACAAGAGATGCAGCAGGATTATCAGCAGCAGGAGATGCAGCATCATCACCATCATCAGCAACACCTGCAGCAGCAGCATCATCAGCAGCCTCAGCAGCAGCAGGATCAGCAGCAGGAGATGCAGCATCATCACCATCATCAGCAACACCTGCAGCAGCAGCATCATCAGCAGCCTCAGCAGCAGCAGGATCAGCAGCAGGAGATGCAGCAGCAGCATCATCAGCAACACCTGCAGCAGCAGCATCAGCAGCTGCAGCATCAGCAGGAGCAGCAGCAGGATCAGCAGCAGCATCAACAGGAAATGCAGCAGCAGCATCATCAGCAACACCTGCAGCAGCAGCAGCAGCATCATCAGCAACACCTGCAGCAGCAGCAGCATCATCAGCATCAGCAGCATCAACAGGAGATGCAGCATCAGCAGCTGCAGCAGCATCGGCAGGAGGTGCAGCAGCTGCTGCAGCAGCAGCATGAGAGGCAGCAGCTACTGCAGCAGCAGCAGGATCAGCATCAGCAGAATCATCAGCTCTTGCTTGATCAGCAGCTTCAGCAGCTACTGCAGCACCAGCAGGAGATGCAGCAGCTATTGCAGCAGCATCAGCATCAGCGGGATCATCAGCAGCAACAGCATTGGCTGGCGAGCGGTGTGGCCTTAGCTGTGCTACCATCACCACCAGCACCACCAGCACCATCAGCACCATCAGCACCATCACCGCAAGTGTCACCACCAGTGTCACCACCGGTGTCACCACCAGTGTCACCACCAGTGTCACCACCAGTGTCACTACCGGTGTCACCACCAGTGTCACTACCAGTGTCACCACCGGTGTCACCACCAGTGTCACCACCAGTGTCACCACCAGTGTCACCACCAGTGTCACCACCGGTGTCACCACCGGTGTCACCACCGGTGTCACCACCAGTGTCACTACCAGAGCCGGATGCCGGCTCCAGCCGATTGCACGAGTCCCTGGCATTGGAACAACTGGCGCCACCGTGGCGTGCCGCTGGTGATGGTGGCGGTAGTGGCGGTTCATTTGTGGATTTCTCTGAATTCGAGGTGTGTGTGCCTCGCCTGGTGTTGTCGCTGTCAAGTGGCAGCCGTGAAGAGGAGGATGATGAGAGGGAGGAGGTCAGAGAGATTCAAAATGTAGAGGAGAGGGAGGAGGAGGAGGTGAGAGAGATTCAAAATGAAGAGGAGAGGGAGGAGAGAGAGATTCAAAATGTAGAGGAGAGGGAGGAGAGGGAGGAGGTGAGAGAGATTCAAAATGTAGAGGAGAGGGAGGAGGAGGAGGTGAGAGAGATTCAAAATGTAGAGGAGAGGGAGGAGAGAGAGATTCAAAATGTAGAGGAGAGGGAGGAGGAGGAGGTGAGAGAGATTCAAAATGTAGAGGAGAGGGAGGAGGTCAGAGAGATTCAAAATGTAGAGGAGAGGGAGGAGGAGGCTAGAGAGCTTCAAAATGTAGAGGAGAGGGAGGAGAGAGAGATTCAAAATGTAGAGGAGAGGGAGGAGGTCAGAGAGATTCAAAATGTAGAGGAGAGGGAGGAGGAGAGGGAGGTCAGAGAGATTCAAAATGTAGAGGAGAGGGAGGAGCTTGAGGAGGAGAGAGAGATTCAAAATGAAGAGGAGAGGGAGGACATTGAGGAGGGGGAGCTTGAGGAGAGGCAGGAGGAGTGTCGGCCTCGCCTGGTGTTGTCGCTGTTAAGTGGCAGCCGTGACGCGCAGAGGGAGGAGGAGGCTAAGGAGGTTGATAACAAAGAGGAGAGGGGGCAGCAGCAGCAGCAGGAGGAGGAGATTGAGGAAGAGACCGAGAGGGAGAGTGGGGAGGTGGAGGTGGGGCAGGTGCATCGGCTACCAGAGCCGGTGTGGCTGCAGGATAACGCCAGTGCTCGTGGTGGTGGTGGTGGTAGTTGTGGTGATGGCGCTAGCCGTGGTATTGATTACGGCGAAGGTTATGGCTACGGTGGCGCCGATCGCCACTGCGACGGTCGTGGTGGTGGTGATGGCGCTGGCGCCGGTCAACACTGCAGCGCTGATCGTGACGGCAATATCCATGGCGGTGGTGGCGGTGGCCCTCGTCACGGTTACGGCGGTCGTCACGGTTACGGCGGTCGCCACGGTGACGGTCATCACGGCGACGGCGGTCGACACGGCGGCCGTGGTGGCGGTCGCCACGAAGACGACGGTGGTAGCGGTTGCCGCGGCGATGGCGGTGACGGGGGCGACGGTGGTCGCCACGGTGACGGTGGTCGCCACGGTGACGGTGGTCGCCACGGTGACGGCGCCTGGTACGAGCGGCCCTCCTCTCCTCCCCCGCTGATGGAGTACCACGAGTTCCTGTACTACGATCAGCTGCACCGAGGCGTGGTCTGCAACATCATGAACACAGAGGTCAAGGTCTTGCTCCATGAGGAGGGGGGGGGGCGAGGACGCCCGCCGGGGGAGGGGTCCCCCCGCTCTACGAGAGGCCAGGACGGCGAAGTCTGGATGGAGGGAGGCCCCGCATCGCGCCAGGCTAGGTGCGCGCGCGAGAGACGGTTCGGGCGTGTAGGGCAAAAACAACCCCCCCCTACCCCTTCGCTTGTGCCGGACGATGACACTGTGGTGAGCAGTGCCATCGATGTGGGAGGGCCAATTTGTGGAAGTACTAAAAGCGATCCAGAGTCTGAGACTAGGAAAGACACCGGGCAGAGATGATCTCCCAAGCGAAATGCTGACGGAGGGTGGCGTTTTTGCACAGACTGCCCTACATGACATCATAACAACAGTCTGGACCACTGGACGGGTTCCGCAGGACTGGAAGGATGCCCTGGTGGTCGTCCTCTTCAAGAAGGGGGACCGCTCAGACTGTAACAACTACAGGGGCATCTCACTCCTCAGTGTGCCGGGAAAGGTCCTGGCAAGGATTATTCAACATCGCCTTGCCAGGCACACTGAGGAGAGGCTTGCAGAGCACCAATGTCTTTCAGGAAAGGGCGGTCCTGCACAGATACCATATTTTACGTCCGTCTGCTACAGCAGAGGTGTAGAGAATTCCAACAATACTTACAACTCTGCTTTATTGACCTGGTCAAAACCTATGATACCATCAGTAGCTCTGGGTTGTTGTTCGTGCTTTCGGAGTCCCTGACTGCTCACAATCATTAAGGATCTTCATAATGGTGAGCAGGCCTGGGTAAAACTACGTAGTTGGGAGTCGGAGTCATTCCCTGTTCACCTTGGGGTGCAACAGGGATGTCCTTTGGCTCCCACATTATTTAACATCTATTTTGACCACGTAGTTCGTGAAAGCCTTCGATGGCTATACCGGAGGAATTTCCATCTGGTACAGATACAATGGGAGGCTGATCGATGCCTGGGTTGTGGTCAAGGGATGGCTCCCTATTGGTCAAACATGTTAAGTATGCCATGATCTGGTCATTGCTGCTCACTCAGAGGAGGAGTTGGAGGCGCTGCTGCTGAACCTGGAGCGTGCCACTAAGAGGTGGGGCCTTACCATCAGCCCCACCAAAACTAAGCACCTGCCTGGGTATTTTGTACCATCGGACACTCCACCCCCACAACTCCCAATTGGTGATAGGGCAGTTGTGGAGAGAGTGGAGAGTTTCCCATACCTGGGCAGTGTGCTTATGACCGGCTCCAGTTTAACAGCAGAGGTCTCACTCCAAATCAGTCGAGCGGCATCTATTCATCGGTTGCGTAACGCTGTGTGGAAGCTACCTGGTCTGTCGCTCCACACGAAGCTTTGAGTCTTCTCGGCCAAGGTCATTCCCTTCTCTACGCTTGCGAAACGTGGACCCCCCTAATGGAACATCTTCGCCGGTTAGAAACATTCAGGCTGGCCTGCCTACGATCCATCCTATGTTTAACCAGGCTGAATTGTGCGAGGAGCTCACAAATCCTTGAAAGTTCTAGACAAAGTCCCTTCGGTGAGCTCCTCCGGCGGGAAAGGCTGCATTGGCTGGGTCATGTAGCCCACATGCCCAGCCACCGCATGCCTAAACAGCTTTTGTTCGGCCGGATCGAGGGGGCTAATCAGGCGTGGCACGGGCTAGAGAAGAGATGGGGTGATGTGGTACAGGAGGATGTGGAGCTGAGTGGACTTGCCGATGACTGGTGCCAGCTGTGTCAAGATCGGCCTCTGTAGAGCGGGCTCGTGAAGGACGCTACTGGGCAGTTGGAGGCAGTCGCCCTCCAACAACAACGGAGGGCGGAGGAGCGACGCTCACAACAACGAGCGGAGCGCCGGGTGGCTAAAGCAAAGCAAGTTGGCACAGTAGGGGGCACAGGTGGTGCATCAGCCAGTCATTTCAGTTGACCCGTGGCTCCTGGGTCTACCCCGTGACCTCCTGCCAGCGGGCGTTCGACACTTCACGTGGCTTCAAGGTGCACTTGGCCTGGCACAAGCGTCGTCGTGACGTCACCGCCACTTAGTGGCGAATGGTGACTGAGTGTGTCTGAGTAAGTGTGTGTGTAAGTGTGTTACTGTTTGTGAGTGTGTGTTTGTAAGTGTGTCACTGTGAGTGTGTCTGAGTGTGTGTGTGTGTGAGTGTATGTGTGTCACTGTGTGTGAGTGAGTGTGAGTGAGTGAGTGTGACTGAGTGTGACTGAGTGCGACTGTAAGTCTGAGAAAGTGTGAGTGTAAGTGTGTCACTGTGTGTGTGTAAGTGTGTCACTGTCTGAGTATGTGTGTGTGTGAGTGTGTCACTGTGTGTGAGTGTAAGTGTGTGTGTGCACTTTGTGTACAGGGCACATGAGGAGGAGTCTGTCGAGAAACGCGACGGTCTGAGCAAGAGGGCACTAGGGACGAGGTGAGAGCCACTCTGTGGGTGGGTGAGGGTGGGTGGGTGTTGGTGGGTGGGTGAGGGTGGGTGTTGGTGGGTGTGTGTGAGTGAGGGTGTGTGTGAGAGTGGGTGGGTGAGTGAGGGTGGGTGGGTGAGGGTGGGTGAGTTAGGGTGGGTGGGTCAGGGTGGGTGGGTAAGGGTGGGTGGGTGAGGGTGGGTGTTGGTGGGTGTGTGTGAGAGTGGGTGGGTGAGTGAGGGTGGGTGAGTTAGGGTGGGTGAGTTAGGGTGGCTGGGTGAGGGTGGGTGGGTAAGGGTGGGTGGGTGAGGGTGGGTGTTGGTGGGTGTGTGTTAGGGTGGGTGAGTTAGGGTGGGTGGGTGAGGGTGGGTGGGTAAGGGTGGGTGGGTGAGGGTGGGTGTTGGTGGGTGTGTGTGAGAGTGGGTGGGTGAGGGTGGGTGAGTTAGGGTGGGTGGGTGAGGGTGGGTGGGTGGGTAAGGGTGGGTGGGTGAGGGTGGGTGTTGGTGGGTGTGTGTGAGTGAGGGTGTGTGAGAGTGGGTGGGTGAGTGAGGGTGGGTGAGGGTGGGTGGGTGAGGGTGGGTGGGTGAGGGTGGGTGGGTGAGGGTGGGTGAGTTAGGGTGGGTGGGTGAGGGTGGGTGGGTAAGGGTGGGTGGGTTAGGGTGGGTGGGTTAGGGTGGGTGGGTTAGGGTGGGTGGGTGAGGGTGGGTGGGTGAGGGTGGGTGGGTAAGGGTGGGTGGGTGAGGGTGGGTGAGGGTGGGTGGGTGAGTGAGGGTGGGTGAGGGTGGGTGAGTTAGGGTGGATGGGTGAGGGTGGGTGGGTAAGGGTGGGTGGGTTAGGGTGGGTGGGTGAGGGTGGGTGGGTGGGTGAGGGTGGGTTAGGGTGGGTGGGTGAGGGTGGGAGGGTGAGGGTGGGTGGGTGAGGGTGGGTGGGTTAGGGTGGGTGGGTGAGGGTGGGTGGGTGAGGGTGGGTGGGTGAGGGTGGGTGGGTGAGTGAGGGTGGGTGAGGGTGGGTGAGTTAGGGTGGATGGGTGAGGGTGGGTGGGTAAGGGTGGGTGGGTTAGGGTGGGTGGGTTAGGGTGGGTGAGGGTGGGTGGGTGAGGGTGGGTGGGTGGGTTAGGGTGGGTGGGTGAGGGTGGGTGAGGGTGGGTGGGTGAGGGTGGGTGGGTGAGGGTGGGTGGGTTAGGGTGGGTGGGTGAGGGTCGGTGGGTTAGGGTGGGTGGGTGAGGGTGGGTGGGTTAGGGTGGGTGGGTGAGGGTGGGTGGGTGAGGGTGGGTGGGTGAGGGTGGGTGGGTGAGGGTGGGTGGGTTAGGGTGGGTGGGTGAGGGTTGGTGGGTGAGGGTGGGTGGGTGAGGGTGGGTGGGTTAGGGTGGGTGGGTTAGGGTTGGTGGGTGGGTGAGGGTGGGTGTGGATGGGTGGGTTAGGGTGGGTGGGTGAGGGTGGGTGATTGAGGGTGTGGGTGGGTGGTTGAGGGTGTGGGTGGGTGGTTGTGGGTGTGGGTGGGTGTTGGTGGGTGTCGGTGGGTGTTGGTGAGGGTGTCGGTGTGTGTGGGTGGGTGTTGGTGAGTGTGGGTGTGTGTGGGTGAGGGTGGGTGGGTGAGTGAGGGTGGGTGAGGGTGGGTTAGGGTGGGTGGGTTAGGGTGGGTGGGTTAGGGTGGGTGGGTAAGGGTGGGTGGGTTAGGGTGGGTGGGTGAGGGTGGGTGGGTGAGGGTGAGTGGGTTAGGGTGGGTGGGTGAGGGTGGGTGAGGGTGGGTGGGTGAGGGTGGGTGGGTGGGTGAGGGTGGGTGGGTTAGGGTGGGTGGGTGAGGGTGGGTGGGTGAGGGTGGGTGGGTGAGGGTGGGTGAGGGTGGGTGGGTTAGGGTGGGTGGGTTAGGGTGGGTGGGTGAGGGTGGGTGGGTAAGGGTGGGTGGGTGAGGGTGGGTGGGTGTGGATGGGTGGGTTAGGGTGGGTGGGTGGGTGGTTGAGGGTGTGGGTGGGTGGTTGAGGGTGTGGGTGGGTGGTTGAGGGTGTGGGTGGGTGGTTGTGGGTGTGGGTGGGTGTTGGTGGGTGTCGGTGGGTGTTGGTGAGGGTGTCGGTGTGTGTGGGTGGGTGTCGGTGAGTGTGGGTGGGTGTCGGTGTGTGTGGGTGGGTGTCGGTGTGTGTGGGTGGGTGTCGGTGTGTGTGGGTGGGTGAGGGTGGGTGGGTGTAGGTGGGTGAGGGTGGGTGGGTGTGGGTGGGTGTGGGTGGGTGAGGGTGGGTGTTGGTGGGTGTGTGTGAGTGAGGGTGTGTGTGAGGGTGGGTGTTTGAGTGCGGGTGCGCTGTTTATTTGTGGAGATTCAAAATCGCCACGCGATTCTGAAGGGAAATTTCGCCCGCCGCTATAAATTCCCGCGCGACGATGGTGACGACTATACTCTTAGTTCTTTCGTTAAAGTCACGTAGGTAAAAAAAGTAATTAAAATTAATAAAAATAAAACAATAATAAGTATAACCCGTAAAAACAAAGTTTGTCACTATAAATCCTTGATATGCGTTGCGGCCAGAGTCCTCTCGTCCTCTGGCTTGAGATGGCTGCCACCTATGGGTCAGATAATTGCATTGCACCATTAAGCAATTGGTAATTAAACAGAATTTTTTTGTCCTAAACAGTGTAAAATTTTGGGTAAAATTTTACACGAACATTAATTGTCACGCCACAACGAGTCTGCGTGGAAAATGTCAGCTCGATTGGATCACGGGAAGTGGGTTAAAAAACGACCGAAAGATTTGCACGGTCCTAAGCAAGCAAGCGAACTTAATATAAAGGATTTAAAAACAATGTTTTTAAATCCTTTATATGCGTGGCATCGGGGCGGCTCGAGTCCTCTCGTCCTCTGGCTTGAAATGGCTGCCACCTATGGGTCAGATGATTGTGTGCCAGCATTAACCAATTGGTAAATAAATATTGATATTTTTTTCCCTAAACAGTGTAAAATTTTTGAAAAAAATTTTCACGAAAATTCATTGTCACGCACAACGAGTCTGCGTGGAAAATGTCAGCTCGATTGGATCACGGGAAGTGGGTTAAAAAAACGACCGAAAGATTTGCACGGTCCTAAGCAAGCAAGCGAACTTAATATAAAGGATTTAAAAACAAAACATAAAATAATTCTCACGACGTTTCAGACGCTGTCGCCTCGACAGCCCTGTTCTTCACCTGAGGACGGCTGCTGCTTGCGTTGTGGCCGAAACGTCGTGAGAATTATTTTGTTTTATTTTTATTACTTTATTACTTCCCTTCACGACGTTTCGGAGGCAACACAAGCTTCCGTCTTCAAGCTTCAAATCTAGAAATGATGGTGACTACGTTTGACGAGAAGCCACGTGGCTGAGCTGCTATCATTTGTGAGGATCCAGGAGCTCTCTTCTGTCAAAAAGAGCAGCTCTACACAGCCACAGTGGATGCCTTAGCAGGTAAAATAAAACAATTAAAAGTTTAATCTTGATTTAAAGCTTAGCGACTGCTAGGAATCCTTACTCTTTGGTTCTTTCGGTAAAGTCACGTCGGTAGGAAATAAAACAAATCACGACGTTTCGGGCGCAACGCAAGCGTCCTTCAGGTGTGGGAGAGCGTGGCCTGCCGGTGAGGCAGACTGTTTTAAAAAGGTTTGAAATGGGTGTGGCCCAAGGGTCATAAAGAAGTGGCCGGGGCTAGTGATGTTAACGTGAGAAATTAGCGTGCAACTGGGCACGGAAGTGGCTATGTTAATGTGAGAGATTTAAAGTCGCTTGAATAGCTATGCTTTGTACGATAGGTTAACCCTCTGCTCTGTGTATGCTGTGCGCGCTGTAGGCTGTTGGAGATTCTGAACCCGAGCCCTATGAACCACGAAAAGCACGACTTCCAACTCCAGGTGACGCAGCACAGACAGGAGACACTCACCACTCGCTGTGTTTGGATCCAGCAGTGCGTTTCCCGACTTGTAGACGCAGCATTGGGGAACACTGGGACACACGCAGCGCCGAGACGCTCACCACTCGCTGTGTTTGAAACCAGCAGTGCGTTTCCCAACTTGTAGACGCAGCATTGGGGAACACTGGGACACACGCAGCGCCGAGACGCTCACCACTCGCTGTGTTTGGATCC
This sequence comes from Lampetra fluviatilis, assembly GCF_964198595.1. NCBI lineage: Eukaryota > Metazoa > Chordata > Hyperoartia > Petromyzontiformes > Petromyzontidae > Lampetra > Lampetra fluviatilis. The sequence continues at coordinate 224,622 of NC_136344.1, read as the reverse complement.
AGCAGTGTGTTTCCCAACTTGTAGACGCAGCATTGGGGAACACTTGGACACGCAGCGCCGAGACGCTCACCACTCGCTGTGTTTGGATCCAGCAGTGTGTTTCCCAACTTGTAGACGCAGCATTGGGGAACACTTGGACACACGCAGCGCCGAGACGCTCACATCTGGCTGTGTTTGAAACCAGCAGCGTGTTTCCCATCTCGTAGACGCAGCATTGGGGAACACTGGGACACACGCAGCACTGAGACGCTCACCACTCGCTGTGTTTGAAACCAGCAGTGTGTTTCCCAACTTGTAGACGCAGCCTTGGGGAACACTGGGACACACGCAGCGCCGAGACGCTCACCACTCGCTGTGTTTGAATCCCGCAGTGTGTTTCCTAACTCGTATGCGCAGCCTTGGGGAACACTTGGACACACGCAGCGCCGAGACGCTCACCACTCGCTGTGTTTGAATCCCGCAGTGTGTTTCCTAACTCGTATGCGCAGCCTTGGGGAACACTTGGACACACGCAGCGCCGAGACGCTCGCCACTCGCTGTGTTTGAATCCAGCAGTGCGTTTCCCAACTTGTAGACGCAGCATTGGGGAACACTGGGACACACGCAGCACTGAGACACTCACCACTCGCTGTGTTTGAATCCAGCAGTGCGTTTCCCAACTTGTAGACGCAGCATTGGGGAACACTGGGACACACACACCACTGAGACACTCACCACTCGCTGTGTTTGAATCCAGCAGTGTGTTTCCTAACTCGTATGCGCAGCCTTGGGGAACACTTGGACACACGCAGCGCCGAGACGCTCACCACTCGCTGTGTTTGAATCCAGCAGTGTGTTTCCCATCTCGTAGGCGCAGCTTTGGGGAACACTTGGACACACGCAGCGCCGAGACACTCACCACTCGCTGTGTTTGAATCCAGCAGTGTGTTTCCCAACTTGTAGACGCAGCATTGGGGAACACTCGGACACACGCAGCGCCGAGATGCTCACCACTCGCTGGGTACGGGTAGGGTAGGGGTACGGGTAGGGTACGGGTAGGGTACGGGTACGGGTAGGGTACGGGTAGGGTATGGGTAGGGTACGGGTAAGGTACGGGTAGGGGTACGGGTAGGGTACGGGTAGGGGTACGGGTAGGGGTACGGGTAGGGTACGGGTAGGGTACAGGTAGGGTACGGGTACGGGTAGGGTACGGGTAGGGTACGGGTAGGGTACGGGTAGGGTAGGGTACGGGTAGGGTACGGGTACCCGTTTGCGACCCTGGTGCGGCCGGGTACGGGTAAGGAATCAAAACCCGTTAGCGACCTCTGGCGGTTACCGACCACAACAACTCCCCCCCCCTCACCCACCCGCCCCCCTTCGTAGGCGTGACAGCACTTGCCCCTCACCCCCCCCGCACACACACACACAGACAGTCATCTGTGTGTGTGTGTGTGGGGGGGGGGGTTGGTTGGTGTGTACCTTTGTCTGCAGGTGAGGTCGTGGAGCCGGGCTGCATGGCCGCCCTGGGACGGGGTCGTCGCCCACTCGACTCGCCCCTTCACCGCCTACCGCTCGCTGGACGCCGTGCCCTTCCCCGGCGAGGTCAAGAAGGTCAGGCACGCTCGTAGCCCCCGTCGTGGGGGTCGGTTGCGCCGTGGGGGTCGTCACGGGGTCGTCAAGGGGTCGTCAAGGGGTCGTCACGGGGTCGTCACGGGGTCTGTCGTCAAGGGGTCGTCAAGGGGTCGTGATCGAACCCACGACCTCCTGTAGACCAGGCGAGGTGGTTAACATCTCACCACCATGGTGATGAGAGAGAGAGACACACACTCCAAATATACAGCAGCAGGCATCAGGGTCGGGATCGAACCCACGTCCTCCTGTATTCCAGGCGAGGTAGTTAACATCTCACCACCATGGTGATGAGAGAGAGAGAGACGCACACTCCAAATATACAGCAGCAGGCATCAGGGTCAGGATCGAACCCACGACCTCCTGTACACCAGGCGAGGTAGTTAACGTCTCACCACCATGGTGATGAGAGAGAGAGACGCAGACTCAATATATAGTAGTAGGCATCAGGGTAGGGATCGAACCCACGACCTCCTGTATACCAGGCGAGGTAGTTAACATCTCCTAGCCACCGTGATGATGATGAGAGAGACACGCAAACTTCAAATATAACAGCAGCCATCAGGGTTGGGATTGAACCCACGACCTCCTGTACACCAGGCGAGGTAGTTAACATCTCCTAGCCACCGTGATGATGATGAGAGAGACACGCAAACTCCAAATATAACAGCAGCCATCAGGGTTGGGATCGAACCCACGACCTCCTGTATACCTATACCAAGCGAGGTAGTTAACATCTCCTAGCCACCGTGATGATGATGAGAGAGAGAGAGACACGCAAACTCCAAATATAACAGCAGGCGTCAGGGTCGGGATCGAACCCACGACCTCCTGTATACCAGGCGAGGTAGTTCGTGTGGCTCTTGTCGCCGTGGCAACCGCGTGCTCCGAGGCCCGCGTCGCCGCGGCAACCGCGTGCTCCGAGGCCCGCGTCTCCGTGGTAACCGCGCGGCCCATCCCTCTGCCGCCGCAGGCCCTGCTGAGGTCCGGCTTCGTGCAGCCCGATTCGCTGGCCGCCCGCTGCTGGGCTCCCGTGTTGGCAGGCGCCGACGTGGTCGCCGTGACGACCGCGGGCACCGTCGCCGTGGCGACGAGCGCGGAGCCGGGCGGCGTGTGCCACCGGCTCCCCACCGGGGCGGCCCTCGCCTACCTGCCGCCGCTCCTCGCGTGGCTCTGCAACCCCGGGGCCTACCAAGGGTTGCCCTTTGGCAACGGGGTGAGTGGGGCGGGAGGTTTGTGGGGGCGTGAGGGGTGAGGGGGGGGCGGTGAGGGGAGTGGGGGCGGTGAGGGGGGCGGGGTGAGAGGTGGGTGAGTGGGTGAGTGGGTGAGTGGGGTGAGAATTTTGTGGGGGGGGGGGGGTGAGGGAGGGGAGTGGGGGGCGGGGTGAGAGGGTGAGTGGGTGAGAGGGTGAGGGGTGGGTGAGTGGGTGAGTGGGTGAGGGGTGGGTGAGTGGGTGAGAGGGTGAGGGGTGGGTGAGTGGGTGGGTGAGTGGGTGAGTGGGTGAGAGGGTGAGAGGGTGAGGTGTGGGTGAGAGGTGGGTGAGGGGGTGAGAGGTGGGTGAGGGGGTGAGAGGTGGGTGAGTGGGTGAGAGGTGGGTGAGTGGGTGAGAGGTGGGTGAGAGGTGGGTGAGTGGGTGAGAGGTGGGTGAGTGGGTGAGAGGGTGAGAGGGTGAGGGGTGGGTGAGAGGTGGGTGAGGGGGTGAGAGGTGGGTGAGTGGGTGAGGGATGGGTGAGTGGGTGAGAGGTGGGTGAGTGGGTGAGAGGGTGAGGGGTGGGTGAGAGGGTGAGGGGTGGGTGAGAGGGTGAGGGGTGGGTGAGAGGGTGAGGGGTGGGTGAGAGGGTGAGGGGTGGGTGAGTGGGTGAGTGGTGGGTGAGTGGGTGGGTGGGTGAGTGGGTGAGTGGGTGAGAGGTGGGTGAGTGGGTGAGAGGTGGGTGAGTGGGTGAGAGGTGGGTGAAGGGGTGAGAGGTGGGTGAGTGGGTGAGAGGTGGGTGAGTGGGTGAGAGGGTGAGCGGTGGGTGAGAGGTGGGTGAGTGGCCACGGTCATTCCCTCCCTTCTCTACGCTTGCGAAACGTGGACCCCCCCCTAATGGAGCATCTTCGCCGGTTGGAAACGTTTAGGCTGGCCTGCCTACGATCCATCCTGGGTTTAACCTGCAGGCTGGATTGTGTGAGGAGCTCACAAATCCTTGAAAGATCTGGGCAAAGTTCCATCGGTGAGCTCCTCCGGCAGGCAAGGCTGCGTTGGCTGGGTCATGTAGCCCGCATGCCCAGCCACCGCATGCCTAAACAGCTTTTGTTCAGCCGGATCGAGGGGGCTAAACGGGCGCGGCACGGGCTAGAGAAGAGATGGAGTGACGTGGTACAGGAGGACGTGGAGCTGAGTGGACTTGCCGATGACTGGTACCAGCGGTGTCAAGATCGGCCTCAGTGGAGGAGGCTCGTGAAGGACGCTACTGGGCAGTTGGAGGCAGTCGCCCTCCAACAACAATGGAGGGCGGAGGAGCGACGCTCACAACAACGAGCGGAGCGCCGGGTGGCTAAAGCACAGCAAGTTGGCACAGTAGGGGGCACAGGTGGTGCATCAGCCAGTCATCTCGGTCATATCAGTCAGTCGACCCGTGGCACCTGCTGGGTCTGCCCCGTGACCTCCTGCCAGCGGGCGTTCGACACTTCACGTGGCCTCAGGGTGCACATGGCCTGGCACAAGCGTCGTGGTGACGTCACCGCTACTTAGTGGCGAATGGCGGTTGTTGTATCTGTGTCTATCTCTGCGTGGGTGTGTATCTCTCTGCGTGTATCTCTGCGTATCTCTGTATCTACGTGTCTCTGTGTGTGTCTCTGTGTGCGTGTGTCTCTGTGTGCGTGTATCTCTACGAGTCTCTGTGTATCTCTGTGTGGGTGTGTATCTCTCTGTATCTCTGTGTGTATCTCTATATCTCTGTGTGTCTCTGTGTGTGTCTGTGTAGCCGCTGCTGCTGGTGCTGTGTGCGGGCTGGCGCTGCTGCCTCGGGCTCCACCACCTGCTGGTCTCTGTGCGTGTCTCTGTGTGTGTCTCTGTGTGTGTCTCTGTGTGTATCTGTGTGTGTATCTGTGTGTATCTGTGTATCTGTGTGTCTCTGTGTGTATCTGTGTGTGTCTGTGTAGCCGCTGCTGCTGGTGCTGTGTGCGGGCTGGCGCTGCTGCCTCGGGCTCCACCACCTGCTGGTCTCTGTGCGTGTCTCTGTGCGTGTCTCTGTGTGTGTCTCTGTGTGTGTCTGTGTGTGTATCTGTGTGTCTCTGTGTGTGTCTGTGTAGCCGCTGCTGCTGGTGCTGTGTGCGGGCTGGCGCTGCTGCCTCGGGCTCCACCACCTGCTGGTCTCTGTGCGTGTCTCTGTGTGTGTCTCTGTGTGTATCTGTGTGTGTATCTGTGTGTCTCTGTGTGTGTCTCTGTGTGTATCTGTGTGTGTATCTGTGTGTATCTGTGTGTGTATCTGTGTGTGTCTGTGTAGCCGCTGCTGCTGGTGCTGTGTGCGGGCTGGCGCTGCTGCCTCGGGGTCCACCACCTGCTGGTCTCTGTGCGTGTCTCTGTGCGTGTCTCTGTGTGTGTCTCTGTGTGTATCTGTGTGTGTCTGTGTGTCTCTGTGTGTGTCTGTGTAGCCGCTGCTGCTGGTGCTGTGTGCGGGCTGGCGCTGCTGCCTCGGGCTCCACCACCTGCTGGTCTCTGTGCGTGTCTCTGTGCGTGTCTCTGTGCGTGTCTCTGTGCGTGTCTCTGTGTGTGTCTCTGTGTGTCTCTGTGTGTGTCTGTGTGTGTCTGTGTAGCCGCTGCTGCTGGTGCTGTGTGCGGGCTGGCGCTGCTGCCTCGGGCTCCACCACCTGCTGGTCTCTGTGCGTGTCTCTGTGCGTGTCTCTGTGTGTATCTGTGTGTATCTGTGTGTGTCTGTGTGTCTCTGTGTGTGTCTGTGTAGCCGCTGCTGCTGGTGCTGTGTGCGGGCTGGCGCTGCTGCCTCGGGCTCCACCACCTGCTGGTCTCTGTGCGTGTCTCTGTGCGTGTCTCTGTGTGTGTCTCTGTGTGTATCTGTGTGTGTATCTGTGTGTATCTGTGTGTCTCTGTGTGTGTCTGTGTAGCCGCTGCTGCTGGTGCTGTGTGCGGGCTGGCGCTGCTGCCTCGGGGTCCACCACCTGCTGGTCTCGCTCCTCGCCGAGCTGGGCGGCCTGCGCTGCGCACTACTCTGTGCCACCAACTCCTGCCCTGACGCGGCACTCCTCGCCGGAGGTGGAACCCCTACAGAATCCTATAGACTACCCTATAGACCCCTATAGAACCCTATAGATCCCTATAGAACCCTATAGACCTGCGCTGCGCACTACTCTGTTCCGCCAACTCCTGCCCTGACGCGGCACTCCTCACAGGAGGTGGCACCCCTACAGAATCCTATAGACTACCCTATAGACTACCCTATAGACCCCTATAGACCCCTACAGACCCCTACAGACCCCTACACACCCCTACATACCCCTATAGACCCCTACATACCCCTACAGACCCCTATAGACCCCTATAGAACCCTATAGACCCCTACACACCCCTATAGAACCCTATAGACCCCTACACACCCCTATAGACCCCTACAGACCCCTACACACCCCTACATACCCCTATAGACCCCTACACAGCCCTACAGACCCCTATAGACCCCTATAGACCCCTACACACCCCTATAGACCCCTACAGACCCCTACACACCCCTATAGACCCCTATAGACCCCTACACACCCCAATAGACCCCTATAGACCCCTACACACCCCTATAGACCCCTACAGATCCCTACACACCCCTACATACCCCTATAGACCCCTACACACCCCAATAGACCCCTATAGACCCCTACACACCCCTATAGACCCCTATAGACCCCTACACACCCCTACAGACCCCTATAGACCCCTATAGACCCCTACACACCCCTATAGACCCCTACAGACCCCTACACACCCCTACATACCCCTATAGACCCCTACACACCCCAATAGACCCCTATAGACCCCTACACACCCCAATAGACCCCTATAGACCCCTACAGTCTCCTACAGAACCCTATAGACCCCTATAGAACCCTATAGACCCCTACACACCCCTACAGGAGGGATCTCAGATCACTACCCAGGGAAGCTGTATATTGTTGTGTGAGTGTTGTGGTGGTGGTGTTGGTGGTGGTGTTGGTGGTGGTGTTGGTGGTGGTGTTGGTGGTGGTGGCCACCACCGGTTGTTGGGTGTATAGGCATGATGATGATGCTTGTGGTGGTTGTGTTGGTGGTGGTGGTTGTTGTGGTTGTTGTGGTTGTTGTGGTGGTTGTGGTTGTTAGTGGAGGTGGTGGTGGCCACACCGGTTGTTGTGTGGTGTATAGACATGACGATGGTTGTGGTGGTGGTTGTTGTGGTGGTTGTGGTGGTGGTGTTGGTGGTGGTGGCCACCACCGGTTGTTGGGTGTATAGGCATGATGATGATGCTTGTGGTGGTTGTGTTGGTGGTGGTGGTTGTTGTGGTTGTTGTGGTTGTTGTGGTGGTTGTGGTTGTTAGTGGAGGTGGTGGTGGCCACACCGGTTGTTGTGTGGTGTATAGACATGACGATGGTTGTGGTGGTGGTTGTTGTGGTGGTTGTGGTGGTGGTGTTGGTGGTGGTGGCCACCACCGGTTGTTGGGTGTATAGGCATGATGATGATGCTTGTGGTGGTTGTGTTGGTGGTGGTGGTTGTTGTGGTTGTTGTGGTTGTTGTGGTGGTTGTGGTTGTTAGTGGAGGTGGTGGTGGCCACACCGGTTGTTGTGTGGTGTATAGACATGACGATGGTTGTGGTGGTGGTTGTTGTGGTGGTTGTGGTTGTTGTGGTTGTTAGTGGAGATGGTGGTGGCTACCCCGGTTGTTGTGTGGTGTATAGACATGACGATGGTTGTGGTGGTGGTTGTTGTGGTTGTGGTGGTTGTTAGTGGAGATGGTGGTGGCCACACCGGTTGTTGTGTGGTGTATAGACATGACGATGGTTGTGGTGGTGGTTGTTGTGGTTGTGGTGGTTGTTAGTGGAGATGGTGGTGGCTACCCCGGTTGTTGTGTGGTGTATAGACATGACGATGGTTGTGGTGGTGGTTGTTGTGGTTGTGGTGGTTGTTAGTGGAGATGGTGGTGGCTACCCCGGTTGTTGTGTGGTGTATAGACATGACGATGGTTGTGGTGGTGGTTGTTGTGGTGGTTGTGGTGGTTGTTAGTGGAGATGGTGGTGGCTACCCCGGTTGTTGTGTGGTGTATAGACATGACGATGGTTGTGGTGGTGGTTATTGTGGTGGTTGTGGTGGTTGTGGTGGTTGTTAGTGGAGGTGGTGGTGGCCACACCGGTTGTTGTGTGGTGTATAGACATGACGATGGTGGTGGTGGTGGTTGTTGTGGTTGTGGTGGTTGTGGTGGTTGTTAGTGGAGGTGGTGGTGGCCACACCGGTTGTTGTGTGGTGTATAGACATGACGATGGTTGTGGTGGTGGTTGTTGTGGTGGTTGTGGTTGTGGTGGTTGTTAGTGGAGATGGTGGTTGCCACACCGGTTGTTGTGTGGTGTATAGACATGACGATGGTTGTGGTGGTGGTTGTGGTGGTTGTGGTGGTTGTTAGTGGAGATGGTGGTGGCTACCCCGGTTGTTGTGTGGTGTATAGACATGACGATGGTTGTGGTGGTGGTTGTTGTGGTTGTGGTGGTTGTGGTGGTTGTTAGTGGAGGTGGTGGTGGCCACACCGGATGCGGTTCTCTCTGCGATGTCACGGCGGTTGTTGCCATTGAACCGACTTTGCCATGTGGTGCTGCACGGAGCCGACAGCCTGGTCCTCACCCTCTCCACACAGGTGCTGCTCGCTCACCCACGCAGTCACCCACGCAGTCACCCACGCTCACCACACGCTCACCACACGCTCACCACACGCTCACCACTCACTCACCACACACTCACCACACGCTCACCACACGCTCACCACACACTCACCAAACGCTCACCACACGCTCACCACACGCTCACCACACACTCACCACACACTCACCACACGCTCACCACACACTCACCACACACTCACCACACGCTCACCACACACTCACCACTCACTCACCACACACTCACCACACACTCACCAAACACTCACCCCACGCTCACCACACACTCACCACACGCTCACCACACACTCACCACACGCTCACCACACACTCACCACACACTCACCCACGCACCCACCCACTCGTTCATCCACCCACTAACCCATCCACCCACTACCCCACTCGTTCATCCACCCACTAACCCATCCACCCACTACCCCACTCATTCATCCACCCACTAACCCATCCACCCAGTCACCCACTCATTCATCCACCCACTAACCCATCCACCATCTAGCCCACTCATTCATCCACCCACTTGATCTCCCCGTGTCTCCCCGTGTCTCCCCGTGTCTCCCCGTATCTCCCCGTGTCTCACCTGATCTCCCGTATCGCCCCGTATATCCCCGCGTCTCCCCGCGTCTCCCCGTATCTCACCTGATCTCACCCTGTCTCTCCTCGTCTCCCCGTGTCTCCCCGTGTCTCCCCGTATCTCCCCGTGTCTCCCCGTGTCTCCCCGCGTCTCCCCGTGTCTCACCCTATCTCCCCGCATCTCCCCGTGTCTCCCCGTGTCTCACCTGATCTCACCCTATCTCCCCGCGTCTCCCCGCGTCTCCCCGCGTCTCCCCGTGTCTCCCCGTGTCTCCCCGCGTCTCCCCGTGTCTCACCCTATCTCCCCGCGTCTCCCCGTGTCTCCCCGTGTCTCACCTGATCTCACCCTATCTCCCCGCATCTCCCTGTGTCTCCCCGTGTCTCCCCGTGTCTCATCTGATCTCACCCTATCTCCCCGCGTCTCCCCGCGTCTCCCCGCGTCTCCCCGCGTCTCCCCGTGTCTCCCCGTGTCTCCCCGTGTCTCCCCGTGTCTCACTCTATCTCCCCGCATCTCCCCGTGTCTCCCCGCGTCTCCCCGCATCTCCCCGCGTCTCCCCGCATCTCCCCGTGTCTCCCCGCATCTCCCCGTGTCTCCCCGCGTCTCCCCGCATCTCCCCGCATCTCCCCGCATCTCCCCGTGTCTCCCCGCGTCTCCCCGCGTCTCCCCGCGTCTCCCCGCGTCTCCCCGCGTCTCCCCGCGTCTCCCCGCGTCTCCCCGTGTCTCCCCGCGTCTCCCCGTGTCTCCCCGCGTCTCCCCGCGTCTCCCCGTGTTTCCCCGCGTCTCCCCGCGTCTCCCCGCGTCTCTCCCCGCGTCTCCCCGCGTCTCCCCGTGTCTCCCCGCGTCTCCCCGCGTCTCCCCGTGTCTCCCCGCGTCTCCCCGCGTCTCCCCGCGTCTCCCCGCGTCTCTCCCCGCGTCTCCCCGCGTCTCCCCGCGTCTCCCCGTGTCTCCCCGCGTCTCCCCGCGTCTCCCCGTGTCTCCCCGCGTCTCTCCCCGCGTCTCCCCGCGTCTCTCCCCGCGTCTCCCCGCGTCTCCCCGCGTCTCCCCGTGTCTCCCCGCGTCTCCCCGCGTCTCCCCGCGTCTCCCCGCGTCTCCCCGCGTCTCTCCCCGCGTCTCCCCGCGTCTCCCCGTGTCTCCCCGCGTCTCCCCGCGTCTCCCCGTGTCTCCCCGCGTCTCCCCGCGTCTCCCCGCGTCTCCCCGCGTCTCTCCCCGCGTCTCCCCGCGTCTCCCCGCGTCTCCCCGCGTCTCCCCGTGTCTCCCCGCGTCTCCCCGCGTCTCCCCGTGTCTCCCCGCGTCTCTCCCCGCGTCTCCCCGCGTCTCTCCCCGCGTCTCCCCGCGTCTCCCCGCGTCTCCCCGCGTCTCCCCGCGTCTCCCCGCGTCTCCCCGCGTCTCCCCGCGTCTCCCCGCGTCTCCCCGCGTCTCCCCGCGTCTCCCCGCGTCTCCCCGCGTCTCCCCGCGTCTCCCCGCGTCTCCCCGCGTCTCCCCGTGTCTCCCCGTGTCTCCCCGCGTCTCCCCGCGTCTCCCCGCGTCTCCCCGCGTCTCCCCGCGTCTCTCCCCGCGTCTCCCCGCGTCTCCCCGTGTCTCCCCGCGTCTCCCCGCGTCTCCCCGTGTCTCCCCGCGTCTCCCCGCGTCTCCCCGCGTCTCCCCGCGTCTCTCCCCGCGTCTCCCCGCGTCTCCCCGCGTCTCCCCGTGTCTCCCCGCGTCTCCCCGCGTCTCCCCGTGTCTCCCCGCGTCTCTCCCCGCGTCTCCCCGCGTCTCTCCCCGCGTCTCCCCGCGTCTCCCCGTGTCTCCCCGCGTCTCCCCGCGTCTCCCCGCGTCTCCCCGCGTCTCCCCGCGTCTCCCCGCGTCTCTCCCCGCGTCTCCCCGCGTCTCCCCGCGTCTCCCCGCGTCTCCCCGCGTCTCCCCGCGTCTCCCCGCGTCTCCCCGCGTCTCCCCGCGTCTCTCCCCGCGTCTCCCCGCGTCTCCCCGCGTCTCCCCGCGTCTCCCCGCGTCTCCCCGCGTCTCCCCGCGTCTCCCCGCGTCTCCCCGCGTCTCCCCGCGTCTCCCCGCGTCTCCCCGCGTCTCCCCGCGTCTCCCCGCGTCTCCCCGCGTCTCCCCGCGTCTCCCCGCGTCTCCCCGTGTCTCCCCGCGTCTCCCCGCGTCTCCCCGCGTCTCCCCGCGTCTCTCCCCGCGTCTCCCCGCGTCTCCCCGCGTCTCCCCGCGTCTCCCCGCGTCTCCCCGCGTCTCCCCGCGTCTCCCCGCGTCTCTCCCCGCGTCTCCCCGCGTCTCCCCGCGTCTCCCCGTGTCTCCCCGCGTCTCCCCGCGTCTCCCCGTGTCTCCCCGCGTCTCTCCCCGCGTCTCCCCGCGTCTCTCCCCGCGTCTCCCCGCGTCTCCCCGCGTCTCCCCGTGTCTCCCCGCGTCTCCCCGCGTCTCTCCCCGCGTCTCCCCGCGTCTCTCCCCGCGTCTCCCCGCGTCTCCCCGCGTCTCCCCGCGTCTCTCCCCGCGTCTCCCCGCGTCTCTCCCCGCGTCTCCCCGCGTCTCCCCGCGTCTCCCCGCGTCTCCCCGCGTCTCCCCGCGTCTCCCCGCGTCTCCCCGCGTCTCTCCCCGCGTCTCCCCGCGTCTCCCCGCGTCTCTCCCCGCGTCTCCCCGCGTCTCCCCGCGTCTCCCCGCGTCTCCCCGCGTCTCCCCGTGTCTCCCCGCGTCTCCCCGCGTCTCTCCCCGCGTCTCCCCGCGTCTCCCCGCGTCTCCCCGCGTCTCCCCGCGTCTCCCCGTGTCTCCCCGCGTCTCCCCGCGTCTCCCCGCGTCTCCCCGCGTCTCTCCCCGCGTCTCCCCGCGTCTCCCCGCGTCTCCCCGTGTCTCCCCGCGTCTCCCCGCGTCTCCCCGTGTCTCCCCGCGTCTCTCCCCGCGTCTCACCCTAGTCTCTCCCCGCGTCTCCCCGCGTCTCCCCGCGTCTCTCCCCGCGTCTCCCCGCGTCTCTCCCCGCGTCTCCCCGCGTCTCCCCGCGTCTCTCCCCGCGTCCCCCCGCGTCTCCCCGCGTCTCCCCGCGTCTCCCCGCGTCTCCCCGTGTCTCACCCTATCTCCCCGCATCTCCCCGCGTCTCCCCGCGTCTCCCCGCGTCTCTCCCCGCGTCTCCCCGCGTCTCCCCGCGTCTCCCCGCGTCTCTCCCCGCGTCTCCCCGCGTCTCACCCGATCCCCCCGCGTCTCCCCTCCTCGCCCCCCCGCCCGCTACCTAGACGGGCGAGGTGGTCCGTGCGTTCCGCGAGGCGGTGTCTGCGCGTGTGCGGGGCTCCCCCCCGCCCCCCTCGCCGCAGTCCCTGCTTGCGCTGTGCGCCCGATGGACCCCGGCGCTGCTGCCGCTGGCGCTCGCCCTGGGCACGGACCGCTGCGTGCTGCTGCGCGGAGGCATCGAGGCCTCCGTCTACGGGGGAGTGCGACACGTGAGACCCCCACCACCACCTCCATCCCCCCCTGCCTCCTCCACCTTCGCCTCCACCCTCACCCCCACCTCCTCCATCCCCACCTCCACCCTCACCCCCACCTCCTCCATCCCCACCTCCACCCTCACCCCCACCTCCATCCCCTCACCCCCCCCCACCTCCACCCCCACCTCCATCCCCTCCACGCCCCCCCCACCCTCACCCCCACCTCCCCCCCTCCCTGTGTCTCTGTGTGTCTCCACCCTGCGTCTCCGTGTCTCTGTGTGTCTCCTCCCTGCGTCTCCGTGTCTCTGTGTGTCTCCACCCTGTGTCTCCGTGTCTCTGTGTGTCTCCTCCCTGTGTCTCCGTGTCTCTGTGTGTCTCCTCCCTGTGTCTCCGTGTCTCTGTGTGTCTCCCTGTCTCTGTGTGTCTCCCTGTCTCTGTGTGTCTCCGTGTCTCTGTGTGTCTCCTCCCTGTCTCCGTGTGTCCCCAGGTTGTGCACGTGTGCAGAGCTGGCCAGGCGATCTTCACGCTGCTCACTCTGTTGGGTCCGGACTCGGAACGACGTCGCAAGATCGTCGTCTTCGTCGACTCGGAGACGCACGCTGAGCAACTTCACGCGGTGTGTGTCCCCGTGTCTCCCCGTGTCTCCCCGTGTCTCCCATGCGTGTCTTCGTGTCTCCCCGTGTCTTTCCCGTGTCTCTCCCGTGTGTACCTGTGTCTCCCCGTGTCTCCCCGTGTCTCCCATGCGTGTCTTCGTGTCTCCCCGTGTTTTTCCCGTGTCTCTCCCGTGTGTACCTGTGTCTCCCCGTGTCTCTCCCGTGTGTACCCGTGTCTCCCCTTGTGTACCCGTGTGTCCCCGTGTCTCTCCGTGTCTCCCCGTGTCTCTCCGTGTCTCCCCGTGTCTCTCTCGTGTCTCCCCGTGTCTCTCACGTGTCTCCCCGTGTCTCCCCGTGTCTCCCCCGTGTCTCTCCCGTGTGTACCTGTGTCTCCCCGTGTCTCCCCGTGTCTCCCCGTGTCGCTCACGTGTCTCCCCGTGTCTCTCACGTGTCTCCCCGTGTCTCTCACGTGTCTCCCTGTGTCTCCCCGTGTCTCTCACGTGTCTCCCCGTGTCTCCCTGTGTCTCCCCGTGTCTCTCCCGTGTCTCTCCCGTGTCTTTCCCCGTGACTCCCCATGTCTCTGTCCCCATGTCTCTGTCACCGTGTCTCCCCGTGTCTCTGTCACCGTGTCTCTGTCACCATGTCTCCTTGAGTCTCCCCGTGTCTCTGTCCCCATGTCTCTGTCACCGTGTCTCCCCGTGTCTCTGTCACCGTGTCTCCTTGAGTCTCCCTGTGTCTTTCCCCGTCTCTCTGTCCCCATGTCTCCCCGTGTCTCTGTCCCCGTGTCTCCCCGTTTCTCTGTCACTGAGTCTCCCCGTGTCTCTCCCGTGTCTCCCCGTGTCTCTCACGTGTCTCTGTCACCGTGTCTCCTTGAGTCTCCCTGTGTCTTTCCCCGTCTCTCTGTCCCCATGTCTCTGTCCCCATGTCTCTCCGTGTCTCTTTCACCGTGTTTCCTTGAGTCTCCCCGTGTCTTTCCCTGTGTCTCTGTCCCCATGTCTCCCCGTGTCTCTGTCCCCGTGTCTCCCCGTTTCTCTGTCACTGAGTCTCCCCGTGTCTTTCCCCGTATCTCTGTCACCTTGTCTCTGTCCCCATGTCTCTCCGTGTCTCTTTCACCGTGTCTCCTTGAGTCTCTGTCACCATGTCTCTGTCCCCATGTCTCCCCGTTTCTCTGTCACCGTGTCTCCTTGAGTCTCCCCGTGTCTTTCCCCGTGTCTCTGTCACCTTGTCTCTGTCCCCATGTCTCCCTGTGTCTCTGTCCCCATGTCTCTCCGTGTCTCTTTCACCGTGTCTCCTTGAGTCTCTGTCACCATGTCTCTGTCCCCATGTCTCCCCGTGTCTCTGTCCCCATGTCTCTGTCCCCGTGTCTCCTTGAGTCTCCGTGTGTCTTTCCCCATGTCTCTGTCCCCATGTCTCCCCGTGTCTCTGTTCCCGTGTCTCCCCGTGTCTCTGTCCCCGTGTTTCCTCGTGTCTCTGTCCCCGTGTCTCTGTCACCGTGTCTCCCCGTGTCTCTGTCCCCGTGTTTCCTCGTGTCTCTGTCCCCGTGTCTCTGTCCCCATGTCTTCCCGTGTCTCCCCCGTGTCTGTGTAGATGTTGATGCAGGGGGGCTGTTTGTCGCTGGGCTGCTCGGTGCCCAATCCGGAGGTGGTGGATGCTGTGCGTCGCCAGTGGGACATGGACGGAGACCTCCAGCACCCACGTGTCCTCGGTGAGACACGGGGGCGGAGACACGGGGGGGAGAGACACGGTGGGGGAGACACGGTGGGGGAGACAGACACGGGGGAGTGGAGACACAGGGGTGGAGACACGGGGGGGGGTGGAGACACGGGGGCGGAGACACGGGGGTGGAGACACGGTGGGGGAGACACGGTGGGGGAGACAGACACGGGGGAGTGGAGACACAGGGGTGGAGACATGGGGGGGGGTGGAGACACGGGGGCGGAGACACGGGGGTGGAGACACGGTGGGGGAGACACGGTGGGGGAGACAGACACGGGGGAGTGGAGACACAGGGGTGGAGACACGGGGGGGGGGGTGGAGACACGGGGGCGGAGACACGGGGGTGGAGACACGGGGGTGGAGACACGGGGGTGGAGACACGGGGGTGGAGACACGGGGGTGGAGACACGGGAGCGGAGACACGGGGGCGGAGACACGGGCGGAGACACGGGGGGCGGAGACACGGGGGGCGGAGACACGGGGGCGGAGACACGGGGCGGAGACACGGGAGTGGAGACACGGGAGTGGAGACACGGGAGTGGAGACACGGGGGTGGAGGCACGGGGGTGGAGACACGGGGGTGGAGACACGGGGGTGGAGACACGGGGGTGGAGACACGGGAGTGGAGACACGGGGGTGGAGACACGTGGGTGGAGACACGGGGGTGGAGACACGGGAGTGGAGACACGGGGGTGGAGACACGGGGGTGGAGACACGGGAGTGGAGACACGGGGGTGGAGACACGGGGGTGGAGACACGGGGGTGGAGACACGGGAGTGGAGACACGGGGGTGGAGACACGGGGGTGGAGACACGGGGGGCGGAGACACGGGGGGCGGAGACACGGGGGGCGGAGACACGGGGGCGGAGACACGGGGGCGGAGACACGGGGGCGGAGACACGGGGCGGAGACACGGGAGTGGAGACACGGGAGTGGAGACACGGGGGTGGAGACACGGGGGTGGAGACACGGGGGTGGAGACACGGGGGGCGGAGACACGGGGGGCGGAGACACGGGGGTGGAGACACGGGGGTGGAGACACGGGAGTGGAGACACGGGGGTGGAGACACGGGGGTGGAGACACGGGAGTGGAGACACGGGGGTGGAGACACGGGAGTGGAGACACGGGGGTGGAGACACGGGGGTGGAGACACGGGGGTGGAGACACGGGGGTGGAGACACGGGGGTGGAGACACGGGAGTGGAGACACGGGGGGCGGAGACACGGGGGGCGGAGACACGGGAGTGGAGACACGGGGGTGGAGACACGGGGGTGGAGACACGGGAGTGGAGACACGGGGGTGGAGACACGGGGGTGGAGACACGGGAGTGGAGACACGGGAGTGGAGACACGGGGGTGGAGACACGGGGGTGGAGACACGGGGGTGGAGACACGGGAGTGGAGACACGGGGGTGGAGACACGGGGGTGGAGACACGGGGGGCGGAGACACGGGGGGCGGAGACACGGGGGGCGGAGACACGGGGGTGGAGACACGGGGGTGGAGACACGGGGGTGGAGACACGGGAGTGGAGACACGGGGGGCGGAGACACGGGGGGCGGAGACACGGGGGGCGGAGACACGGGGGTGGAGACACGGGGGTGGAGACACGGGAGTGGAGACACGGGGGTGGAGACACGGGGGGCGGAGACACGGGGGGCGGAGACACGGGGGTGGAGACACGGGGGTGGAGACACGGGAGTGGAGACACGGGGGTGGAGACACGGGGGTGGAGACACGGGGGTGGAGACACGGGGGTGGAGACACGGGGGTGGAGACACGGGGGTGGAGACACGGGGGTGGAGACACGGGGGTGGAGACACGGGGGTGGAGACACGGGGGTGGAGACACGGGGGGCGGAGACACGGGGGGCGGAGACACGGGGGCGGAGACACGGGGGCGGAGACACGAGGCGGAGACACGGGGGTGGAGACACGGGAGTGGAGACACGTGGGTGGAGACACGGGAGTGGAGACACGGGGGTGGAGACACGGGGGTGGAGACACGGGGGTGGAGACACGGGAGTGGAGACACGGGGGTGGAGACACGGGGGTGGAGACACGGGGGTGGAGACACGGGGGTGGAGACACGGGGGTGGAGACACGGGAGTGGAGACACGGGGGTGGAGACACGGGGGTGGAGACACGGGGGGCGGAGACACGGGGGGCGGAGACACGGGGGCGGAGACACGGGGGCGGAGACACGGGGGCGGAGACACGGGGGCGGAGACACGGGGGCGGAGACACGGGGGCGGAGACACGGGAGCGGAGACACGGGGGCGGAGACACGGGGGTGGAGACACGGGGGTGGAGACACGGGGGTGGAGACACGGGGGTGGAGACACGGGGGTGGAGACACGGGGGGCGGAGACACGGGGGGCGGAGACACGGGGGCGGAGACACGGGGGCGGAGACACGAGGCGGAGACACGGGAGTGGAGACACGGGGGTGGAGACACGGGGGTGGAGACACGGGGGTGGAGACACGGGGGTGGAGACACGGGGGGCGGAGACACGGGGGGCGGAGACACGGGAGTGGAGACACGGGGGTGGAGACACGGGGGCGGAGACACGGGGGCGGAGACACGGGGGCGGAGACACGGGGGCGGAGACACGGGGGGCGGAGACACGGGGGCGGAGACACGGGGGCGGAGACACGGGGGGCGGAGACACGGGGGGCGGAGACACGGGGGCGGAGACACGGGGGCGGAGACACGGGGCGGAGACACGGGAGTGGAGACACGGGGGTGGAGACACGGGGGTGGAGACACGGGGGTGGAGACACGGGGGTGGAGACACGGGAGTGGAGACACGGGGGTGGAGACACGGGGGTGGAGACACGGGGGTGGAGACACGGGGGTGGAGACACGGGGGTGGAGACACGGGAGTGGAGACACGGGGGTGGAGACACGGGGGTGGAGACACGGGGGTGGAGACACGGGGGTGGAGACACGGGAGTGGAGACACGGGGGTGGAGACACGGGGGTGGAGACACGGGGGTGGAGACACGGGGGGGTGCGGAGACACGGGGGTGGAAACACGGGAGTGGAGACACGGGGGGTGGAGACGGGGGGCGCAGACACGTCTGCTGCTGTATATGTGCAGTCTGCGTCTCTCTCATCATCACGGTGGCTATGAGATGTTGACTACCTCGCCTGGTCTACAGTCTGTGTGTCTCTCTCATCATCACGGTGGCTATGAGATGTTGACTACCTCGCCTGGTCTACAGTCTGTGTGTCTCTCTCATCATCATCACGGTGGCTAGGAGATGTTGACTACCTCGCCTGGTCTACAGTCTGTGTGTCTCTCATCATCATCATCATCACGGTGGCTATGAGATGTTGACTACCTCGCCTGGTCTACAGTCTGTGCGTCTCGTGTGTGCGTGGGTTGTGTCCTCGTCTGTCTGAGCAGTGACCACGGACGCGTGCTCTCGTCTGCTGGACGTGCAAGACGCCACCTGCGTAGTCCATTACCACTTCCCAGAATCCCCGGCGGTGCTGGGCGCGCGCCTCTGCTGCCTCCGGCGCTCCTTTGGCCATCCCCTGCAACCCGAGGCACGGCCTGCTCGCTCGCTCGCCCGCACGCTCACCCGCTCGCCCGCTCACCCATCCGCTCGATCGCCCGCTCGGTCGCTCGCCCGCTCACCCATCCGCTCGCCCGCACGCTCACCCGCTCGCTCGGTTCGCTCGCCCGCTCACCCATCCGCTCGCCCGCACGCCCGCTCACCCATCTGCTCAATCGCTCGATCGTCTGCTCACCCGCTCAGTCGCTCGCCCGCTCACCCATCCGCTCGCTTGCTTGATCGCTCGCTCACTCGGTCGCTCGCCCCGCTCACCCATCCGCTCAATCGCTCGATTGCCCGTTCACCTCCGCTCGCTCAGTCGCTCGCACCGCTCACCCATCCGCCCGCTCACCCATCCGCCCGCTCACCCATCCGCCCGCTCACCCATCCGCTCACCCGCTCAATCGCTCGTTCGCTCGCCCACCCGCTCACTTGCTCGCCCATCCGCTCACCTGCTCGCTCACCGCCTTGCTTATCCGCTCATTCACCCACACTCACCCACTTGCTCACTCACCCACACTCACCCACTCGCTCAACCACTCAATCACTCGCTCACCCACTCACACACCCACCCACTCACCCACACCCGCTCACCCACCCACCCACCCACTCACCCACACTCACCCACTCACTCACCCACCCACCCACACCCACCCACCCACTCACCCACCCACCCACCCACTCACTCACCCACACTCACCCCCTCACTCACTCACTCGCTCACCCACCCACACACTCACCCACACCCACCCCCTCACTCCCACTCACCCACCCACCCACACTCACCCACCCACTCACCCACCCACCCGCTCACCCACCCACTCACCCACACTTGCTCACCCACCCACCCACCCACTCACTCACACTCACACTCACCCACACACCCACCCACTCACCCACACTCACCCACCCACCCACCCACACTCACCCACCCCCACACCCACCCCCTCACCCACACACTCAACTCACCACCACCACCCTTCCCCCCCAGGCTCCGCGCGGCGGTAACGGCGCTCCTAGGCCGCCAGCCGCCCCCTCGTCGGTGACGCTGGCGGTGGAGGGTGCCGGTGTGCGTGCCGCGCTGCCTCTGCTGGCACTGCTGGAGCGCACCGGATCGCCGGTGCCCGCCCAGATGCGGCGCGCCGCCGCGCGGGATCGCGTCCGCAGGGAGCGCCGCAGAGAGTCGCGCCAACTGTGCCCCAGCCTCGCCAGGGTGGGCGCTTGCGGGTGAGCGTGTGGGTGGGCGTGTGGGTGGGTGGGTGGGTGAGTGGGTGATTGGGTGGGTGGGTGGGTGAGCGAGTGGGTGGGCGTGTGGGTGGGTGAGTTGAGTGGGTGGGTGAGTGGGTGAGCGAGTGGGTGGGCGAGTGGGTGGGTGGGTGAGCGAGTGGGTGGGTGGGTGGGTGGGTGAGCGAGTGGGTGGGTGGGTGGGTTGAGTGGGTGGGTGAGTGGGTGAGTGGGTGGGTGGGTGGGCGAGTGGGTGAGTGGGTGGGTGAGCGAGTGGGTGGGCGTGTGGGTGGGCGTGTGGGTGGGTGAGTTGAGTGGGTGGGTGAGTGGGTGAGCGAGTCGGTGGGTGGGTGGGCGTGTGGGTGAGTGAGCGGGTGGGCGTGTGGGTGGGCGTGCGGGTGGGTGGGTGGGCGTGTGAGCGTGTGGGTGAGCGGGTGGGTGAGCGTGTGGGTGAGTGGGTGGGTGGGCAGGTGAGTGGGCGGGTGAGCGTGTGGGTGAGCGTGTGGGTGAGTGGGTGGGTGGGCGGGTGAGCGTGTGGGTGAGCGGGTGGGTGGGCGGGTGAGCGGGCGGGTGAGCGTGTGGGTGAGCGGGTGGGTGGGCGGGTGAGCGGGCGGGTGAGCGTGTGGGTGAGTGGGTGGGTGGGCAGGTGAGTGGGCGGGTGAGCGTGTGGGTGAGCGTGTGGGTGAGTGGGTGGGTGGGCGGGTGAGCGTGTGGGTGAGCGGGTGGGTGGGCGGGTGAGCGGGCGGGTGAGCGTGTGGGTGAGCGGGTGGGTGGGCGGGTGAGCGGGCGGGTGAGCGGGTGGGTGAGCGTGTGGGTGAGCGTGTGAGTGAGTGAGCGGCTGCGTAACGCTGTGTGGAAGCCAGAGTTTGCAAACGGGTTTTGATTCCTTACCCGTACCCGGCCGCACCAGGGTCGCAAATGGCTACCCGTACCAGGCCGACACATTCTCTACGGAGGGTCTCTGTGTCTTTACGTGTCTCTGTGTGTCTCTGTGTGTCTCTGTGTGTCTCTGTGTATCTGTACGGGTCTCTGTGTATCTCTGTGTGTCTCTGTGTGTCTCTGTGTGTCTCTGTGTGTCTCTCTGTATCTCTCTGTGTCTCTGTGTGTCTCTGTGTGTCTCTGAGTGTCTCTGTGTGTCTCTGTGTGTTTCTGTGTGTCTCTGTGTGTCTCTGTGTCTCTGTGTGTCTCTGTGTATCTGTACGGGTCTCTGTGTGTCTCTGTGTGTCTCTGTGTGTCTCTGTGTGTCTCTGTGTGTCTCTGTGTATCTGTACGGGTCTCTGTGTGTCTCTGTGTGTCTCTGTGTGTCTCTGTGTATCTCTGTGTGTCTCTGTGTGTCTCTGTGTGTCTCTGTGTGTCTCTCTGTATCTCTCTGTGTCTCTGTGTGTCTCTGTGTGTCTCTGAGTGTCTCTGTGTGTCTCTGTGTGTTTCTGTGTGTCTCTGTGTGTCTCTGTGTCTCTGTGTGTCTCTGTGTGTCTCTGTGTGTTTCTGTGTGTCTCTGTGTCTCTGTGTGTCTCTGTGTGTCTCTGTGTGTCTCTGTGTGTCTCTGTGTGTCTCTGTGTGTCTCTGTGTGTCTCTGTGTCTGCAGGCAGGAGCGACTCTGTCAATGGCGACACATTCTCTACGGAGAGCGGCAAGTGAATCGGCCAGCAACCCTACCAGCCGGCACTCGCGTCACGGTGAGGCGCACTCACCACTCGCTCACCACTCACTCGCTCACCGCTCACCACTCACTCGCTCACCACTCACTCGCTCGCCACTCACCACTCGCTCACCACTCACTCGCTCACCGCTCACCACTCACTCGCTCACCACTCACTCGCTCACTCGCTCAACACTCACTCGCTCAACACTCACTCGCTCATCACTCGCTCACCACTTGCTCACCACTCGCTCGCTCACCACTCACTCGCTCGCCACTCACTCGCTCACCACTCACTCGCTCACCACTCACTCGCTCACCACTCACTCACCACTCACTCGCTCACCACTCACTCGCTCGCCGCTCACTCGCCCGCCACTCACTCGCTCACCACTCACTCACCACTCACTCGCTCGCCACTCACTCGCTCACCACTCACTCGCTCACCACTCACTCGCTCACCGCTCACCACTCACTCGCTCGCCACTCACTCGCTCACCACTCACTCGCTCACCACTCACCACTCACTCGCTCACCACTCACTCGCTCACCACTCACTCGCTCAACACTCACTCGCTCACCACTCACTCGCTCACCACTCACTCGCTCACCACTCACCACTCACTCGCTCACCACTCACTCGCTCACCACTCACTCGCTCAACACTCACTCGCTCACCACTCACTCGCTCACCACTTGCTCACCACTCACTCGCTCACCACTCACTCGCTCACCACTCACTCGCTCACTCGCTCAACACTCACTCGCTCACCACTCACTCGCTCACTTCGCTCACCACTTGCTCACCACTCGCTCGCTCACCACTCACTCGCTCACCGCTCACCACTCACTCGCTCGCCACTCACTCGCTCACCACTCACTCGCTCACCACTCACTCGCTCACCGCTCACCACTCACTCGCTCACCACTCACTCGCTCACCACTTGCTCACCACTCACTCGCTCACCACTCACTCGCTCACCACTCACTCGCTCACTCGCTCAACACTCACTCGCTCACCACTCACTCGCTCACTCGCTCACCACTTGCTCGCCACTCACTCGCTCGCCACTCACTCGCTCACCACTCACTCGCTCACCACTCACTCGCTCACCACTCACTCGCTCGCCACTCACTCGCTCACCACTCACTCGCTCGCCACTCACTCGCTCGCCACTCACTCGCTCACCACTCACTCACCACTCACTCGCTCGCCACTCACTCGCTCGCCACTCACTCGCTCACCACTCACTCGCTCGCCACTCACTCGCTCACCACTCACTCGCTCGCCACTCACTCGCTCACCACTCGCTCACCACTCACTCGCTCGCCACTCACTCGCTCGCCACTCACTCGCTCACCACTCACTCGCTCGCCACTCACTCGCTCACCACTCACTCGCTCACCACTCACTCGCTCGCCACTCACTCGCTCGCCACTCACTCGCTCACCACTCACTCGCTCGCCACTCACTCGCTCACCACTCACTCGCTCGCCACTCACTCGCTCACCACTCACTCGCTCACCACTCACTCGCTCGCCACTCACTCGCTCGCCACTCACTCGCTCACCACTCACTCGCTCGCCACTCACTCGCTCGCCACTCACTCGCTCACCACTCACTCACCACTCACTCGCTCGCCACTCACTCGCTCACCACTCACTCGCTCACCACTCACTCGCTCACCACTCACTCGCTCACCACTCACTCACCACTCACTCGCTCGCCACTCACTCACTCACCACTCACTCGCTCGCCACTCACTCGCTCACCACTCACTCGCTCACCACTCACTCGCTCGCCACTCACTCGCTCGCCACTCACTCGCTCACCACTCACTCGCTCACCACTCACTCGCTCGCCACTCACTCACTCACCACTCACTCGCTCACCACTCACTCGCTCACCACTCACTCGCTCGCCACTCACTCGCCACTCACTCGCTCACCACTCACTCGCTCGCCACTCACTCGCTCACCACTCACTCGCTCGCCACTCACTCGCTCACCACTCACTCGCTCGCCACTCACTCGCCACTCACTCGCTCACCACTCACTCGCTCGCCACTCACTCGCTCGCCACTCACTCACTCACCACTCGCCCGCCACTCGCCCGCCACTCACTCGCTCACCACTCACTCGCTCACCACTCACTCGCTCGCCACTCACTCACTCACCACTCGCCCGCCACTCGCCCGCCACTCACTCGCTCACCACTCACTCACCACTCACTCGCTCGCCACTCACTCGCTCACCACTCACTCGCTCACCACTCACTCGCTCGCCACTCACTCGCCCGCCACTCACTCGCTCACCACTCACTCACCACTCACTCGCTCGCCACTCACTCGCTCACCACTCACTCACTCGCCACTCACTCGCTCACCACTCACTCGCTCACTCGCTCACCACTCACTCGCTCACCACTCACTCGCTCACCACTCACTCACTCGCTCACCACTCACTCACTCACCACTCACTCACTCACCGCTCACTCGCTCACCACTCACTCGCTCACCACTCACTCGCTCACCACTCACTCGCTCGCCACTCACTCGCTCACCACTCACTCGCTCACTCGCTCACCACTCACTCGCTCACCACTCACTCACTCACTCGCTCACCACTCGCTCGCTCACCACTCACTCGCTCACCACTCGCTCGCTCACCACTCACTCGCTCGCCACTCACTCGCTCACCACTCACTCGCTCACTCGCTCGCCACTCACCTCGCTCACCACTCACTCGCCCGCCACTCGCTCGCTCACCACTCACTCGCTCGCCACTCACTCGCTCGCCACTCACTCGCCCGCCACTCACTCGCTCACCACTCACTCGCTCGCCACTCACTCGCTCACCACTCGCTCGCTCACCACTCACTCGCTCGCCACTCACTCGCTCGCCACTCACTCGCTCACCACTCACTCGCTCACCACTCACTCGCTCTCCACTCACTCGCTCACCACTCACTCGCTCACCACTCGCTCGCCACTCACTCGCTCACCACTCACTCGCCACTCACTCGCTCGCCACTCACTCGCTCACCACTCACTCGCTCGCCACTCACTCGCTCGCCACTCACTCGCTCACCACTCACTCGCTCACCACTCGCTCGCCACTCACTCGCTCGCCACTCACTCGCTCGCCACTCACTCGCTCACCACTCACTCGCTCACCACTCGCTCGCCACTCACTCGCTCGCCACTCACTCGCTCACCACTCACTCGCTCACCACTCGCTCGCCACTCACTCGCTCACCACTCACTCGCTCACCACTCGCTCGCCACTCACTCGCTCGCCACTCACTCGCTCGCCACTCACTCGCTCACCACTCACTCGCTCACCACTCGCTCGCCACTCACTCGCTCACCACTCACTCGCCACTCACTCGCTCACCACTCACTCGCTCACCACTCACTCGCTCACCACTCACTCGCTCACCACTCACTCGCTCACTCGCTCACCACTCACTCGCTCACCACTCACTCACCACTCACTCGCTCACCACTCACTCGCTCACCACTCACTCGCTCGCCACTCACTCGCTCACCACTCACTCGCTCACCACTCACTCGCTCACCACTCACTCGCTCACCACTCACTCGCTCACCACTCACTCGCTCACCACTCACTCGCTCGCCACTCACTCGCTCACCACTCACTCGCTCACCACTCACTCGCTCACCACTCACTCGCTCACCACTCACTCGCTCACCACTCACTCGCTCACCACTCACTCGCTCACCACTCACTCGCTCGCCACTCACTCGCTCACCACTCACTCACTCGCCACTCGCTCGCCACTCACTCGCTCACCACTCACTCGCTCACCACTCACTCGCTCACCACTCACTCGCTCACCACTCACTCGCTCACTCGCTCACCACTCACTCGCTCACCACTCACTCACCACTCACTCGCTCACCACTCACTCGCTCACCACTCACTCGCTCGCCACTCACTCGCTCACCACTCACTCGCTCACCACTCACTCGCTCACCACTCACTCGCTCGCCACTCACTCGCTCGCCACTCACTCACCACTCACTCGCTCGCCACTCACTCGCTCACCACTCACTCACCACTCACTCGCTCACCACTCACTCACCACTCACTCGCTCACCACTCACTCGCTCACCACTCGCTCACCACTCACTCGCTCACCACTCACTCACCACTCACTCGCTCACCACTCACTCGCTCACCACTCACTCGCTCGCCACTCACTCGCTCACCACTCACTCGCTCACCACTCACTCACTCGCCACTCACTCGCTCACCACTCACTCGCTCGCCACTCACTCACTCACCACTCGCTCGCTCGCCACTCACTCACTCACCACTCACTCGCTCGCCACTCACTCGCTCGCCACTCACTCGCTCGCCACTCACTCACTCACCACTCGCTCACCACTCACTCGCTCGCCACTCGCTCGCCACTCACTCGCTCACCACTCACTCGCTCACCACTCACTCGCTCACCACTCGCTCACCACTCACTCGCTCGCCACTCACTCGCTCACCACTCGCTCACCACTCACTCGCTCGCCACTCACTCGCTCACCACTCGCTCACCACTCACTCGCTCACCACTCACTCGCTCACCACTCGCTCACCACTCACTCGCTCGCCACTCACTCGCTCACCACTCACTCACCACTCACTCGCTCGCCACTCACTCGCTCACCACTCGCTCACCACTCACTCGCTCACCACTCACTCACCACTCACTCGCTCACCACTCACTCGCTCGCCACTCACTCGCTCGCCACTCACTCGCCACTCACTCGCTCACCACTCACTCGCTCGCCACTCACTCGCTCACCACTCACTCGCTCGCCACTCACTCGCTCACCACTCACTCGCTCACCACTCACTCGCTCGCCACTCACTCGCTCACCACTCACTCGCTCACCACTCACTCGCTCGCCACTCACTCGCTCACCACTCACTCGCTCGCCACTCACTCACCACTCACTCGCTCGCCACTCACTCACCACTCACTCACTCACCACTCACTCGCTCGCCACTCACTCGCTCACCACTCACTCGCTCGCCACTCACTCGCTCGCCACTCACTCGCCACTCACTCGCTCACCACTCACTCGCTCGCCACTCACTCGCTCGCCACTCACTCGCTCACCACTCACTCACCACTCACTCGCTCGCCACTCACTCGCCACTCACTCGCTCACCACTCACTCGCTCACCACTCACTCGCTCGCCACTCACTCGCTCGCCACTCACTCGCTCACCACTCACTCACCACTCACTCGCTCACCACTCACTCGCCACTCACTCGCTCGCCACTCACTCGCTCACCACTCACTCGCTCGCCACTCACTCGCTCACCACTCACTCACCACTCACTCGCTCGCCACTCACTCGCCACTCACTCGCTCACCACTCACTCGCTCGCCACTCACTCGCTCACCACTCACTCGCTCACCACTCACTCGCTCGCCACTCACTCACTCACCACTCACTCGCTCACCACTCACTCGCTCACCACTCGCTCACCACTCACTCGCTCACCACTCACTCGCTCACTCGCTCACCACTCACTCGCTCACCACTCACTCGCTCACTCGCTCGCCACTCACTCGCTCACCACTCGCTCGCCACTCACTCGCTCACCACTCACTCGCTCACCACTCACTCGCTCACCACTCACTCACTCACCACTCACTCGCTCACTCGCTCACCACTCACTCGCTCACCACTCACTCGCTCACTCGCTCACCACTCACTCGCTCACCACTCACTCGCTCACTCGCTCGCCACTCACTCACTCACCACTCACTCGCTCACCACTCACTCGCCACTCACTCGCTCACCACTCACTCGCTCGCCACTCACTCGCTCACCACTCACTCGCTCGCCACTCACTCGCTCGCCACTCACTCGCTCGCCACTCACTCGCTCACCACTCACTCACCACTCACTCACTCGCCACTCACTCGCTCACCACTCACTCACTCGCCACTCGCTCGCTCACCACTCACTCGCTCGCCACTCACTCGCTCACCACTCACTCGCTCACCACTCACTCGCTCGCCACTCACTCGCTCACCACTCACTCGCTCACCACTCACTCGCTCGCCACTCACTCGCTCGCCACTCACTCGCTCGCCACTCACTCGCTCGCCACTCACTCGCTCGCCACTCACTCGCTCACTCGCTCGCCACTCACTCGCTCGCCACTCACTCACTCACCACTCACTCGCTCACCACTCGCTCACTCACCACTCACTCGCTCGCCACTCACTCGCTCGCCACTCACTCGCTCACCACTCACTCGCTCACCACTCACTCACTCACCACTCACTCGCTCACCACTCACTCGCTCACCACTCACTCGCTCACCACTCACTCGCTCGCCACTCACTCGCTCACCACTCACTCACTCACCACTCACTCGCTCACCACTCACTCGCTCACCACTCACTCGCCGCTCACTCGCTCACCACTCACTCGCTCACCACTCACTCGCTCGCCGCTCACTCGCTCACCACTCACTCGCTCACCACTCACTCGCTCGCCACTCACTCACCACTCACTCGCTCACCACTCACTCGCTCGCCACTCACTCGCTCGCCACTCACTCGCTCGCCACTCACTCGCTCACCACTCACTCGCTCACCACTCACTCGCTCACCACTCACTCGCTCACCACTCACTCGCTCACCACTCACTCGCTCGCCACTCACTCGCTCGCCACTCACTCGCCACTCGCTCACCACTCACTCGCTCACCACTCACTCGCTCACCACTCACTCGCTCACCACTCACTCGCTCCCTCACCACACTGGGCTTTGTGTCTCTGTGCATGTCTCTTGTGTCTCTGTGTCTGAAAGTGCGTATCTGTGTGTCTGTCTGTGTGTGTCTCTGTGTGTGTGTGTGTCTCTGTGTGTGTCTGTCTCTCTGTGTGTCTGTATCTCTTTCTGTCTCTCTGTGTTTCTGTCTCTCTGTGTGTCTGTCTATGTGTGTGTGTCTGTGTGTGTCTGTATCTCTTTCTGTCTCTCTGTGTGTCTGTCTCTCTGTGTATCTCTGTGTGTCTGTCTCTTTGTGTGTTTGTCTCTCTGTGTGTTTGTCTCTCTGTGTGTCTGTATCTCTTTCTGTCTCTCTGTGTCTGTCTGTGTGTGTGTCTGTCTCTCTGTGTTTCTGTCTCTCTGTGTGTTTGTCTCTCTGTGTGTCTGTATCTCTTTCTGTCTCTCTGTGTCTGTCTGTGTGTGTGTCTGTCTCTCTGTGTTTCTGTCTCTCTGTGTGTTTGTCTCTCTGTGTGTCTGTATCTCTTTCTGTCTCTCTGTGTCTGTCTGTGTGTGTGTCTGTCTCTCTGTGTTTCTGTCTCTCTGTGTGTGTCTGTCTCTCTGTGTGTCTCTGTGTCTGTCTCTCTGTCTCTGTGTCTGTCTCTCTGTGTGTCTGTCTCTCTGTGTGTCTGTCTCTGTGTGTGTGTGTCTCTGTGTGTCTCTGTTTTTCTGTGTCTCTACGTGTCTCTGCGTGTGTCTGTGTATCTCTACGGGTCTCTGTGTGTCTCTGTGTGTCTCTGTGTGTCTCTGTGTGTCTCTGTGTGTCTCTGTGTGTCTCTGTGTGTCTCTGTTTTTCTGTGTCTCTACGTGTCTCTACGGGTCTCTGTGTGTCTCTGTGTGTCTCTGTGTGTCTCTGTGTGTCTATGTGTGTCTCTGTGTGTCTCTGTGTGTCTCTGTGGGTCTCTGTGTGTCTCTGTGTGTCTCTGTGTCTCTCTGTGTGTCTCTGTGTGTCTCTGCGTGTCTCTGCGTGTCTCTGTGTATCTCTACGGGTCTCTGTGTGTCTCTGTGTGTCTCTGTGTGTCTCTGTTTTTCTGTGTCTCTACGTGTCTCTACGGGTCTCTGTGTGTCTCTGTGTGTTTCTGTGTGTCTCTGTGTGTCTCTGTGTGTCTCTGTGTGTCTCTGTGGGTCTCTGTGTGTCTCTGTGTGTCTCTGTGTCTCTCTGTGTGTCTCTGTGTGTCTCTGTGTGTCTCTGTGTCTCTCTGTGTGTCTCTGTGTGTCTCTGTGTGTCTCTGTGTGTCTCTGTGTCTCTCTGTGTGTCTCTGTGTTTCTCTGTGTCTCTACGGGTCTCTGTGTGTCTCTGTGTGTGTGTCTCTCTGTGTCTCTGTGTGTCTGTCTCTGTGTGTCTGTCTCTCTGTGTGTGTGTGTCTGTCTGTGTGTGTCTCTGTGTGTGTGTCTCTGTGTGTCTCTGTGTGTGTGTCTCTGTGTATGTGTCTCTATGTGTCTCTGTCTCTCTGTGTCTGTCTCACTGTGTGTGTGTCTCTCTGTGTGTCTGTCTCTCTGTGTCTGTCTCACTGTGTGTGTGTCTCTCTGTGTCTGTCTCTCTGTGTCTGTCTCACTGTGTGTGTGTCTCTCTGTGTCTCTGTGTGTCTGTCTCTGTGTGTCTGTCTCTGTGTGTGTGTGTGTCTGTCTGTGTGTGTCTCTGTGTGTGTGTCTCTGTGTGTCTCTGTGTGTGTGTCTCTGTGTATGTGTCTCTATGTGTCTGTCTCTCTGTGTCTGTCTCACTGTGTGTCTGTCTCTCTGTGTGTCTGTCTCTCTGTGTCTGTCTCACTGTGTGTGTGTCTCTCTGTGTCTGTCTCACTGTGTGTGTGTCTCTCTGTGTCTCTGTGTGTCTGTCTCTGTGTGTCTGTCTCTCTGTGTGTGTGTGTCTGTCTGTGTGTGTCTCTGTGTGTGTGTCTCTGTGTGTGTGTCTCTGTGTATGTGTCTCTATGTGTCTCTGTCTCTCTGTGTCTGTCTCACTGTGTGTGTGTCTCTCTGTGTGTCTGTCTCTCTGTGTCTGTCTCTCTGTGTCTGTCTCACTGTGTGTGTGTCTCTCTGTGTCTCTGTGTGTCTGTCTCTGTGTGTCTGTCTCTCTGTGTGTGTGTCTGTCTGTGTGTGTCTCTGTGTGTGTGTCTCTGTCTCTCTGTGTCTGTCTCACTGTGTCTCTGTCTCTCTGTGTCTGTCTCTCTGTGTCTGTCTCTCTGTGTCTGTCTCTCTGTGTGTCTGTCTCTCTGTGTCTGTCTCACTGTGTGTGTGTCTCTCTGTGTGTCTGTCTCTCTGTGTCTGTCTCTCTGTGTGTGTGTCTCTCTGTGTCTCTGTGTGTCTGTCTCTGTGTGTGTGTCTCTGTGTGTGTGTGTGTCTCTCTGTGTGTCTGTCTCTCTGTGTCTGTCTCACTGTGTGTGTGTCTCTCTGTGTCTGTCTCTCTGTGTCTGTCTCACTGTGTGTGTGTCTCTCTGTGTGTCTGTCTCTCTGTGTCTGTCTCTCTGTGTGTGTGTCTCTCTGTGTCTCCCCGCAGCTGCTCGTCACACACGTGGAGTGCGTGACACAGTTCTCCGGGCGGATACTGCACTACCGACGCCCGCCAGAAGCAACAACAACAACAACAACAACCGCCACCACCACCAACACCAACAACACCGTCACCACCACTACCACCAACAACACCAACAACACCACCACCAACAACACCAACAACAACAACAGCACCACCACCAACAACACCAACAGCACCACCACCAACAACACCAACAACAACAACACCACCAACAGCAACAACACCGTCACCGACGCCACCACCACCAGCAGCACCGTCACCGACTCCTCCACCACCGGCGGCGATGAGGGTGACGACGACTACGGAGGCGGTGATGGTGATGGCGGTGGCGGTGGTGGTGATGACGGTGACGGTGGTGGTGACGGTGGTGGT
Source organism: Lampetra fluviatilis (assembly GCF_964198595.1). NCBI lineage: Eukaryota > Metazoa > Chordata > Hyperoartia > Petromyzontiformes > Petromyzontidae > Lampetra > Lampetra fluviatilis. Next base: position 193,694 of record NC_136344.1, on the reverse strand, counting down.
GGTGGCGGTGACGGTGAAGGTGGTGGTGATGGTGACGGTGACGGTCCGTCCGTGACCACGAGCGCGGTGCACCTGCGTCTGGCCGCCCAGCTGAGGCGCCACTACTCCCGGTTGGCGCCCGGCGCGGCGCCACCGCTCCTCGTGCCCGGGCAGCTCTACGGCGTGAGGATGGCAGCCGGCTTCTACTGCAGGTGAGTGAGTGGGTGGGTGAGTGGGTGGGTGAGTGAGTGGGTGGGTGAGTGGGTGAGTGAGTGGGTGAGTGGGTGGGTGAGTGGGTGGGTGGGTGGGTGAGTGAGTGAGTGGGTGAGTGGGTGAGTGGGTGGGTGAGTGAGTGAGTGGGTGAGTGGGTAGGTGAGTGGGTGATTGTGTGAGGAGCTCACAAATCCTTGAAAGATCTGGGCAAAGTCCCATCGGTGAGCTCCTCCGGCAGGCAAGGCTGCGTTGGCTGGGTCATGTAGCCCGCATGCCCAGCCACCGCATGCCGAAACAGCTTTTGTTCGGCCTGATTGAGGGGGCTAAACGGGCGCGGCACGGGCTAGAGAAGAGATGGAGTGATGTGGTACAGGAGGACGTGGAGCTGAGTGGACTTGCCGATGACTGGTACCAGCGGTGTCAAGATCGGCCTCTGTGGAGGAGGCTCGTGAAGGACGCTACTGGGCAGTTGGAGGCAGTCGCCCTCCAACAACAACGGAGGGCGGAGGAGCGACGCTCACAACAACGAGCGGAGCGCCGGGTGGCTAAAGCACAGCCAGTTGGCACAGTAGGGGGCACAGGTGGTGCATCAGCCAGTCATCTCGGTCATCTCGGTCAGTCGACCCATGGCACCTGCTGGGTCTGCCCCGTGACCTCCTGCCAGCGGGCGTTCGACACTTCACGTGGCCTCAGGGTGCACATGGCCTGGCACAAGCGTCGTGGTGACGTCACCGCCACTTAGTGGCGAATGGCGGTTGTTGTTGTTGAGTATGTGAGTGTGTGTGTGTCAGTAAGTGTGTGTGGGAGTGAGTGTGTGTGTCAGTGAGTATGTGAGTGTGTGTTGTGTCAGTAAGTGAATGTGTGTGTGAATGTGAGTGTGTGTGTGTGTCAGTGTGTGACTATGCGAGTGTGTGAGTGTGTCTGTGAGTGTGCCAGTGTGTGTGTTGAGTGTGTGTCAGTGTGTGACTATGCGAGTGTGTGTGTCAGCGTGTGTGTGTTGTGTGTGCCAGTGTGTGACTGCGAGTGTGAGTGTGTGTATGTGAGTGTGTGTCGGTGTGTGACTATGTGTATGTGTTGTGTGTGTCAGTGTGTGAGTATGTGTGTGAGTGTGTGTGTGTGTCAGTGTGTGTGTGAGTGTGTGTGTCAGTGTGTGACTATGTGAGTGTGTTTTGTCAGTAAGTGAATGTGAGTGTGTGTGTTGTGTGTGTGTTGTGTGTGTCAGCGTGTGTGTGTGTCAGTGTGTGTGTGTCAGCGTGTGTGTGTGTCAGCGTGTGTGTGTTGTGTGTGTCAGTGTGTGTATGTGAGTGTGTGTCAGTGTGTGTATGTGAGTGTGTCAGTGTGTGACTATGTGTGTGTGAATGTCAGTGTGTGTGTCAGTGTGTGTCAGTGTGTGTGTCAGCGTGTGAGTGTGATGTGAGTGTGTGTGTGTCAGTGTGTGACTATGCGAGTGTTTGTGTGTGTGTGAGTGTGTGTTGAGTGTCAGTGAGTGTGTGTCAGTGTGTGTCAGTGTGTGTGTGTCAGCGTGTGTGTGTGTCAGTGTGTGACTTTACGAACGCGCCACAGCGCCGGCAGCCTTCACCGCTGCTCGCTCACGGCACTTGCCCCAACAGTCTGTCGAGGCTACACGGCACGGCACGGCCACCTTTGCCTGCGTGCGCAGGGCTCGCCTGCTCGGGGTGGTCCCGGCAAACTCGGCGTCGGCGCTTCTCCCGGTGAGCCTGGTGGACGAGGGTCGCTCCGTCGCGGTGAGGCCCGGCGAGCTGCTGGAGCTCCCGCCGGCGCTGGTCACTCGGCCGCCCCCCCTCGCCGTCTCCGTGGTGATGTGCGGCCTGCGACCCGCCGCAGGGGACTGCGAGTGGACGCCGCAGGTGGACGCACGCTCGCACGCACGCTCGCACGCTCACCCACTCACCCGCACGCTCACCCACTCGCTCACACGCTCACCCACTCACCCGCACGCTCACACACTCACACACTCGCCTGCACACTCACCCGCACGCTCACTCACTCACCCGCACGCTCGCTCGCTGGCTCGCTCGCACGCTCACACACTCACCCGCACGCTCGGTCGCACGCTCACCCGCACGCTCACCCACTCACCCGCACGCTCACACACTCACACACTCGCCTGCACACTCGCCCGCACGCTCACTCACTCGCCCGCACGCTCACCCACTCACCCGCACGCTCACCCACTCACCCGCACGCTCACCCGCACGCTCACCAACTCGCCCGCACGCTGAGTGTGTATGCACCTGTGTGTGTGTGTACGCGGGACTGTGTGTGTGTGTACGTGTGTGTGTGTGTGTACGCGTGCCTGTGTGTGTGGCTGAGTGTGTACGTGTGTGTACGTGTGTGTACGCGTGCCTGTGTGTGTGTGCGTGTGTGTGTGTGTATGCGTGCCCTGTGTGTGTGGCTGAGTGTGTGTACGTGTGTGTGTACGTGTGCCTGTGTGTGTGTGTGTACGTGTGTGTGTGTGGCTGAGTGTGTGTACATGTGTGTGTGTGTACGTGTGTGTGTGTGCGCGTGTGTGTGTGTATGCGTGCCCTGTGTGTGTGGCTGAGTGTGTGTACGTGTGTGTGTGTACGCGTGTGTGTGTGTGTGTACGTGTGTGTGTGTGGCTGAGTGTGTGTACATGTGTGTGTGTGTACGTGTGTGTGTGTAAGCGTGCCTTGTGTGTGTGTGTACGTGTGTGTGTGTACGTGTGTGTGTACGCGTGCCCTGTGTGTGTGTGTGTGTGTACGCGTGTGTGTGTGTGTACGTGTGTGTGTGTGTGTGTACGTGTGTGTGTGTGTGTGTACGTGTGTGTGTGTGTGTACGCATGCCCTGTGTGTGTGTGTGTACGCGTGTCTGTGTGGCTAAGTGTGTATGCGCCTGTCTGTGTGTGTGCGCGTGTCTGTGTGTGTGTATGCGTGTCTGTGTGTGTGTACGCGTGTCTGTGTGTGTCTTGAGTGTGTATGCGCCTGTGTGTGTGTACGTGTGTGTGTGTACGCGTGCCTGTGTGTGTGTACGTGTGTGTGTGTGTGTACGCGTGCCTGTGTGTGTGTGTGGCTGAGTGTGTATGCGCCTGTCTGTGTGTGTACGCGTGTCTGTGTGTGTGTACGTGGGACTGTGTGTGTCTGATTGTGTATGCGCCTGTGTGTGTGTACGTGTGTGTGTACGCGTGCCTGTGTGTGTGTACGTGTGTGTGTGTGTGTACGTGTGTGTGTGTACGCGTGCCTGTGTGTGTACGTGTGTGTGTGTACGTGTGTGTGTGTACGCGTGCCTGTGTGTGTGTGTGTGTGTACGCGTGCCTGTGTGTGTGTACGTGTGTGTGTGTGTGTACGTGTGTGTGTGTACGCGTGCCTGTGTGTGTACGTGTGTGTGTACGTGTGTGTGTGTACGCGTGCCTGTGTGTGTGTGTGTGTACGCGTGCCTGTGTGTGTGTACGCGTGCCTGTGTGTGTGTGTGTGTACGCGTGCCTGTGTGTGTGTGTGTGTACGCGTGCCTGTGTGTGTGTACGCGTGCCTGTGTGTGTGTACGCGTGCCTGTGTGTGTGTGTACGTGTGTGTGTGTGTGTACGCGTGCCTGTGTGTGTCTGAGTGTGTATGTGGGGAGCGGTGGTGGCCCGAATTCGATTCCCGCTCACGGCCAACACCAACACCACCGATTCTAGAGATCTGAACCGGTCCTGGGCCTCCCCTAGGTCGACTCAAACGAGTTGCAGTGGTGGACAATAGTAAACATCGCCACCGGGGAGACAAAGGCGGCCGGGCGTGGTGCTGGCCACCCACCCACCCCCTCTGTGTGTGCCTTCACAGGTGCTGCTACTCGCAAACAGCCCTTGCCCCAACGGTCTGTCGAGGCTACACGGGGGACCTCTGTCTTTGTCTGTGCGGGCAGGCGCTGGCGTTCGTGCGCGAAGCGGTGCAGGGCACGGTGGTGGAGGGGAGCGTCGCCCTCGCTGCTGAGGACACGCTGTGGGTGGACTCGCTGGTGAGTCGCTCGTTCGACAACTCGACCCCCACGCGCTCGCCCACGCACGCGCGCGCACGCACGCACACACACTCATACATCCACTCGCACACACTCATACGCGCGCACACTCACTCATACACGCACACGCACACACTCGTACACACACATTCGTACACACACACACTCGTACACACACACACTCGTACAAACACACACGCACACACACTCATACACACACACGCACACACTCGTACACACACATTCGTACACACACACACTCGTACAAACACACACGCACACACACTCATACATACACTCGTACACACTCACACACACGCACACACGCGCACACACACACACACACTCGTACACACACACACCCGCACACACGCACGCACGCATGCACACTCGTACACACACACACACGCATGCACACTCACACACACACACACCCGCACACACACACACACTCGTGCACACACACACACACACTCGTACACACACACACCCGCACACACGCACGCATGCACACTCGTACACACACACACACGCATGCACACTCACACACACACACACACCCGCACACACACACACACTCGTGCACACACACACACACACACACTCGTACACACACACACCCGCACACACGCACGCATGCACACTCGTACACACACACACCCGCACACACACACGCATGCACACTCACACACACCCGCACACACACACACTCGTACACACACACATCCGCACACACACACACACTCGTACACACACACACCCGCACACACGCACGCAGACGCCAAACACTCTGAACGTGTGATGACGTCGATTCTAAATGTGGAGGGGGAAAAAAACGGAGGACCTGGTGAGAAAAATCAACTTGACCACGGAGAGAGAGAGAGAGAGACTCCAAATACACAGCAGGTGTCAGGGTCGGGATCAAACCCACGACCTCCTGCAGACCAGGCGAGGTAGTCAACATCTCCTAGCCACCGTGATGATGATGAGAGAGAGACGCAGACTTCAAATCTACAGCAGCAGCAGGCATCGTCAGGGTCGGGATGGAACCCACGACCTCCTGTGTACCAGGCGAGGTAGTCAACATCTCCTAGCCACCTTGATGATGATGAGAGAGAGACGCAAACTCAAAATATACAGCAGGTGTCAGGGTTGGGATCGATCCCACGACCTCCTGCGTATCAGGCGAGGTAGTCAACATCTCCTAGCCACCATGGCATCGTCAGGGTCTGGGATTGAACCCACGACCTCCTGCGTATCAGGCGAGGTAGTCAACATCTCCTAGCCCTGTGATGATGATGATGATGAGAGAGACCCACGACCTCCTGCGTATCAGGCGAGGTAGTCAACATCTCCTAGCCAGCTCTCACAAACGCCGCTCACTGATAACCTCACCCCCCCCCACCCCCCCCCTCTTTTGTACGCCCGGTGCAGCACCGGCGTACGTGGCTGCCTGGCTTGCGTGCCGAGGCGGTGGAGGCGGGCGTCCACGCCCAGCTGATGAGCCGCGGCTTTGCCGAAGCCAACCCGGGACACGCGGCCGCTCTCGTGCGAGCCATCTCGCCCAGCGGCGGAGCGGAGACTCCCCGGGGGGGAGCCACGCGTCGCCGCGGGGGGCGGGAGGGGGGGGTGGGGGGGGAGGGGGTGGAGGGCGACTGTGGCAGTAGCAACCACAGCAACAGTTGCATTGGCACTGCCACCATCATCACCACGGCACCCACCGACAAGGCCATCACTACGTCTGCTGCCACCATCACCGCACCCACCAACAACGCCATCACTGCGTCTGCTATCACCGCTGCCATCATCACCACACCCACCAACAACACCATCACTATATCTGCTACCACCCCCGTCACCATCACCACCGACAAAGCCACCACTGCGTCTGCTGCCACCCCTGTCACCATCACCACCGACAACGCCACCACTACGTCTGCTGCCGTCACCACCACCGCCACCACCACCACCACACCCACCACCACCACCACCACACCCACCACCACCACCACACCCACCACCACCACACCCACCACACTCACCACACTCACCACACCCACCAGTGTCAAGACTGCGCCAGTCGGGACTGGCACTGGCCACGTGTCACGTGTCACTGCTCAGTCTCGCATGTGTCCGGCACCACCACCGCCACCATCGCCACTCATCAGTCATCCACCATCGCCACTCATCAGTCATCCACCATCGCCACTCATCAGTCATCCACCATCGCCGTTGATCAGTCAACCACCATCGCCACTCATCAGTCATCCACCATCGCCACTCATCAGTCAACCACCATCGCCACTCATCAGTCATCCACCATCGCCACTCATCAGTCAACCACCATCGCCACTCATCAGTCAACCACCATCGCCACTCATCAGTCATCCACCATCGCCACTCATCAGTCAGCCACCATCGCCACTCATCAGTCATCCACCATCGCCACTCATCAGTCATCCACCATCGCCACTCATCAGTCAACCACCATCGCCACTCATCAGTCATCCACCATCGCCGTTGATCAGTCATCCACCATCGCCACTCATCAGTCAGCCACCATCGCCACTCATCAGTCAACCACCATCGCCACTCATCAGTCATCCACCATCGCCACTCATCAGTCATCCACCATCGCCACTCATCAGTCAGCCACCATCGCCACTCATCAGTCAACCACCATCGCCACTCATCAGTCATCCACCATCGCCACTCATCAGTCAGCCACCATCGCCACTCATCAGTCATCCACCATCGCCACTCATCAGTCATCCACCATCGCCACTCATCAGTCAACCACCATCGCCACTCATCAGTCATCCACCATCGCCACTCATCAGTCAACCACCATCACCGTTGATCAGTCATCCACCATCGCCACTCATCAGTCAACCACCATCGCCACTCATCAGTCAACCACCGTCACTGTTGATCAGTCATCCACCATCGCCACTCATCAGTCAACCACCATCGCCACTCATCAGTCAACCACCGTCACTGTTGATCAGTCATCCACCATCGCCACTCATCAGTCATCCACCGTCACCGTTGATCAGTCATCCACCATCGCCACTCATCAGTCATCCACCATCGCCACTCATCAGTCAACCACCATCGCCACTCATCAGTCAACCACCATCGCCACTCATCAGTCAACCACCATCGCCACTCATCAGTCAACCACCATCGCCACTCATCAGTCATCCACCATCGCCACTCATCAGTCATCCACCATCGCCACTCATCAGTCATCCACCATCACCGTTGATCAGTCATCCACCATCACCACTCATCAGTCATCCACCATCGCCACTCATCAGTCATCCACCATCGCCACTCATCAGTCATCCACCATCGCCACTCATCAGTCATCCACCATCACCGTTGATCAGTCATCCACCATCGCCACTCATCAGTCAACCACCGTCACAGTTGATCAGTCATCCACCATCGCCACTCATCAGTCATCCACCATCGCCACTCATCAGTCATCCACCATCGCCACTCATCAGTCATCCACCATCACCGTTGATCAGTCATCCACCATCGCCACTCATCAGTCAACCACCGTCACAGTTGATCAGTCATCCACCATCGCCACTCATCAGTCATCCACCATCGCCACTCATCAGTTATCCACCATCGCCACTCATCAGTTATCCACCATCGCCACTCATCAGTCAACCACCGTCACAGTTGATCAGTTATCCGCCAAGATCGTCACCATTCATCGGTCAGCGAACATCACCGTTCATCAGTTATCCACCGTCACCATTCATCTGTCAGCGAACATCACCGCTCATCCGTCAATCACCACCAGTCAGTCACGTGACCAGTCTACCAGCCGGTCACGTGACCAGTCCTCAAGTCAGTCACGTGACCAGTCCACCAGCCAGTCACGTGACCAGTCCACCAGTCGGTCACGTGACCAGTCCACCAGTCAGTCACGTGACCCATCCTCAAGTCAGTCACGTGACCAGTCCACCAGCCAGTCACGTGACCCATCAAGTCAGTCACGTGACCAGTCCACCAGCCAGTCACGTGACCCATCAAGTCAGTCACGTGATCAGCCCACCAGCCAGTCACGTGACCCATCAAGTCAGTCACGTGACCAGTCCACCAGCCAGTCACGTGACCCATCAAGTCAGTCACGTGACCAGTCCACCAGTCAGTCACGTGACCAGTCCACCAGTTGGTCACGTGACCAGTCCATCAGTCAGTCACGTGACCCATCCTCAAGTCAGTCACGTGACCAGTCCACCAGCCAGTCACGTGACCCATCCTCAAGTCAGTCACGTGACCAGTCCACCAGCCAGTCACGTGACCCATCCTCAAGTCAGTCACGTGACCAGTCCACCAGCCAGTCACGTGACCCATCCTCAAGTCAGTCACGTGACCAGTGCACCAGCCAGTCACGTGACCCATCAAGTCAGTCACGTGACCAGTCCACCAGCCAGTCACGTGACCCATCAAGTCAGTCACGTGACCAGTCCACCAGCCAGTCATGTGACCCATCAAGTCAGTCACGTGACCAGTCCACCAGCCAGTCACGTGACCCATCAAGTCAGTCACGTGACCCATCAAGTCAGTCACATGACCAGTCCACCGGTCCGTCCTCAATTTGGTCACGTGACCACTCCACCAGCCGGTCACGTGACCAGTCCACCAGTGGGTCACGTGACCAGTCCACCAGCCGGTCACGTGACCAGTCCTCAAGTCGGTCACGTGACCAGTCCACCAGCCAGTCACGTGACCCATCAAGTCAGTCACATGACCAGTCCACCGGTCCGTCCTCAAGTTGGTCACGTGACCACTCCACCAGTCGGTCACGTGACCCGTCCACCAGTCAGTCACGTGACCAGTCCTCAAGTCGGTCACGTGACCAGTCCTCAAGTCGGTCACATGACCACTCCACCAGCCAGTCACGTGAGCAGTCCTCAAGTCGGTCACGTGACCACTCCACCAGCCAGTCACGTGAGCAGTCCTCAAGTCGGTCACGTGACCTGTCCACCAGTCAGTCACGTGACCAGTTCACCAGTCGGTCACGTGACCAGTCCTCAAGTCGGTCACATGACCACTCCACCAGCCAGTCACGTGAGCAGTCCTCAAGTCGGTCACGTGACCTGTCCACCAGTCAGTCACGTGACCAGTTCACCAGTCGGTCACGTGACCAGTCCTCAAGTCAGTCACGTGACCAGTCCTCAAGTCAATCACGTGACCACTCCACCAGCCAGTCACGTGACCAGTCCTCAAGTCGGTCACGTGACCACTCCACCAGCCAGTCACGTGACCAGTCCTCGACTCCGTCACATGATCGGAGTCTGCCTGCCCGGTCGCCCCCTGAACCTGTGAGTACACGGGGCTCCGTGCCCCCCAAACCCCCCCCACCCCCCCCGATGTTGACAAACCACGTGGCGTGTGTACATCTTCACGCGATGAGCGGAGAGATGAGTCAGAGGGCGCAAACGGGTTTTGATTCCTTACCCGTACCCGGCCGCACCGGGGTCGCAAACGGGTACCCGTACCCTACCCGTACCCTACCCGTACCCGGCCGTACCCGGCCGGGTACGGGTATCGGGTACCCGATTGCGACCTCTGGGATGAAGCCACGTTGCAGGCGCGGGTGGGTTGATTCTAGGAACTTGAATCGTGAGAAGAGACAAGACGTTGGGAAATGAGTGACAAACGGCGACTCACCAGTGACTCACGGCCTACCCTACCCGTACCCGGCCGGGTATCGGGTAGGGTACGGGTATCGGGTACCCGATTGCGACCTCCTCTGGGATGAAGCCACGTTGCAGGCGCGGGTGGGTTGATTCTAGGAACTTGAATTGTGAGAAGAGACAAGACGTTGGGAAATGAGTGACAAACGGCGTCTCCCCATGTGACTCACGGCCTACCCGTACCCGGCCGCACCAGGGTAGGGTACGGGTATGGGGTACGGGTAGGCCGTGAGTCACATGGTGAGTCACCGTGAGTCACTCATTTCCCAACGTCTTGTCTCTTCTCACAATTCAAGTTCCTAGAATCAACCCACCCGCGCCTGCAACGTGGCTTCATCCCAGAGGTCGCAATCAGGTACCCGTACCCTACCCGGCCGGGTAGGGTACGGGTACGGGTAGGGTACGGGTACGGGTAGGGTACCCGTTTGCGACCCTGGTGCGGCCGGGTACGGGTAAGGAATCAAAACCCGTTTGCGACCTCTGGTCACATGACAGATTTGACGTGACAGCTGACTTGCCGTGCAAAGAAAAAATGCATTATTGAGCTCCCCCCCCCCACCCAAAAAAAATAACAAAAGTGTATTTGTATAATGTTTACATGGTGTGCAGTCTGGAATGTACCCACATGGCAAATTTCAAGTTTGTTGCATGTCGGGAAGTATGCTAAACATTTTGAACAGACGCACATAATGACGACTTTGCCTTTTAGATATATGTAGATAGCCCTGTGAGCCGTGCAAGCTCTTGATTTGGGTGCAACCGCAACAAACAAAAACATGAACGGAGAAACATCTTAAAGCGGCGGCGTGCAAACAGAAACATCCTGGGATAAACCGGCAAATCTTTCCCGGGAAAAGCAAAAACACCGTATTGATGCAAGTCAAACAATAACAACCATAAGACTTGGTTCTTTCGGTAAAGTCAGGTGGAAGGGAAATAAAAAATTAAAAATATATTTTAAAAAATGTAAAATATATATAAAGAAATACATTAAAAAAACTCTAAAACAATAAAATTATTGTTGAATATTTTTATTATTTTATTATTTCCCTTCTACGTGACTTTACCGAACGAACCGAGAATATGAATCCCTGCAGTCACGAAAGCTTTACATCGAAATCACGAGACAATTTCGATTAAAGTCATCGGGTCAACGGCCAGGGCGTGCTGGTGTATTCCGCAAATCTGGCCGACTGTGAGGGCGGGCACAAGCCGGCGTGAGTAGGTGAAACGTTGAGTTTTATAAGGGCACCACGGGGTGACCAGCCCCTCCCCACCCAGCCCCAGCCCTACCACCCCACACCCAGCCCCACCCTCCCCACCCAGCCCGTCCCCACCCACCCTCCCCACCCAGCCCTTCCCCACCCAGCCCCGCCCGCCCCTCCCCACCCAGCCCCACCCAGCCCCACCCCTACCACCCCCCATCCAGCCCCACCCTCCCCACCCTCCCCTCCCTACCCAGCCCCTCCCCACCCAGCCCCACCCCTCCCACCCCACACCCAGCCCCACCCTCCCCACCCAGCCCGTCCCCACCCACCCTCCCCACCCAACCCCTCCCCACCCAGCCCCACCCACCCCTCCCCACCCAACCCCTCCCACCCCCCACCCAGCCCCACCCCTCCCACCCCACACCCAGCCCCACTCTCCCCACCCAGCCCCTCCCCACCCTTCCCTCCCCACGCAGCCCCTCCCCACCCAGCCCCACCCGCCCCTCCCCACCCAGCCCCTCCCAGCCCCTCCCCACCCAGCCCCACCCCACCCAGCCCCTCCCCACCCAACCCCTCCCTACCCAGCTCCACCCCCCACCCAGCCCCACCCAGCTCCACCCAGCCCCTCCCCCCACCCAGCCCCTCCCTGTGTCCGTGTGTCGCCGTGTGTCCGTGTGGCAGCGCTTTCCTGGGGAGGGGACGACCCCGGCAAGCTGCGGCGCCCACGGTGGACTCCACCAGGGTGTACTCCTCTGCCAGGGTGGACTCCTCCGCCAGGGGGGACGACTCCGCCAGGGTGGACTCCTCCGCCTGGGGGGACGACTCCGCCAGGGACGACGACGACTCCAGGGACGACTCCTCCACCAGGGTGGACTCCTCCAGGGGGGACGACTCCGCCAGGGGGGACGACTCCGCCAGCACCGCCCCAATTGGAGTGGACGACTCCGACGGAGGGATGGGACGCAGAGATGGACGTCGCCACACTCTGGTACGCAGCCCCAAGCCTTAAACACCAGGCCCTAAGCCCCTCCACTCTAGGCCCTAAGCCTTAAACCCTAGGCCCTAAACCCTCCACCCTAGGCCCCAAGCCTTAAACACCAGGCCCTAAGCCCCTCCACTCTAGGCCCTAAGCCTTAAACCCTAGGCCCCAAGCCCTCCACCCTAGGCCCCAAGCCTTAAACACTAGGCCCCAAGCCCTCCACCCTAGGCCCCAAGCCTTAAACCCTAGGCCCTAAACCCTCCACCCTAGGCCCCAAGCCTTAAACACTAGGCCCTAAACCCTCCACCCTAGGCCCTAAGCCCTCCACCCTAGGCCCTAAGCCCCTCCACCCTAGGCCCTAAGCCCCTCCACCCTAGGCCCTAAGCCATAAACACTAGGCCCCAAGCCCTCCACCCTAGGCCCTAAGCCCTCCACCCTAGGCCCTAAACCCTCCACCCTAGGCCCTAAGCCCTCCACCCTAGGCCCTAAGCCCCTCCACCCTAGGCCCTAAGCCCTCCACCCTAGGCCCTAAGCCCTCCACCCTAGGCCCTAAGCCCTCCACCCTAGGCCCTAAGCCCTCCACCCTAGGCCTTAAGCCCCTCCACCCTAGGCCCTAAGCCTTAAACACTAGGGCCCCAAGCCCTCCACCCTATGCCCAAGCCCCTCCACCCTAGGCCCTAAACCTTAGGCCCTAAGCCCTCCAGCCTAGGCCTGAGGCCCCAGCCTCTGGGCCCGAAGCCCTAGGCTGTAAGTCTTAGGCCTGAGACCCCAGGCCTTAGGCCCTAAGCTGGAGCTTGCTACTTACAGCACTTGCCCCCCAACAGTCTGTTAAAGGCCATACGGGGGGTTTCTTTGTCTTTCTGTGTACGTGCGTGTGTGTTCCGTACGTGTGTTCCGTACGTGTGTTCCGTACGTGTGTTCCGTACGTGTGTTCCGTACATGTGTGTGTGTGTATGCAGTGGCGGCTCCTGCAAAATCTCTCAGGGGGGGGGCAAATGTCTGGATGATTTATAAGAATAAGGTCCACCCATGCAAAGGATAAATTAACAGCTTAAGCGTGTAAAAAGGCAACTTCACTTCTTTAATATTAATGAAAAATAAAGTGACTCTTACAATACATCTTGTTTGTTTCTATACTCACTATTAAAACAATCCACTCAAGTTTCTTTTATTAAAGATTCCACGAGGTGGCCACAAATTATATTGTTGGATGAAACGTGCTTGCGTATGATGAAGCCGTAGAGAATGCATTGCAGCGCCCCCCCCCGTTCGAAAAAAAACATCTTTGAATGTAAGTCTACGGCAGGGGTCCTCAAACTACGGCCCGCGGGCCACATGCGGCCCGCCGAGGACATTTATCCGGCCCATGGTCACTGATTGGGCTGCGGTGGTGAGCACTGATTGGGTTGCGCTGGTGAGCACTGATTGGGTTGCGCTGGTGAGCACTAATTGGGTTGCGCTGGTGAGCACTAATTGGGTTGCGCTGGTGAGCACTAATTGGGTTGCGATGGTGAGCACTAATTGGGTTGCGATGGTGGGCACTGATTGGGCTGCGATGGTGGGCACTGATTGGGCTGCGGTGGCGAGCACTAATTGGGTTGCGCTGGTGAGCACTGATTGGGCTGCGGTGGCGAGCACTGGCCCCCTGTTTAAAAAGTTTGAGGACCCCTGGTCTACGGGAACACTCGTGAAATCGCCCAAAAAGAGGCGGCGCTCCACAGAACGTGACATGACGCTGATTGGAACTATATCCAGAGGCTGACAGTGACGGCTCGCGTGACTCTGTGGTTGAATGACATTGGTGGTGCGTCGCCCAATCGCCCTAATGAAGAAACCGCCCCTGTGTGTATGTATTGGGGCGGTAGTGTAGTGGTTAGCCGCTGCGCTACGAGTTTGATTCCCGCGCACGTCCAACACCAGCGACGGTTATCTGAACCGGTTCTGGGCCTCCCCTAGGTAGACTCGGCCTCAAATGAGTACCTGGTGCGGTGTTTGGTAAACTTCGCCACTGGGGAGACAAAGGCGGCCGTGCGTGGCGCTGGCCAACCACCCCCTCGTGTGCCGTTCCGGCCTTCATAGGTGCTACACACTTAGCAGCAGTCTGTTAAGGCTACACGGGGCAATCTTTAAATTTCGATTCGAAGCTTTCGTGACTGCAGGGATTCATCTTTTTGGTTCTTTCGGTAAAGTCGTCGCGTAGAAGGGAAATATAAAATGATAAAAATAAAACTTCATAAAATACAATTCTCACGACGTTTCGGCCACAACGCAAGCAGCCGTCATCAGGTGAAGAACAGGTCTGTCGGAAAGACACGGAATCTTTGTATGTGTGTGCGAGTGTTTATGTGTGTGCGTGCGTGCGCGGGTGGATGGGTGTGCATGCGTTCGTGTGTGTGTGTGTGTCTGTGTGTATGTCTGTACGTGTGGGTGTGCGTGCGTGTGTGTGGGTCTGTGCGTGTGTGTGTGTCTGCGGGTGGATGGGTGTGCATGCGTGGGTGTGTGTGTGTCTGTGCGTGTGTGTGTGTGTCTGTACGTGTGGGTGTGCGTGTGTGTGGGTCTGTGCGTGTGTGTGTGTGTATGTGTGTGTGCGTGCGTGTGCGGGTGGATGGGTGTGCATGCGTGGGTGTGAGTGTGTCTGCGCGTGTGTGTGTCTGTACGTGTGTGTGTGTCTGTGCGTGTGTGTGTGTCTGTGCGTGTGTATGTGTGTGTGTGCGTGCGTGTGCGGGTGGATGGGTGTGCATGCGTGGGTGTGAGTGTCTGCGCGTGTGTGTGTGTGTCTGTGCGTGTGTGTGTCTGTGCGTGTGTGTGTGTGTCTGTGCGTGTGTGTCTGTGCGTGCGTGTGTGTGTGTCTGTGCGTGCGTGTGTGTGTGTGTGTGCGTGTGTGTGTGCGTGTGTGTGTGTGCAGTGCGTGTCCCCCGTGTCTCCGCTCCCTCACCACGTGATGTGTGTGTGTGCGTGTGTCTGTGCGTGTGTGCGTGTGTGTGTGCGTGTGTGTGCGTGTGTGTGCGTGTGTGTGTGCGTGTGTGTGTGTGTGCAGTGCGTGTGTGTGCAGTGTGTCCCCCGTGTCTCCGCTCCCTCCTCACGTGATGTGTGTGTGTCTGTGTGTGTGTGTGTCTGTGTGTGTGTGTGCGTGTGTGTCTGGGCGTGTGTGCAGTGCGTGTGTGTGCAGTGCGTGTCCCCCGTGTCTCCGCTCCCTCCTCACGTGATGGACCCGGACGTCTGGGACTCGGCCTCTGATGTCAGCGACCTGCAGGACTCGGACAACTCGGCAGACGCATAGAGACACACGCAGAGACACGCACGCAGAGACACGCGGAGACAGTCATAGAGACACACAGAGACACGCACGCAGAGACACACGCAGAGACACACGCAGAGACACTCACACAGACAGACAGAGACACGCAGAGACACACGCAGAGACACACAGAGACACACGCAGAGACACACGCAGAGACACACGCAGAGACACACAGAGACACACGCAGAGACACACGCAGAGACACACGCAGAGACACACGCAGAGACACACGCAGAGACACGCAGAGACACGCAGAGACGCATAGAAACACACGCAGAGACACACGCAGAGACACACGCAGAGACACACGCAGAGACACACGCAGAGACACACGCAGAGACACACGCAGAGACACAGAGACACGCACATAGAGACACACACGCAGAGACACGCAGAGACACAGAGACACACACACAGAGACACACAGAGACACGCAGAGACACAGAGACACGCACCTAGAGACACACACGCAGAGACACACAGAGACACGCAGAGACACACAGAGACACACACGCAGAGACACGCAGAGACACATGCGCAGAGACACACGCAGAGAGACACACGCAGAGACACACAGACACGCAGAGACACATACACGCAGAGACACGCAACAACAACCACCATTCGCCACTAAGTGGCGGTGACGTCACCACGACGCTTGTGCCAGGCCAAGTGCACCTTGAGGCTACCACGTGAAGTGTCGAACGCCCGCTGGCAGGAGGTCACGGGGCAGACCCAGCAGGTGCCACGGGTC
Source organism: Lampetra fluviatilis (assembly GCF_964198595.1). Lineage (NCBI taxonomy): Eukaryota > Metazoa > Chordata > Hyperoartia > Petromyzontiformes > Petromyzontidae > Lampetra > Lampetra fluviatilis. The sequence continues at coordinate 177,562 of NC_136344.1, read as the reverse complement.
GACTGACTGAGATGACCGAGACGATTTTAGATTTGAAGCTTTCGTGACTGCAAGGATTCATACTTTTAGGTTTTTTTCGGTAAAGTCACCATGTAGGTAAAAAATAAAATAATGCCGTTGTTATTGAGCTGATCTGGCCCAATCGCTCCTGACCAGGTGTGCCAGCATCATGACCAACTCGGGCATTGAAGTCACCCAACAGGATGACTCTATCCCGAGGGGCCACTTTAGCCAGCAGCTGTGACAGGAGGTCATAGAAGGCATCCGACTCATCGGCTTTGCCCGCATCCCTCCACGGATGTTCGTTTTCGGTGGGCGCATAAGTAACCACGACCACCACTCGACCACCGCCTCCGGTTGATGGGAAGGCGAGCCCAAAGTAGCCTGGGGCTTACAGCTTCCCACACACCTCACCGCAGAGACAAAGACAAAGATCCCCCGTGTAGCCTTAACAGACTGTAGGGGCAAGTGCTGTTAGCGAGCACCTATGAAGGCCGGAACGGTACACGAGGGGGTTGGGTGGGCCAGCACCACGCCCGACCGCCTTTGTCTCCCCAGTGGCGATGTTTACACACCGCAGCAGGTACTCATTTCAGGCTGAGTCGACCTAGGGGAGGCCCAGGACCGGTTCAGATAATCGTCACTGGTGTTGGCCGTGAGCGGGAATCGAACCCAGGTCGCCGGGTTCATAGCGCAGCGTAGCGCTAACCACTACACCCACCACTCCCCGTAAACACGCGCGCAGAGACACACACAGAGACACACACAGAGACACACACAGAGACACACACAGAGACACACACAGAGACACACAGAGACACATACAGAGACACACAGAGACACACGCAGAGACACACGCAGAGACACACGCAGAGACACACAGAGACACACACAGAGACACACACAGAGACACACACAGAGACACATACAGAGACACACACAGAGACACACAGAGACACATACAGAGACACACACAGAGACACACACAGAGACACATACAGAGACACACACAGAGACACACACAGAGACACACACAGAGACACACAGAGACACACAGAGACACACAGAGACACACAGAGACACACACAGAGACAGACACAGAGACACACACAGAGACATACACAGAGACACACAGAGACACACAGAGACACACACAGAGACACACACAGAGACACACACAGACACACACAGAGACACACACAGAGACACACACAGAGACACACACAGAGACACACACAGAGACACACAAAGAGACACACACAGAGACACACAGAGACATACACGCACACAAACTGAGACGCATGGACACGAACCATTCGCCACAAAGTGGAGGTGACGTCACCACGGCACCTGTGCCAGGCCAGGTGCACTTTTTGAGGCCACGTGAAGTGTCGAAGGCTCACTGAGAGGGAGGTCAGACCCAGCAGGTGCCACGGGTCGACTGACTGAAATTACTGGCCGATGCGCCACCTGTGCCTCCTACTGTGCCAACTCGCTGTGCTTTAGCCACCCGGCGCTCCGCTCGTTGTTGTGAGCGTCGCTCCTCCGCCCTCCGTTGTTGTTGGAGGGCGACTGCCTCCAACTGCCCAGTAGCGTCCTTCACGAGCCTCCTCCACTGAGGCCGATCTTGACACCGCTGGTACCAGTCATCGGCAAGTCCACTCAGCTCCACGTCCTCCTGTACCACATCACTCCATCTCTTCTCTAGCCCGTGCCGTGCCTGTTTAGCCCGCTCGATCCGGCCGAACAGAAGCTGTTTAGGCATGCGGTGGCTGGGCATGCGGTGGCTGGGCATGCGGGCTACATGACCCAGCCAATGCAGCCTTGCCTGCCAGAGGAGCTCACCGATGGGACTTTGGCCAGATTTTTCAAGGATTTGTGAGCTCACAATCCAGCCTGTTAAAACCCAGGATGGATTGTAGGCAGGGCAGCCTGAATGTTTCTAACCGGCGAAGATGTTCCATTAGAGAGGGGTCCACGTTTCGCAAGCGTAGAGAGAAGGGAGGGAATGACCGTGGCCGAGAAGACCTGAAGCTTCTTGCGGAGCGACAGACCAGGTAGCTTCCGCGCAGCGGCGTTACGCAGCCAATTTAAATATAATGCCGCTCGACTGATTCGGAGCGAGAGACCTTTGCTGTCAAACCTGGAGAGCCGGTCATGAGCACACTGCCCAGGTGTGGCAATTTTAGTTTCATTAAACTTTTTGTTAACGTGTTTTTTTTTTTCGCTTTTATTATTCACAATACATTTTTTTTTATTTTTTATTTAAATTTTTTAGTTTTCTCACCTACGTGACTTTACCGAAAGAACCAACAATATCATCTCCACTCTCTCCACAACTGTGCCATCACCAACGGGGGAGTTGTGTGTGGGGGGGGGGTGGAGTTGTCCAATGACACAATAACCACAGGCTAGGTGTCGATTTGAAGCTTTCGTGACTGCAGGGATTCATCTTCTTGGTTCTTTCGGTAAAGTCATCACGTAGAATGGAAGTAATAAAATAATAAAAATAAAACATAATAGAATACTAAAAAGAAACATAATAAAATAATAAAAATAAAACAATAAAATAATAAAAATATAACATAATAAAATAATAAAAATGTAACATAATAAAATAATAAGAATAAAACAATAAAATAATAAAAATAAAACATAATAACATTTCGATTTGAAGCTTTCGTGAAGGCAGGGATTCATCTTCTTGGTTCTTTCGGTAAAGTCATCACGTAGAAGGGAAATAATAAAATAATAAAAATAAAACATAATAGAATACTAAAAAGAAACATAATAAAATAATAAAAATAAAATAATAAAAATATAACATAATAAAATAATAAAAATGTAACATAATAAAATAATAAGAATAAAACAATAAAATAATAAAAATAAAACAATAACATTTCGATTTAAAGCTTTCGTGAAGGCAGGGATTCATCTTCTTGGTTCTTTCGGTAAAGTCATCACGTAGAATAGAAGTAAAATAATAAAAATAAAACATAATAAAATACAATGTTCACGACGTTTCGGCCACAACGCAAGCAGCCGTCCTCAGGTGAAGAACAGGTCTGTCGGAAAGACAGCGTCTGAATGAACAGGTCTGTCGGAAAGACAGCGTCTGAATGAACAGGTCTGTCGGAAAGACAGCGTCTGAATGAACAGGTCTGTCGGAAAGACAGCGTCTGAATGAACAGGTCTGTCTTTCCGACTGTCTTTCCGACAGACCTGTTCATTCAGACGCTGTCTTTCTGACAGACCTGTTCTTCACCTGAGGACGGCTGCTTGCGTTGTGGCCGAAACGTCGTGAGAATTAAATTTTATTGTTTTATTTGTATTTTATTATTTCCCTTCTACGTGACTTTACCGAAAGAACCAAGAAGATATGGTAATGTCCTTGACGGTGGTGCTGATGTTGATATGATGATGGTGATGGTGGTGATGGTGGTGATGGTGGTGATGGTGGTGATGGTGGTGCATAGTTGTCAACCCATACGGTTTTCAAGTCCATACATCGTACAGCCGTTTCAATCCGGGCAAAACATTCTCTTTGTTTTTCTCTCTTGTGATGGGACTTTGGGGGATGAACGTCGAGATTTATAAAGGAAAATTCAATTACAAATAAATTTAAAATAATAAAAGCCCAAGGGTGTATGTGGGGTGATCAATAATATCTTAATACTGGTAGGAACGAAGTGAACCAGCCTACAATAGATTATATCGTCCGTCCGTCCGTGTAGCAACATCGCCCCCTACTGCAAACACTTGGCAGGACCCTACAAAAACCTTTAGACTCAGTGAGGCTTTCCTGGCTAAACAAGTGTGACATTCCCTTATAATTCCCTGACATAGTTTTTAATTAAAACATTTAAATAAAAAATTAACTCACAGCGGCCTAAAGCCTACAGCTAGGCCTAAAGCCTAGAACTAGGCCTCAAATTCTCCCTTCGTATCGTACCCCCGCGTGTGTGAAAGGGAGTTGATGTTTAACAATGTTACATTCCCTGATGTTTTTTTCAATAGAAACATTTACATTTAAAGCTTTTACATTAATCATTAAAACATTTAAATTTAAAATTAACTCACAGCGGCCTAAAGCCTACAGCTAGGCCTAAAGCCTAGAACTAGGCCTCAAACTCTCCCTTCGTATCGTACCCCCGCGTGTGTGAAAGGGACTTAATGTTTAACAATGTTACATTCCCTGATGTTTTTTTTCCAATAGAAACATTTACATTTAAAACTTTTACATTAATCATTAAAACATTTAAATTCAAAATTAACTCACAGCGGCCTAAAGCCTACAGCTAGGCCTAAAGCCTAGAACTAGGCCTCAAACTCTCCCTTCGTATCGTCCGATTAGGTGAAGCAACATCGCCCCCTACTGCAAACACTTTGCAGGACCCTACAAAAACCTTTAGACGCAGTGGGGCTTTCCTGGCTAAACAAGTGTAATAATACATTATGTTTATATTCTTTGTTTATTCGTTCCTACCAGCCCACCCCGCAGGGACCTGGTTGGTCTCTCATCAGGCAGGGCACTGATAAGAGGTTGACAGTCACGGTGTTATGAACCCGCTGAATACGCGCTAAGCCTCAACCAACATCCTTATTCTTTGGGTCTTTAGGTAAAGTCACGATTGTAAGTTCAAAAAAAAAAATACAAAAGTCTTTTTATACTTTTTGCACTGTGTACCGTCTGGAAGCTACCCGCGTGCCAAATTTTAAGTCGTGTTGCATGTCGGGAAGTATGCTAAACATTTAGAACAGACACACATTCACAAATTTTCATTTTTTTAAATATATTGGCTTGATACTGGTAGGAAACTCCTGGTTACACCAGCCCACAGGGGATTATTTTGTCCGTCCGTCGTGCAGGGAGGGGCTGGGTGGGGAGGGAGGGGCTGGGTGGGTGGGAGGGGCTGGGTGGGGAGGGGTGGGGCTGGGTGGGTGGGAGGGGCTGGGTGGGGAGGGGTGGGGCTGGGTGGGGAAGGGAGGGTGGGGAGGGGCTGGGTGGGGAGGGGTGGGGTGGGGAGGGTGGGGCTGGATGGGGGGTGGGAGGGGTGGGGCTGGGTGGGGAGGGGCTGGTCACCCCGTGGTGCCCTTATAAAACTCAACGTTTCACCTACTCACGCCGGCTTGTGCCCGCCCTCACAGTCGGCCATATTTGCGGAATACACCACGCCCTGGCCGTTGACCCTGCAGGCCATTGACCGAGCATCCCGACGTTCCTACCAGCTCCCTCCGCAGGAGGAATGTGTTTATATTTTCCCCGCACAAGAAACGGCTGACTCGACAACACCATGCTTGCTATTGCATCACAGGAAACCGCTTCGCATTAAAGATGATTTTTCTTGTTTTTTTGTGTGTGTGAGTGAGTAGGTGAGTGAGTGAGTAGGTGAGTGGGTGGTTGGGTGAGTGAGTGGGTGAGTGAGTGAGTAGGTGAGTGAGTGGGTGTGGTGGTGAGTGAGTGGGTGGGTGAGTGAGTGAGTGGGTGAGTGAGTGAGTAGGTGAGTGAGTGGGTGTGGTGGTGAGTGAGTGGGTGGGTGAGTGAGTGAGTGGGTGAGTGAGTGAGTAGGTGAGTGAGTGGGTGTGGTGGTGAGTGGGTGGGTGAGTGAGTGAGTGGGTGAGTAGGTGAGTGAGTGGGTGTGGTGGTGAGTGAGTGAGTTGGTGAGTGTGGTGGTGTGTGTGTGTGAGTGAGTTTGGTGATTGTGGTGGTGTGTGTGAGTGAGTAGGTGAGTGGGTGGGTGAGTGAGTTGGTGAGTGAGTGAGTAGGTGAGTGAGTGGGTGTGGTGGTGAGTGAGTGGGTGAGTGAGTGAGTGGGTGAGTAGGTGAGTGAGTGGGTGTGGTGAGTGTGGTGGTGTGTGTGTGTGAGTGAGTTTGGTGATTGTGGTGGTGAGTGTGAGTGAGTAGGTGAGTGGGTGGGTGAGTGAGTTGGTGAGTGAGTGAGTGAGTAGGTGAGTGGGTGTGGTGGTGAGTGAGTGGGTGGGTGAGTGAGTGAGTGGGTGAGTGAGTAGGTGAGTGGGTGAGTGGGTGAGTGAGTGAGTAGGTGAGTGAGTGAGTGAGTTAGTGAGTGAGTGGGTGAGTTGGTGAGTGTGGTGGTGAGTGTGTGTGTGAGTGAGTAGGTGAGTGAGTGAGTAGGTGATTGTGGTGGTGTGTGTGTGTGTGAGTGAGTAGGTGAGTGGGTGGGTGAGTGAGTGAGTGGGTGAGTGAGTGTGGTGGTGAGTTCGGTGGTGAGTGTGTGTGAGTGAGTAGGTGAGTGAGTGGGTGAGTAGGTGAGTGAGTGAGTGAGTAGGTGGGTGAGTAGGTGAGTGAGTGAGTGAGTTGGTGAGTGTGGTGGTGAGTGTGTGTGTGAGTGAGTAAGTGAGTGAGTGAGTTTGGTGATTGTGGTGGTGAGTGTGGTGGTGTGTGTGTGTGAGTGAGTAGGTGAGTGGGTGGGTGAGTGAGTGGGTGAGTGTGGTGGTGAGTTCGGTGGTGAGTGTGTGTGAGTGAGTAGGTGAGTGAGTGGGTGAGTGAGTAGGTGAGTGAGTGGGTGAGTGAGTAGGTGAGTGAGTGGGTGTGGTGGTGAGTGAGTGAGTGAGTTGGTGAGTGTGGGAGTGAGTGAGTAGGTGAGTGAGTGGGTGTGGTGGTGAGTGAGTGAGTTGGTGTGTGTGTGTGAGTGAGTAGGTGAGTGAGTGAGTGGGTGAGTGAGTGAGTGGGTGAGTGAGTAGGTGAGTGGGTGAGTGAGTGGGTGAGTGAGTGAGTAGGTGAGTGAGTGGGTGTGGTGGTGAGTGAGTGAGTGAGTAGGTGAGTGAGTGAGTAGGTGAGTGAGTGGGTGAGTTGGTGAGTGTGGTGGTGAGTGTGTGTGTGAGTGAGTAGGTGAGTGAGTGAGTAGGTGATTGTGGTGGTGAGTGTGGTGGTGTGTGTGAGTGAGTAGGTGAGTGGGTGGGTGAGTGAGTGAGTGGGTGAGTGAGTGAGTGTGGTGGTGAGTTCGGTGGTGAGTGTGTGTGAGTGAGTAGGTGAGTGAGTGGGTGAGTAGGTGAGTGGGTGGGTGGGTGAGTGAGTGAGTAGGTGAGTGAGTGAGTAGGTGAGTGAGTGAGTGAGTTGGTGAGTGTGGTGGTGAGTGTGTGTGTGAGTGAGTAAGTGAGTGAGTGAGTTTGGTGATTGTGGTGGTGGTGTGTGTGTGTGTGAGTGAGTAGGTGAGTGGGTGGGTGAGTGAGTGAGTGGGTGAGTGTGGTGGTGAGTTCGGTGGTGAGTGTGTGTGAGTGAGTAGGTGAGTGAGTGGGTGAGTGAGTAGGTGAGTGAGTGGGTGAGTGAGTGGGTGTGGTGGTGAGTGAGTGAGTGAGTTGGTGAGTGTGGTGGTGAGTGTGGGAGTGAGTGAGTAGGTGAGTGAGTGAGTTTGGTGAGTGTGGTGGTGTGTGAGTGAGTAGGTGAGTGGGTGGGTGAGTGAGTGAGTGAGTAGGTGAGTGAGTGGGTGAGTGAGTGTGGTGGTGAGTGCGGTGGTGAGTGTGTGTGAGTGAGTGGGTGAGTGAGTGAGTAGGTGAGTGAGTGAGTGAGTAGGTGAGTGAGTGGGTGAGTGAGTTGGTGAGTGTTTGTGTGAGTGAGTGAGTAGGTGAGTGAGTGGTTGGGTGAGTGAGTGAGTTTGGTGATTGTGGTGGTGAGTGTGTGTGAGTGAGTAGGTGAGTGGGTGGGTGAGTGAGTGAGTGGGTGAGTGAGTGTGGTGGTGAGTGCGGTGGTGAGTGTGTGTGAGTGAGTAGGTGAGTGAGTGGGTGAGTGAGTGAGTAGGTGAGTGGGTGGGTGAGTGAGTGAGTAGGTGAGTGAGTGAGTAGGTGAGTGAGTTGGTGAGTGTGGTGGTGAGTGTGTGTGTGAGTGAGTGAGTAGGTGAGTGAGTGGTTGGGTGAGTGAGTGAGTTTGGTGATTGTGGTGGTGAGTGAGTAGGTGAGTGAGTGGGTGGGTGAGTGAGTGAGTAGGTGAGTGAGTGGGTGTGGTGGTGAGTGTGGTGGTGAGTGTGGTGATGAGTGTGGTGGTGAGTGTGGTGGTGAGTGGTGGTGGTGTGTGTGGTGTTATTGGAAATGTGGGGAGCGGTAGTGTAGTGGTCAACGCTACGCTACGAACCCGGCGACCCGGGTTCCATTCCCGCTCACCGCCAACACCGGTGAAGATGAATGATCTGAACTGGTCCTGGGCGTCCCCTAGGTCGACTCAGCCTCAAATGAGCTGGTGCGGTGTGTCGTAAACATCACCACTAGGGGAGAGACAAAGGCGGCCGGGCGTGGTGCTGGCCACCCACCCCCTCTTGTGTGTGCCACAGTGCCGGTAGCCTTCATAGGTGCTGCTGCTACTCGCTAACAGCACTTGCCCCTACACTCTGTGGCAGGCTACACGGGGGATCTTTGTCTTTGTTAACGCAGTGAATTTGATTCCTTGCAAAAGGTTGAAACTTTTTTTTTTTGGCGTTTGAACATCTTAACGCATTATGAGACATCTCCTTTACCAGTGGCAAAATATAGTAGTAGGTTTTTACCCTTTCAACTGGTACAAAAACGGACACCTTTATACAAGGCATCATGTTTGCAATAACCACAACACAAGCAGTCAAAATGCAAAAAAATAAACAACTTTGACCATGATAATGATATGCACTGTCCTTGAAGTTGATTGGTCCACACCCGAGACAGCTTTCCTTAGAGCCTAGTCTCACATGGTGTTGGACCAGATGACGCCAAAAGGCGCACAACTCAACGACAACGCCACCATCAGAGTATTGAGAGCTCGGGGTTACGCATTTACACTACGAGACATCTCCTTTACCAGTGGCAAAATATAGTAGTAGGTTTTTACCCTTTCAACTGGTACAAAAACTGACACCTTTATACAAGGCATCATGTTTGCAATAACCTTTTATCATTATAGTTGATTTTTGTTTGCATTTTGACTGCTTGTGTTGTGGTTATTGCAAACATGATGCCTTGTATAAAGGTGTCAGTTTTTGTACCAGTTGAAAGGGTAAAATCCTATCACTATCTTAACGCATCTCGTGTCTTGTGTGCAGAAAGGGTACCGAAAAAATAATTTTCTTATAATTTATTAGAAGATACTTGTTTATTTATCGAAGGTACTTTTTTTTTATTTAGAGAAGATACATTCATCTTCTTGGTTCTTTCGGTAAAGTCACGTAGAAGGGAAATAATAAAAATAAAACATAATAAAATAATAAAAATAAAATATAATAAAAATGAAATATAATAAAATAATAAAAATAAAACATAATAAAAATAAAATATAATAAAATAATATTATTGGTTCTTTCGGTAAAGTCACGTAGAAGGGAAATAATAAAATAATAAAAATAAAACATAATAATAAAAATAAAACATAATAAAATAATAAGAATAAAACTACTTCCCACGACGTTTCGGAGGCAACACAAGTCTCCGTCATCAGGTGGGACCGTCACAGCTGAGTTCACTGTATCAAGTGAGAATCTAAGAGTATACGATACATTTTATTTATGGAAGATACATTCATCTTCTTGGTTCTTTCGGTAAAGTCACGTAGAATTGAAATAATAAAATAGTAAAAATAAAACAATAAAATAATAAAAATAAAACAATAAAATAATCTTGGTTCTTTCGGTAAAGTCACGTAGAAGAGAAATAATAAAATAGTAAAAATAAAACAATAAAATAATAAAAATAAAACAATAAAATAATCTTGGTTCTTTAGGTAAAGTCACGTAGAAGAGAAATAATAAAATAGTAAAAATAAAACAATAAAATAATAAAAATAAAACAATAAAATAATAAAAATAAAACAATAAAATAATAAAAATAAAACAATAAAATAATAAAATAGTAAAAATAAAACAATACAAATAAAACAATACAATAATCTTCTTGGTTCTTTCGGTAAAGTCATCACGTAGAAGGGAAATAATAAAATAGTAAAAATAAAACAAAATAATAAATATAAAACATAAAATAATCTTGGTTCTTTCGGTAAAGTCACGTAGAAGGGAAATAATTAAATAGTAAAAATAAAACAATAAAAATAAAACAATACAATAATCTTCTTGGTTCTTTCGGTAAAGTCATCACGTAGAATTGAAATAATAAAATAGTAAAAATAAAACAATAAAATAATAAAAATAAAACAATAAAATAATAAAAATTAAACATAATAAAATAATAAAATAATAAAATAATAAAAATAAAACATAATAAAATAATTCTCACGACGTTTCGGCCACAACGCAAGCAGCCGTCCTCAGGGGAAGGAACATGTCTGTCGGGGAGACAGCGTCTGAATGAAACACCGCCAGGCTTGGGGAGCGTCTATTTAAGCTGCTGGGTTGGAGGGGGGAGAGTGCCTTGAAGATGAATCATTGCAGTCACGAAAGCTTTAAATCGAAAATTAAAAAGATACATTTTTTGTAAAAAATAAATTGTTCTATCTGTTATAACTGGGGGACCCCGTGCCCCCCCCCCCCCTCTTAACTGGCTATCTGCAAGAGCTTCTCGGATCTTCGGATTTCTCATCCCGCTGGAGTTAAAATTATCTCCAAATCGTGTTCCACGTGTTAAGTTGTCACCACCACCACCATCACTCCACCGCGCGTGAATTACGAAACGCCTTCCACGTCTCGGCCAATCACAGCTCGAGCGGCCCGCTTCCGCCGCGGCCACCGTCCTCACTGCAGCCACGGCTGGGGACCGGAAGCTCCGTCCGCCATCTTGGTAAGGGGGGGGGGTTGCCGTTATGACCACGCCCCTCCGTGACGTCACGCGGAAGGATCCCTCCCCCCTTACCAAGATGGAGTCTGGGTTGTGATTCGGCCGGCGACCGAGGCGCTTAAAAAGTAGTCCCGGCCCCGCGCTCGCCTGCGCACTTCACGGCAGAGGCGACTAGGCCGCGTAGAGCCTCATCACTCACCTCTCAGTCTGCTCACTCACCAAACCACTCACCACTCAGTCTGTTCACTCACCAAACCACTCACTCACCACTCAGTCTGTTCACTCACCAAACCACTCACTCACTCACCTCTCAGTCTGTTCACTCACCACACCACTGACTCAGCTCACCACTCAGCTCACCACTCACTCACCACTCAGTCTGCTCACTCAGCTCACCACTCACCTCACCACTCACCACACCACTCGCTCACTCACCTCACCACTCACTCACCAAACCACTCACCTCACCACACCACTCGCTCACTCACCTCACCACTCACTCACCAAACCACTCACCTCACCACACCACTCGCTCACTCACCTCACCACTCACTCACCAAACCACTCACCTCACCACACCACTCGCTCACTCACCTCACCACTCACTCACCAAACCACTCACCTCACCACACCACTCGCTCACTCACCTCACCACTCACTCACCAAACCACTCACCTCACCACACCACTCGCTCACTCACCTCACCACTCACTCACCAAACCACTCACCTCACCACTCGCTCACTCACCTCACCACTCACTCACCACTCAGTCTGCTCACTCACCACTCACTCAGCTCACCACTCACTCACCAAACCACTCACCTCACCTCACCACTCACTCAGCTCACCACTCACTCACCACATCACTCACCACTCAGTCTGTTCGCTCACCTCACCACACCACTCACTCACCACTCACCACACCACTCACTCGCTCACTCACCACTCACTCACATCATCGTCTGCTCACTCACCACTCACTCACCTCGTGGTTTGCTCACTCACTCATTCACCACCACTTTCCACTCACTCACCAACTCTCTCACCACTCACCACCACTCACCACTCACCACCTCTCAGCACTCACCACTCACCAACTCTCTCAGCACTCACCACCTCTCAGCACTCACCACTCACCACCTCTCTCAGCACTCACCACCTCTCAGCACTCACCACTCACCAACTCTCTCACCACTCACCACCTCTCAGCACTCACCACTCACCAACTCTCTCAGCACTCACCACCTCTCAGCACTCACCACTCACCAACTCTCTCACCACTCACCACCTCTCAGCACTCACCACTCACCAACTCTCTCAGCACTCACCACCTCTCAGCACTCACCACTCACCACCTCTCAGCACTCACCACTCACCAACTCTCTCAGCACTCACCACCTCTCACCACTCATCACTCACCAACTCTCTCAGCACTCACCACTCACCACCTCTCTCACCACTCACCACCTCTCAGCACTCACCACTCACCAACTCTCTCAGCACTCACCACCTCTCAGCACTCACCACTCACCAACTCTCTCAGCACTCACCACCTCTCAGCACTCACCACTCACCAACTCTCTCAGCACTCACCACCTCTCACCACTCATCACTCACCAACTCTCTCAGCACTCACCACCTCTCAGCACTCACCACTCACCACCTCTCAGCACTCACCACTCACCACCTCTCAGCACTCACCACTCACCACCTCTCAGCACTCACCACTCACCACCTCTCTCAGCACTCACCACCTCTCAGCACTCACCACTCACCACCTCTCTCAGCACTCACCACCACCTCGTTCGGCCGGGTGAGTAACAACCACAACAGTGTGGTGAGTGTGGTGAGGAGTATGGTGGTGAGCGTGTGGTGAGTGTGGTGAGTGTGGTGGTGAGTGTGTGGTGAGCGTGTGGTGAGTGTGGTGAGGAGTATGGTGGTGAGCGTGTGGTGAGTGTGGTGAGTGTGGTGGTGAGTGTGTGGTGAGCGTGTGGTGAGTGTGGTGAGGAGTATGGTGGTGAGCGTGTGGTGAGTGTGGTGAGTGTGGTGGTGAGTGTGTGGTGAGCGTGTGGTGAGTGTGGTGAGGAGTATGGTGGTGAGCGTGTGGTGAGTGTGGTGGTGAGTGTGGTGGTGAGCGTGTAGTGGTGAGTGTGGTGGTGAGTGTGGTGGTGAGTGTGTGGTGAGTGTGTGGTGAGTGTGGTGTGGTGAGCGTGTGGTGAGGAGTGTGGTGGTGAGTGTGGTGAGGAGTATGGTGGTGAGTGTGTGGTGAGTGTGTGGTGAGTGTGGTGGTGAGTGTGTGGTGAGTGTGGTGTGGTGAGCGTGTGGTGAGGAGTATGGTGGTGAGTGTGGTGGTGAGGAGTATGGTGGTGAGTGTGGTGGTGAGTGTGGTGGTGAGCGTGGTGGTGAGTGTGTGGTGAGTGTGTGGTGAGTGTGTGGTGAGTGTGGTGGTGAGTGTGTGGTGAGTGTGGTGGTGAGTGTGTGGTGAGTGTGGTGGTGAGTGTGGTGGTGAGTGTGGTGGTGAGTGTGGTGGTGAGTGTGGTGAGTCGTGTGAGGAGCCTGGCACAAGCGTCGTGGTGACGTCACCGCCACTTAGTGGCGAATGGCGGTTGTTGTTGTTGAAGAGCGTGTGGTGAGTGTGGTGAGTGTGGTGAGTGTGGTGAGTGAGTGGGTGAGTGGGAGTGTGGGTGAGTGAGTGAGTGGGTGAGTGGGAGTGTGGGTGAGTGAGTGAGTGGGTGGGTGAGTGGGAGTGTGGGTGAGTGAGTGAGTGGGTGAGTGGGAGTGTGGGTGAGTGAGTGAGTGAGTGGGTGGGTGAGTGTGGTGAGTGTGGTGGGTGAGTGGGAGTGTGGGTGAGTGAGTGAGTGGGTGGGTGAGTGGGAGTGTGGGTGAGTGAGTGAGTGGGTGAGTGGGAGTGTGGGTGAGTGAGTGAGTGAGTGGGTGGGTGAGTGTGGTGAGTGTGGTGAGTGAGTGGGTGAGTGGGAGTGTGGGTGAGTGAGTGAGTGGGTGAGTGGGAGTGTGGGTGAGTGAGTGAGTGGGTGGGTGAGTGAGTGAGTGGGTGGGTGGGTGAGTGAGTGAGTGGGTGGGTGGGTGAGTGAGTGAGTGAGTGGGTGGGTGAGTGAGTGAGTGGGTGGGTGAGTGAGTGAGTGGGTGGGTGGGTGAGTGAGTGAGTGAGTGGGTGGGTGAGTGAGTGAGTGAGTGGGTGAGTGAGTGAGTGGGTGAGTGAGTGGGTGAGTGGGAGTGTGGGTGAGTGAGTGAGTGGGTGAGTGGGAGTGTGGGTGAGTGAGTGAGTGAGTGGGTGAGTGAGTGAGTGGGTGGGTGAGTGAGTGAGTGGGTGGGTGAGTGAGTGAGTGGGTGGGTGAGTGAGTGAGTGAGTGGGTGGGTGAGTGAGTGAGTGGGTGGGTGAGTGAGTGAGTGAGTGGGTGAGTGAGTGGGTGAGTGGGAGTGTGGGTGAGTGAGTGAGTGGGTGAGTGGGAGTGTGGGTGAGTGAGTGAGTGGGTGGGTGAGTGAGTGGGTGGGTGAGTGAGTGAGTGGGTGGGTGAGTGAGTGAGTGGGTGGGTGAGTGAGTGAGTGGGTGGGTGAGTGAGTGAGTGGGTGGGTGAGTGAGTGGGTGAGTGGGAGTGTGGGTGTGTGGGTGAGTGAGTGAGTGGGTGGGTGGGTGAGTGAGTGAGTGGGTGAGTGAGTGAGTGGGTGAGTGGGTGAGTGGGTGGGTGAGTGGGCGAGTGAGTGAGCGGGTGAGTGAGTGGGCGAGCAAGTGGGCGAGCGGGTGAGTGAGTTGGTGAATGAATGAGTGGGTGAGTGAGCGGGTGAGTGAGTGGGCGAGCAAGTGGGCGAGCGGGTGAGTGAGTTGGTGAATGAATGAGTGGGTGAGTGAGTGTGTGAGTGAGTGTGTGAGTGAGCGGGTGAGTGAGTGGGCGAGCAAGTGGGCGAGCGGGTGAGTGAGTTGGTGAATGAATGAGTGGGTGAGTGGGTGGGTGAGTGGGCGAGTGAGTGAGCGGGTGAGTGAGTGGGTGAGTGGGAGTGTGGGTGAGTGAGTGAGTGGGTGAGTGGGAGTGTGGGTGAGTGAGTGAGTGGGTGAGTGAGTGGGTGGGTGAGTGAGTGAGTGAGTGGGTGGGTGAGTGAGTGAGTGGGTGGGTGGGTGGGTGAGTGAGTGAGTGAGTGGGTGGGTGAGTGAGTGAGTGGGTGAGTGAGTGGGTGAGTGGGAGAGTGGGAGTGTGGGTGAGTGAGTGAGTGGGTGAGTGGGAGTGTGGGTGAGTGAGTGAGTGGGTGGCTGAGTGAGTGAGTGAGTGGGTGGGTGAGTGAGTGAGTGAGTGGGTGGGTGAGTGAGTGAGTGGGTGGGTGGGTGGGTGAGTGAGTGAGTGAGTGGGTGGGTGAGTGAGTGAGTGGGTGAGTGAGTGGGTGAGTGGGAGAGTGGGAGTGTGGGTGAGTGAGTGAGTGGGTGAGTGGGAGTGTGGGTGAGTGAGTGAGTGGGTGGCTGAGTGAGTGAGTGAGTGGGTGGGTAAGTGAGTGAGTGAGTGGGTGAGTGAGTGAGTGGGTGGGTGAGTGAGTGAGTGGGTGGGTGAGTGAGTGAGTGGGTGGGTGAGTGAGTGAGTGGGTGGGTGAGTGAGTGGGTGAGTGGGAGTGTGGGTGTGTGGGTGAGTGAGTGAGTGAGTGGGTGGGTGGGTGGGTGAGTGAGTGAGTGGGTGAGTGAGTGAGTGGGTGAGTGGGTGAGTGGGTGGGTGAGTGGGCGAGTGAGTGAGCGGGTGAGTGAGTGGGCGAGCAAGTGGGCGAGCGGGTGAGTGAGTTGGTGAATGAATGAATGAGTGGGTGAGTGAGCGGGTGAGTGAGTGGGTGAGTGAGCGGGTGAGTGAGTGGGCGAGCAAGTGGGCGAGCGGGTGAGTGAGTTGGTGAATGAATGAATGAGTGGGTGAGTGAGTGGGTGAGTGAGTGGGTGAGTGAGTGGGTGAGTGAGTGGGTGAGTGAGCGGGTGAGTGAGCGGGTGAGTGAGTGGGCGAGCAAGTGGGCGAGCGGGTGAGTGAGTTGGTGAATGAATGAGTGGGTGAGTGGGTGGGTGAGTGGGCGAGTGAGTGAGCGGGTGAGTGAGTGGGTGAGTGGGAGTGTGGGTGAGTGAGTGAGTGGGTGAGTGGGAGTGTGGGTGAGTGAGTGAGTGGGTGAGTGAGTGAGTGGGTGGGTGAGTGAGTGAGTGGGTGGGTGAGTGAGTGAGTGGGTGGGTGAGTGAGTGAGTGAGTGGGTGGGTGAGTGAGTGGGTGAGTGAGTGGGTGAGTGGGAGTGTGGGTGAGTGAGTGAGTGGGTGAGTGGGAGTGTGGGTGAGTGAGTGAGTGGGTGGGTGAGTGAGTGAGTGAGTGGGTGGGTGAGTGAGTGGGTGGGTGAGTGAGTGAGTGGGTGGGTGAGTGAGTGAGTGGGTGGGTGAGTGAGTGAGTGGGTGGGTGAGTGAGTGAGTGGGTGGGTGAGTGAGTGAGTGGGTGGGTGAGTGAGTGAGTGGGTGGGTGAGTGAGTGGGTGAGTGGGAGTGTGGGTGTGTGGGTGAGTGAGTGAGTGAGTGGGTGTGTGGGTGAGTGAGTGAGTGAGTGGGTGGGTGGGTGAGTGAGTGAGTGGGTGAGTGAGTGAGTGGGTGAGTGGGTGTGTGGGTGAGTGAGTGAGTGGGTGGGTGGGTGAGTGAGTGAGTGGGTGAGTGAGTAAGTGGGTGGGTGGGTGAGTGAGTGAGTGGGTGAGTGAGTGAGTGGGCGAGTGAGTGAGCGGGTGAGTGAGTGGGCGAGCAAGTGGGCGAGCGGGTGAGTGAGTTGGTGAATGAATGAGTGGGTGAGTGAGTGGGTGAGTGAGCGGGTGAGTGAGTGGGCGAGCAAGTGGGCGAGCGGGTGAGTGAGTTGGTGAATGAATGAGTGGGTGAGTGGGTGGGTGAGTGGGCGAGTGAGTGAGTGGGTGAGTGAGTGGGTGAGTGAGTGGGTGAGTGAGTGGGTGAGTGAGTGGGTGAGTGAGTTGGTGAATGAATGAGTGGGTGAATGAGTGAGTGGGCGAGCAAGTGGGCGAGCGGGTGAGTGAGTTGGTGAATGAATGAGTGGGCGAGCGAGTGAGCGGGTGAGTGAGCGTGTGAGTTGGGGAATGAGTGAGTAAGTGGGTGGGTGAGTGAGTTGGTGAATGAATGAGCGGGTGAGCGAGTGAGTGGGTGAGTGAGTGAGTGAGCGAGCGAGCGAGTGGGCGAGTGGGCGAGCGAGTGGGCGAGTGGGCGAGCGAGTGGGCGAGCGAGTGAGTGAGCGAGCGAGTGGGTGAGCGAGCGAGTGGGTGAGCGAGTGAGCGGGTGAGCGAGTGAGCGGGTGAGCGAGTGAGCGGGTGAGCGAGTGAGTGGGCGAGCGAGTGAGTGGGCGAGCGAGTGAGTGAGCGAGCGAGTGGGTGAGCGAGCGAGTGGGTGAGCGAGTGAGCGGGTGAGCGAGTGAGCGGGTGAGCGAGTGAGTGGGTGAGCGAGTGAGTGGGTGAGCGAGTGGGCGAGCGAGCGAGTGGGCGAGCGAGTGAGTGGGCGAGCGAGTGAGTGGGCGAGCGAGTGAGTGGGTGAGCGAGTGAGTGGGTGAGCGAGTGAGTGGGTGAGCGAGTGAGTGGGTGAGCGAGTGAGTGGGCGAGCGAGTGAGTGGGCGAGCGAGTGGGCGAGCGAGTGAGTGGGTGAGCGAGTGAGTGGGTGAGCGGGTGAGCGAGTGAGTGGGTGAGTGAGCGAGCGAGTGGGTGAGCGGGTGAGCGAGTGAGTGGGTGAGTGAGCGAGCGAGTGGGCGAGCGAGTGAGTGGGTGAGCGAGTGAGTGGGTGAGCGAGTGAGCGAGTGAGTGGGTGAGCGAGTGAGTGGGTGAGTGGGCGAGCGAGTGAGTGGGTGAGCGAGTGAGTGGGTGAGCGAGTGAGCGAGTGAGTGGGTGAGCGAGTGGGTGAGCGAGTGAGCGAGCGAGTGAGTGGGCGAGCGAGTGAGTGGGCGAGCGAGTGAGTGGGTGAGCGAGTGAGTGGGCGAGCGAGCGAGTGGGTGAGCGAGCGAGTGGGCGAGCGAGCGAGTGGGCGAGCGAGCGAGTGGGCGAGCGAGCGAGTGGGCGAGCGAGCGAGTGGGTGAGCGAGTGAGTGAGTGGGCGAGTGAGTGAGTGGGCGAGCGAGCGAGTGGGTGAGCGAGTGGGTGAGCGAGTGAGTGAGTGGGCGAGCGAGTGAGTGGGTGAGCGAGCGGGTGAGCGAGTGAGCGGGTGAGCGAGCGAGCGGGCGAGCGAGCGGGCGAGCGAGCGGGCGAGCGGGCGAGCGAGCGAGTGGCACGGCTGGAGAAGAGACGGAGCTGATCAGATTTCTGTTTGGCAGCAGCAGCAGCAGGAGAAGGTGGAGTAGGTGGAGGTGGAGTAGGTGGAGGTGGAGTAGGTGGAGGTGGAGTAGGAGGTGGAGGTGATGGAGGAGGAGGAGGACGAGCTGGTGGAGGCGTCGCTCCACCGCTTGGAGGGGACGAGCGGCTCCCTCCCGGGGGGGGTTGGTGGTCCGCAAGAAGAGCGCCGCCACAGAACCCCACGTCTTCAAGGTCGCACTGCTCACCACTCACACTCACCACTCACACTCACCACTCACCACTCACACTCACCACTCACACTCACCACTCACACTCACCACTCACACTCACACTCACCACTCACACTCACCACTCACACTCACCACTCACACTCACCACTCACACTCACCACTCACCACTCACACTCACCACTCACGCTCACCACTCACCACTCACCACTCACACTCACCACTCACACTCACCACTCACACTCACCACTCACACTCACCCACTCACACTCACCACTCACACTCACCACTCACCACTCACCACTCACACTCACCACTCACACTCACCACTCACCACTCACACTCACCACTCACCACTCACACTCACCACTCACACTCACCACTCACACTCACCACTCACACTCACCACTCACACTCACCACCACACTCACCACTCACACTCACCACTCACACCCACCACTCACACTCACCACTCACACTCACCACTCACACTCACCGCTCACACTCACCACACCACACTCACACTCACCACTCACACTCACCACTCACACTCACCACCACACTCACCACTCACACCACCACTCACACCACCACCCACACCACCACCACCACTCACACCACCACCCACACCACCACTCCCACCACCACTCACCACTCACCACTCACCACTCACACTCACCACTCACACTCACCACTCACACTCACCACTCACACTCACCACTCACACTCACCACTCACACCACACTCACCACTCACACTCACCACTCACACTCACCACTCACACTCACCACACACCACTCACACCACCACTCACACTCACCACTCACACTCACCACTCACACTCACCACTCACACTCACCACTCACACTCACCACTCACACTCACCACTCACACTCACCACTCACACCACCACTCACACTCACACTCACACTCACCACACACACTCACCACTCACACTCACCACCACTACCACCACTCACCACTCACCACTCACACTCACTACTCACACTCACCACTCACACTCACCACTCACTCACCACTCACCACTCACACTCACCACTCACACTCACCACTCACACTCACCACCACTCACACTCACACTCACCACTCACACCACCACTCACACTCACCACCACTCACTACTCACCACCACTCACACTCACTACTCACCACCACTCACACTCACCACTCACCACTCACACTCACCACCACTCACCACCACTCACACTCACACTCACCACTCACACTCACCACTCACACTCACCACTCACACTCACCACTCACACTCACCACTCACACTCACCACTCACACTCACCACTCACTACACCACTCACACTCACCACTCACACTCACCACTCACACTCACCACTCACACTCACCGCTCACACTCACCACTCACACTCACACTCACCACTCACACTCACCACTCACACTCACCACTCACACCACACTCACCACCACACTCACCACTCACACTCACCACTCACACTCACCACTCACACTCACCACTCACACTCACCACTCACACTCACCACTCACACTCACCACTCACTACTACCACTCACACTCACCACTCACACTCACCACTCACACTCACCACTCACACTCACCGCTCACACTCACCACTCACACTCACACTCACCACTCACACCACCACACCACTCACCACTCACACTCACACTCACCACTCACACTCACCACTCACACTCACCACTCACACTCACCACTCACACTCACCACTCACCACACCACCACTCACCACCACTCACACTCACCACTCACCACTCACACTCACCACTCACACACACCACTACTCACCACACACCACTCACACTCACCACTCACACTCACCACTCACACTCACCACTCACACTCACCACTCACACTCACCACTCACACTCACCACTCACACTCACCACTCACACTACCACTCACACTCACCACTCACACTCACCACTCACACTCACCACTCACACTCACCCCTCACACTCACCACTCACACTCACACTCACCACTCACACTCACCACTCACACTCACCACTCACACACACACTCACCACTCACACTCACCACTCACACTCACCACTACCACCACTCACCACTCACACTCACCACTCACACTCACCACTCACACTCACCACTCACACTCACCACTCACACTCACCACTCACACTCACCACTCACACTCACCACTCACTACACCACTCACACTCACCACTCACACTCACCACTCACACTCACCACTCACACTCACCGCCACACTCACCACTCACACTCACACTCACCACTCACACTCACCACTCACACTCACCACTCACACTCACACTCACCACTCACACTCACCACTCACACTCACCACTACTCACCACTCACCACTCACACTCACCACTCACACTCACCACTCACACTCACCACTCACACTCACCACTCACACTCACCACTCACACTCACCACTCACACTCACCACTCACACTCACCACTCACTACTACCACTCACACTCACCACTCACACTCACCACTCACACCACCACTCACACTCACCACTCACCACTCACACTCACCACTCACACTCACCACTCACACTCACCACCACACTCACCACTCACACTCACCACTCACACTCACCACTCACCACTCACACTCACCACTCACACTCACCACTCACCACTCACACTCACCACTCACACTCACCACTCACACCACACCACCACTCACCACTCACCACTCACCACTCACCACTCACACTCACCACTCACCACTCACACTCACACTCACCACTCACCACTCACACTCACCACTCACACTCACCACTCACCACTCACACTCACCACTCACACTCACCACTCACACTCACCACTCACCACTCACACTCACCACTCACACTCACCACTCACCACTCACCACTCACACTCACCACTCACACTCACCACTCACACTCACCACTCACACCACCACTCACACTCACCACTCACACTCACCACTCACACTCACACTCACCACTCACACTCACACTCACCACTCACACTCACCACCCACACTCACCACTCACCATCACACACTCACACTCACCACTCACACTCACCACTCACCACTCACACTCACCACTCACACTCACCACTCACACTCACCACTCACCACTCACCACTCACACTCACCACTCACCACTCACACTCACCACTCACACTCACACTCACCACTCACACTCACCACCAACTCACCACTCACACTCACCACTCACACTCACACTCACCACTCACACTCACCACTCACACTCACCACTCACACTCACACTCACCACTCACACTCACCACTCACACTCACCACTCACACTCACCACTCACACTCACCACTCACACTCACCACTCACCACTCACCACTCACCACTCACCACTCACCACTCACACTCACCACTCACACTCACCACTCACACTCACCACTCACACTCACCACTCACACTCACCACTCACACTCACCACTCACACTCACACTCACCACTCACACTCACCACTCACACTCACCACTCACACTCACCACTCACACTCACCACTCACACTCACCACTCACACTCACCACTCAAACTCACCACTCACACTCACCACTCACACTCACCACTCACCACTCACACTCACCACTCACACTCACCACTCACCATCACTAGCACTCACACTCACCACTCACACTCACCACTCACCACTCACCACTCACCATCACCACTCACACTCACCACTCACACTCACCACTCACACTCACCACTCACACTCACCACTCACACTCACCACTCACCACTCACCACTCACACTCACCACTCACACTCACCACTCACACTCACCACTCACACTCACCACTCACACTCACCACTCACACTCACACTCACCACTCACCACTCACCACTCACACTCACCACTCACACTCACCACTCACCACTCACACTCACCACTCACACTCACCACTCACACTCACCACTCACACTCACACTCACCACTCACACTCACCACTCACACTCACCACTCACACTCACCACTCACACTCACCACTCACACTCACCACTCACACTCACCACTCACACTCACCACTCACACTCACTACCATCACTAGCACTCACCACTCACACTCACCACTCACACTCACCACTCACACTCACCACTCACACTCACCACTCACTACCACCACTCACACTCACCACTCACCACTCACACTCACCACTCACACTCACCACTCACACTCACCACTCACACTCACCACTCACACTCACCACTCACCACTCACACTCACCACTCACACTCACACTCACCACTCACACTCACCACTCACACTCACCACTCACCACTCACACTCACACTCACCACTCACACTCACCACTCACACTCACCACTCACACTCACCACTCACACTCACCACTCACACTCACCACTCACCACTCACACTCACCACTCACACTCACCACTCACACTCACCACTCACACTCACACTCACCACTCACACTCACCACTCACACTCACCACTCACACTCACCACTCACACTCACCACTCACACTCACCACTCACACTCACCACCACTCACTACTCACACTCACCACTCACTACCACCACTCACACTCACCACCACTCACACTCACCACCACTCACTACTCACCACTCACACTCACCACTCACACTCACCACTCACACTCACTACTCACCACCACTCACACTCACCACCACTCACCACCACTCACACTCACACTCACCACTCACACTCACCACTCACACTCACCACTCACACTCACCACTCACACTCACCACTCACACTCACCACTCACACTCACCACTCACACTCACCACTCACTACTACCACTCACACTCACCACTCACTCACCACCACTCACCACTCATCACTCACCACTCACCACTCATCCCACCACTCACTCACCACTCACCACTCACACTCACCACTCACACTCACCACTCACACTCACACTCACCACTCACACTCACACTCACCACTCACACTCACACTCACCACTCACACTCACCACTCACACTCACCACTCACACTCACCACCACCACTACTCACCACCACCACTACTCACCACCACTACTCACCACTCACCACCACTCACTCCTCCTCACCACTGTAACTCCTCACTCCTAACCCCAAAACTCCTCTGCACGGTGAGCAGAGTGTGTGGACTAATCCCCATCTGTTCCATCTCACCCCAGAGTGTGTGGACTAATCTCCATCTGTTCCATCTCACCCCAGAGTGTGTGGACTAATCTCCATCTGTTCCATCTCACCCCAGAGTGTGTGGACTAATCCCCATCTGTTCCATCTCACCCCAGAGTGTGTGGACTAATCCCCATCTGTTCCATCTCACCCCAGAGTGTGTGGACTAATCTCCATCTGTTCCATCTCACCCCAGAGTGTGTGGACTAATCTCCATCTGTTCCATCTCACCCCAGAGTGTGTGGACTAATCCCCATCTGTTCCATCTCACTCCCTCCTACCCCGTGTGTGGACTAATCCCCATCTGTTCCATCTCGCTCCCTCCTACCTCGTGTGTGGACTAATCTCCATCTGTTCCATCTCACTCCCTCCTACCCCGTGTGTGGACTAATCCCCATCTGTTCCATCTCACTCCCTCCTACCCCGTGTGTGGACTAATCTCCATCTGTTCCATCTCACTCCCTCCTACCCCGTGGGTGGACTAATCTCCATCTGTTCCATCTCACTCCCTCCTACCCCGTGTGTGGACTAATCTCCATCTGTTCCATCTCAGTCCAGAGTGTGTGGACTAATCCCCATCTGTTCCATCTCACTCCCTCCTACCCCGTGTGTGGACTAATCCCCATCTGTTCAATCTCGCTCCCTCCTACCCCGTGTGTGGACTAATCCCCATCTGTTCCATCTCACTCCCTCCTACCTCGTGTGTGGACTAATCTCCATCTGTTCCATCTCCCTCCCTCCTACCCCGTGGGTGGACTAATCTCCATCTGTTCCATCTCGCTCCCTCCTACCCCGTGGGTGGACTAATCTCCATCTGTTCCATCTCCCTCCCTCCTACCCCGTGGGTGGACTAATCTCCATCTGTTCCATCTCGCTCACTTCTACCCCGTGGGTGGACTAATCTCCATCTGTTCCATCTCACTCCCTTCTACACCGTGTGTGGACTAATCCCCATCTGTTCCATCTCACTCCCTCCTACCCCGTGTGTGGACTAATCTCCATCTGTTCCATCTCACTCCCTCCTACCCCGTGTGTGGACTAATCCCCATCTGTTCCATCTCACTCCCTCCTACCCCGTGTGTGGACTAATCTCCATCTGTTCCATCTCACTCCCTCCTACCCCGTGTGTGGACTAATCTCCATCTGTTCCATCTCACTCCCTCCTACCCCGTGTGTGGACTAATCCCCATCTGTTCCATCTCACTCCCTCCTACCCCGTGGGTGGACTAATCTCCATCTGTTCCATCTCACTCCCTCCTACCCCGTGTGTGGACTAATCTCCATCTGTTCCATCTCAGTCCAGAGTGTGTGGACTAATCCCCATCTGTTCCATCTCACTCCCTCCTACCCCGTGTGTGGACTAATCCCCATCTGTTCCATCTCGCTCCCTCCTACCCCGTGTGTGGACTAATCCCCATCTGTTCCATCTCACTCCCTCCTACCTCGTGTGTGGACTAATCTCCATCTGTTCCATCTCCCTCCCTCCTACCCCGTGGGTGGACTAATCTCCATCTGTTCCATCTCGCTCCCTCCTACCCCGTGGGTGGACTAATCTCCATCTGTTCCATCTCCCTCCCTCCTACCCCGTGGGTGGACTAATCTCCATCTGTTCCATCTCGCTCACTTCTACCCCGTGGGTGGACTAATCTCCATCTGTTCCATCTCACTCCCTTCTACACCGTGTGTGGACTAATCCCCATCTGTTCCATCTCACTCCCTCCTACCCCGTGTGTGGACTAATCTCCATCTGTTCCATCTCACTCCCTCCTACCCCGTGTGTGGACTAATCCCCATCTGTTCCATCTCACTCCCTCCTACCCCGTGTGTGGACTAATCTCCATCTGTTCCATCTCACTCCCTCCTACCCCGTGTGTGGACTAATCTCCATCTGTTCCATCTCACTCCCTCCTACCCCGTGTGTGGACTAATCCCCATCTGTTCCATCTCACTCCCTCCTACCTCGTGTGTGGACTAATCCCCATCTGTTCCATCTCACTCCCTCCTACCTCGTGTGTGGACTAATCTCCATCTGTTCCATCTCTCTCCAGAGTGTGTGTGGACTAATCCCCATCTGTTCCATCTGCAGGTCCCGGCACCGAGATGCAGCCTCCTGGGCCTGGACCGCCTGGCCGCTCTCAAGCGCCAACAGCGAGAGGAGGAGGAGGAGGCGGAGGAGGCGGAGGAGGTTGAGAGGGAGGAGAGGAGTGAGAGACTCGTTACGGAGACACGCGGCGAGGGGAGGGGGCAACGTGGCGGTGGTGGTGATGGTGGTGGTGGAGGTGGAGGTGGTGGAGGTGGTGGAGGTGGTGGTGGTGGTGGTGGTGGCGCCACCCGTCGTGCAGAGAGGTGAGTGGGAGGAGGGGGAAGGGGGGGGGGGAGGAGGTGGTGCTGGAGCTGTTGGTGGTGGTGGTTTGTGGCAGTAGTAGTAGTGGTGGTGGCGGTGGTGGTGGTGGTGGTGGTGATGGATGTGGTGGTGGCGGTGGTGGTGGTGGTGGAGGTGGTGGTGGTGGTGGCGGTGGTGGTGGTGGTGATGGAGGTGGTGGTGGCGGTGGTGGTGGTGGTGGTGGTGATGGAGGTGGTGGTGGTGGTGGAGGTGGTGGTGGTGGTGGAGGTGGTGGTGGTGGTGGTGATGGAGGTGATGGAGGTGGTGGTGGCGGTGGTGGTGGTGGTGGTGGTGATGGAGGTGGTGGTGGTGGCGGTGGTGGCGGTGGTGGCGGTGGTGATGGAGGTGGTGGTGGTGGTGGTGGTGATGGAGGTGGTGGTGGTGGTGGTGGTGGAGGTGGTGGTGGTGGTGGTGGTGGTGATGGAGGTGGTGGTGGTGATGGAGGTGGTGGTGGCGGTGGTGGTGGTGGTGGTGGTGGTGATGGAGGTGGTGGTGGTGGCGGTGGTGGCGGTGGTGGTGGTGGTGGTGGTGATGGCGGTGGTGGTGGTGGTGGTGATGGAGGTGGTGGTGGTGGTGGAGGTGGTGGTGGTGGTGGTGGTGATGGAGGTGGTGGTGGTGATGGAGGTGGTGGTGGCGGTGGTGGTGGTGGTGGTGGTGATGGAGCTGGTGGTGGTGGCGGTGGTGGCGGTGGTGATGGAGGTGGTGATGGCGGTGGTGGTGGTGGTGATGGAGGTGGTGGTGGTGGTGGAGGTGGTGGTGGTGGTGGTGGTGGTGATGGAGGTGATGGAGGTGGTGGTGGTGGCGGTGGTGGCGGTGGTGGCGGTGGTGGTGATGGAGGTGGTGGTGGTGGCGGTGGTGGCGGTGGTGATGGAGGTGGTGGTGGTGGTGGTGGTGGTGGTGATGGAGGTGGTGGTGGTGGTGGAGGTGATGGTGGCGGTGGTGGTGGTGGTGGTGGAGGTGATGATGGCGGTGGTGGTGGTGGTGATGGAGGTGGTGGTGGTGGTGGTGGAGGTGATGGTGGCGGTGGTGGTGGCGGTGGTGATGGAGGTGGTGGTGGCGGTGGTGTTGGTGGTGATGGAGGTGGTGGTGGTGATGGAGGTGGTGGTGGCGGTGGTGGCGGTGGTGGCGGTGGTGATGGAGGTGGTGGTGGCGGTGGTGGTGGTGGTGGTGGTGATGGCGGTGGTGGTGGTGGTGGTGGTGATGGAGGTGGTGGTGGAGGTGGTGGTGGTGGTGGTGGTGGTGATGGAGGTGGTGGTGGTGATGGAGGTGGTGGTGGCGGTGGTGGTGGTGGTGATGGAGGTGGTGGTGGCGGTGGTGGTGGTGGTGGTGATGGAGGTGGTGGTGGTGGCGGTGGTGGCGGTGGTGATGGAGGTGGTGGTGGCGGTGGTGGTGGTGGTGGTGGTGGTGGCGGTGGTGGTGGTGATGGAGGTGGTGGTGGCGGTGGTGGCGATGGAGGTGGTGATGGCGGTGGTGGCTGTGGTGGCTGTGACCACTGTGTGTGCATGTGTGTGTAACTGTGTGTGTGTGTGTAACTGTGTGTGTGTAACTGTGTGTGTGTGTAACTGTGTGTGTGTGTGTGTCACTGTGTGTGTAACTGTGTGTGTGTAACTGTGTGTGTGTAACTGTGTGTGTGTGTGTGCTACAGGACGTATCGCCCTGTGCGTGTGGAGACTCCCTCCCACACGGGCGGCGTGAGCTGCGAGTTCCATGTGTGTGTGTGTGTCACTGTGTGTGTGTGTAACTGTGTGTGTGTGTGTGTGTAACTGTGTGTGTGTGTGTGTAACTGTGTGTGTGTGTGTCACTGTGTGTGTGTGTGTGCTACAGGACGTACCGCGCTGTGCGTGTGGAGACTCCCTCCCACACGGGCGGCGTGAGCTGCGAGTTCCACGAAAGACGTCGCCAGCGGGAACGGCGTCGCCAGCACGCCACCACCACCACCAGCACCACCAGCAACAACAACAACAACGCCACCACCACCACGTCATCAGCGGCAGCGTCAACTTCGTCAGGTCGAACAGGTGAGGGTTTCGGTGGCGACAGTTGTCCAAATGGACACTTTCTCCGGCACATTCTAGATTTGAAACTTTCGTTACTCTGCAAGGATTCGTACGCTTAGTTCTTTCGGTAAAGTCACCGCGTAGGAAAAAAATGAAATGAAAATTAATAAAAAAATAAAACAATAAAAACACGACGTTTCGGAGGCAACACAAGCTTCCGTCTTCAGGTGGAACTGTCACTTGATACGGATATTTTGGCTGTGACGGTTTTTCACCTGAAGACGGAAGCTTGTGTTGCCTCCGAAACGTCGTGATGTTATTGTTTTTATTTTTTATTAATTTTAATTTAATTTTTTTTACCTGCACGGTGACTTTACCGAAAGAACTAAGAGTGTACTTTCCGGCACAGTTTCTGTTTCGGCCGAAGCCAAAAAGTTTCCTTTCGGTTCGGCCTCTAGTGACAACCACCATCACCACGACAACCATCACCATGATGACCACCACCACGACGACCACGACGACCATCACCACGACGACCACGACCATGACAACCATCAACACGACAACCATTACCACGACAACCATCACCACGACAACCACCACCATGACAACCATCACCACCACGACCACGACAACCACCACCACCACGACAACCACCACCACGACAACCATCACCACTACAACCATCACCACGACAACCACCACCACGACAACCACGACCATGACAACCATCACCACGACAACCACGACCATGACAACCACCACCATGACAACCATTACCATGACAACCACCACCACGACAACCATCACCACGACAACCATCACCACGACAACCACCACCACGACAACCACGACCATGACAACCATCACCACGACAACCACGACCATGACAACCACCACCATGACAACCATTACCATGACAACCACCACCACGACAACCATCACCACGACAACCACCACCACGACAACCACGACCATGACAACCATGACCATGACAACCACGACCATGACAACCACCACCATGACAACCATTACCATGACAACCACCACCACGACAACCATCACCACGACAACCATCACCACGACAACTACGACCATGACAACCATCACCACGACAACCACCACCATGACAACTGGTGAGCGTGATGGTGAGTGTCATGGTGAGCGTGGTGGTGAGCGCAGGGGTGAGTATCCTCACCTCTCTGTCCCCGTCACCCCACGCGCCCTCTGTGTGTCACAGGGTCATCTGGCGAGCGATACCGAGATCGTGGTGAACGTGGTGGTGAGCGTGGGAGTGAGCGTGGTGGTGAGCGTGGGAGTGAGCGTGGGAGTGAGCGTGGTGGTGAGCGTGGGAGTGAGCGTGGTGAGCGTGGAAAGTGGTCAGAACGCAGCCGTCGCTCAGAGACTCGGGAGGAACCACTCACCCCTCGGCAGAGACCGAAAGGTGAGCTCGCCACTCCTCACCGAAACACTCCTCACCCACACGCTGCTCACCGAAACACTCCTCACCGAAACACTCCTCACCGAAACACTCCTCACCGAAACAATACTCACTGAAACACTCATCACCGAAACACTCCTCACCGAAACACTCCTCACCTGCAACACTCCTCGCCGAAACACTCCTCGCCGAAACACTCCTCACCGAAACACTCCTCACCCGCAACACTCCTCACTGAAACACTCCTAACCGTAACACTCCTCACCCACAACACTCCTCACCGAAACACTCCTCACCCACAACACTCCTCACCGAAACACTCCTCACCCACAACACTCCTCACCGAAACACTCCTCACCGAAACACTCCTCACCGAAACACTCCTCACCGAAACACTCCTCACCGAAACACTCCTCACCGAAACACTCCTCACATAAACATTCCTCGCCGAAACACTCCTCGCCGAAACACTCCTCACAGACATACTCCTCACCGAAACACTCCTCACCGAAACACTCCTCACCGAAACACTCCTCACCAAAACACTCTTCACCCGCAACACTCCTCACCCACACGCTGCTCATCCACACCACTCCTCACCGAATCAATCCTCACCGATACACTCCTCGCCGAAACACTCTCGCTGAAACACTCCTCACCGAAACACTCCTCACCGAAACACTCTTCACCCGCAACACTCCTCACCCACACGCTGATCATCCACACCACTCCTCACCGAAACACTCCTCACCGAAACACTTCACCCACAACACTCCTCACCGAAACACTCCTCACCGAAACACTCTTCACCCGCAACACTCCTCACCCACACGCTGATCATCCACACCACTCCTCACCGAAACACTCCTCACCGAAACACTCTTCACCCACAACACTCCTCACCGAAACACTCCTCACCCACATGCTGCTCACCGAAACACTCCTCACCGAAACACTCCTCACCCGCAACACTCATCACCGAAACACTCTTCACCCACAACACTCCTCGCCGAAACACTCCTCACCTGCAACACTCCTCACCCACAACACTCCTCACCGAAACACTCCTCACCAAAACACTCCTCACCCACACGCTGCTCACAGAAACACTCCTCATCGAAACACTCCTCACCCACAACACTCCTCACCGAAACACTCCTCACCGAAACACTCCTCAACCACAACACTCCTCACCCACACGCTGCTCACGCACACCACTCCTCACCGAAACACTCCTCACCGAAACACTCCTCACCGAAACACTAATCCACACGCTGCTCACCGAAACACTCCTCACCCGCAACACTCCTCACCGTAACACTCCTCACCCGAAACACTCCTCACCGAAACACTCCTCACCCGAAACACTCCTCACCGAAACACTCTTCACCGAAACGCTTCTCACCCACAACACTCACCGAAACACTCCTCACCGAAACACTCCTCACCGAAACACTCATCACCCGCAACACTCATCACCCACAACACTCATCACCCACAACACTCCTCACCGAAACACTCCTCACCCACAACACTCCTCACCGAAACACTCCTCACCCACAACATCAGCCATGTTGTTGGTGTTGTTGATGTTGTTGGTGTTGTTGTTGATGAGGATGTTTTTGATGTTGTTGATAATGATGTTGTTGATAATGATTGTTGATGTTGTGGATGTTTTGCTGATATTTATATTGATGATATCGATGTTGTTGATGTTGTTAATGTTGTTTGAGTTTGTTGACATTGATGTTGATATTGATGTTGTTGTTGACGTTGTTGATGTTGTTGTTGATGTTGTTGTTGACGTTGATGTTGACGTTGATGATGTTGTTGACGTTGATGTTGTTGATGTTGTTGTTGACTTTGATGACGTTGTTGACGTTGATGTTGTTGATGACGTTGTTGACGTTGATGTTGTTGATGTTGTTGTTGACGTTGTTGACGACGTTGATGACGTTGCTGACATTGTTGAAGTTGTTGTTGACGTTGTTGTTGTTGATGTTGTTGCAGGCTCCCTGACACCGTCTGGAGCCGGCTGGGACGAGGAGGAAGATGGTGGTGGTGGTGGTGGCAGTGGTGGTGGCAGTGGTGGTGGCGGTGGTGGCGGTGGTGGCCGTCTCCGCCGCTCCCAGTGGGACTCGCCCTCACCAGCGCCATCGCAGCACCTCCGCTCCTCACCCTCCTCACCCTCCTCACCACGGCACGGCGACAGGTCCCTCACCAGCCCCCCCCCACCCTCACCCCCCCTCCCTCACCAGCTCACCCTCACCAGCTCACCCTCACCCCCCTCCCTCACCAGCTCACCCTCACCAGCTCACCCTCACCAGCTCACCCTCACCCCCCTCCCTCACCAGCTCACCCTCACCAGCTCACCCTCACCAGCTCACCCTCCTCACCCCCCCTCACCAGCTCCCCCCTCCCTCACCAGTGAGTGGGTGAGTGGGTGTGTGGGTGGATAGGTTGGTGGGTGAATGGGTGCATTGGTTGGTCGGTGGGTGGGTGAGTGGGTGGGTGAGTGGGGGGGTAGGTGGGTGGGTGGGTGAGTGGGTGGGTGGGTGAGTGGGGTGGATAGGTGGGTGGGTGGGTGAGTGGGGTGGATAGGTGGGTGGGTGAGTTGGTAAATAGGTGGGTGGGTGAGTGGGGTGGATAGGTGGGTGGGTGGGTGAGTGGGTGGGTGAGTGGGGTGGATAGGTGGGTGGGTGAGTTGGTAAATAGGTGGGTGGGTGAGTGGGGTGGATAGGTGGGTGGGTGGGTGAATGGGTGGATGAGTGGGTGGATGGGGTGGGTGGGTGAGTGGGTGGATGGGTGAGTAGGTGGATTGGTGGGTGATAGAGTGGATAGGTGGGTGGGTGAGTGGGTGGATTGGTGGGTGGGTGAGTGGGTGGATGGGTGAGTAGGTGGATTGGTGGGTGATAGAGTGGATAGGTGGGTGGGTGAGTGGGTGGATTGGTGGGTGAGTGGGTGAATAGGTGGGTGGGTGAGTGGATAGGTGGGTGGGTGAGTGGGTGGGTGAGTGGGTGGGTGGGTGAGTGCATAGGTGGGTGGGTGAGTGGGTGGGTGGGTGAGTGGGTGGATAGGTGGGTGGGTGAGTGGGTGGATAGGTGGATTGGTGGGTGAGCGGGTGGATAGGTGGGTAGGTGGATTGGTGGGTGGGTGAGTGGGTGGATAGGTGGGTGGGTGAGTGGGTGGATAGGTGGGTGGGTGGGTAGGTGGGTGGGTGGGTAGGTGGGTGGGTGGGGTGGATAGGTGGGTAGGTGAGTGGGTGAGTGGGGTGGATAGGTGGGTGAGTGAGTGGGTGGATAGGTTGGTGGGTGAGTGGGTGGGTCGGTGGGTGGGTGGGTGAGTGGGTGGGTCGGTGGGTGGGTGAGTGGGTGGGTCGGTGGGTGGGTAGGTGGAAGAGTGGGTGGGTAGGTGGGTGGGTGAGTGGGTGGGTCGGTGGGTGGGTGGGTGAGTGGGTGGGTAGGTGGGTGGGTGAGTGGGTGGGTGGGTGAGTGGCTGGGTAGGTGGGTGGGTGAGTGAGTGGGTGGGTGAGTGGGTAGGTGGGTGGGTGAGTGGGTGGGTGGGTGAGTGGCTGGGTAGGTGGGTGGGTGAGTGGGTGGGTGGGTGAGTGGCTGGGTAGGTGGGTGGGTGAGTGAGTGGGTGGGTGAGTGGGTAGGTGGGTGGGTGAGTGGGTGGGTGGGTGAGTGGCTGGGTAGGTGGGTGGGTGAGTGGGTGGGTGGGTGAGTGGCTGGGTAGGTGGGTGGGTGAGTGAGTGGGTGGGTGAGTGGGTAGGTGGGTGGGTGAGTGGGTGGGTGGGTGAGTGGCTGGGTAGGTGGGTGGGTGAGTGGGTGGGTGGGTGAGTGGCTGGGTAGGTGGGTGGGTGAGTGAGTGGGTGGGTGAGTGGGTAGGTGGGTGGGTGAGTGGGTGGGTGGGTGAGTGGCTGGGTAGGTGGGTGGGTGAGTGGGTGGATTGGTGGGTGAGTGGGTGAATAGGTGGGTGGGTGAGTGGATAGGTGGGTGGGTGAGTGGGTGGGTGAGTGGGTGGGTGGGTGAGTGCATAGGTGGGTGGGTGAGTGGGTGGGGTGGGTGAGTGGGTGGATAGGTGGGTGGGTGAGTGGGTGGATAGGTGGATTGGTGGGTGAGCGGGTGGATAGGTGGGTAGGTGGATTGGTGGGTGGGTGAGTGGGTGGATAGGTGGGTGGGTGAGTGGGTGGATAGGTGGGTGGGTGGGTAGGTGGGTGGGTGGGTAGGTGGGTGGGTGGGGTGGATAGGTGGGTGGGTGGGGTGGATAGGTGGGTAGGTGAGTGGGTGAGTGGGGTGGATAGGTGGGTGAGTGAGTGGGTGGATAGGTTGGTGGGTGAGTGAGTGGGTGGGTCGGTGGGTGGGTGGGTGAGTGGGTGGGTCGGTGGGTGGGTGAGTGGGTGGGTCGGTGGGTGGGTAGGTGGAAGAGTGGGTGGGTAGGTGGGTGGGTGAGTGGGTGGGTCGGTGGGTGGGTGGGTGAGTGGGTGGGTAGGTGGGTGGGTGAGTGGGTGGGTGGGTGAGTGGCTGGGTAGGTGGGTGGGTGAGTGAGTGGGTGGGTGAGTGGGTAGGTGGGTGGGTGAGTGGGTGGGTGGGTGAGTGGCTGGGTAGGTGGGTGGGTGAGTGGGTGGGTGGGTGAGTGGCTGGGTAGGTGGGTGGGTGGTGAGTGAGTGGGTGGGTGAGTGGGTAGGTGGGTGGGTGAGTGGGTGGGTGGGTGAGTGGCTGGGTAGGTGGGTGGGTGAGTGGGTGGGTGGGTGAGTGGCTGGGTAGGTGGGTGGGTGAGTGAGTGGGTGGGTGAGTGGGTAGGTGGGTGGGTGAGTGGGTGGGTGGGTGAGTGGCTGGGTAGGTGGGTGGGTGAGTGGGTGGGTGGGTGAGTGGCTGGGTAGGTGGGTGGGTGAGTGAGTGGGTGGGTGAGTGGGTAGGTGGGTGGGTGAGTGGGTGGGTGGGTGAGTGGCTGGGTAGGTGGGTGGGTGAGTGGGTGGGTGGGTGAGTGGCTGGGTAGGTGGGTGGGTGAGTGGGTGGGTGGGTGAGTGGCTGGGTAGGTGGGTGGGTGAGTGGGTGGGTGAATGGGTGGG
The DNA here is from genome assembly GCF_964198595.1 of Lampetra fluviatilis. Classification (NCBI taxonomy): domain Eukaryota; kingdom Metazoa; phylum Chordata; class Hyperoartia; order Petromyzontiformes; family Petromyzontidae; genus Lampetra; species Lampetra fluviatilis. Next base: position 143,246 of record NC_136344.1, on the reverse strand, counting down.
TGGGTGATTAGGTGGGTGGGTAGGTGGGTGGGTGAGTGGGTAGGTGGGTGGGTGAGTGGGTGGATAGGTGGGTGGGGGAGTGAGCGGGTAGATAGGTGGGTGGGTGGATAGGTGGTTGTTTTGTTTGTGGCGGTTGTGGTGTTTGTTGTGGTGGTGGAGATTGTTGTTGTTGTTGTTGTGGTGGTGATTGTTGTTGTTGTTGTGGCAGGAGTAGCAGGTCGCGAGGGGGAGTCACAGACGAGAGCCCGCTGGGCACGCCGTCCTACAAGTACAACGCGTGGTTGTTGTTGTTGTTGTGGTGGTGGTGATTGTTGTTGTTGTTGTTGTTGTTGTGGTGGTGATTGTTGTTGTTGTTGTGGCAGGAGTAGCAGGTCGCGAGGGGGAGTCACAGACGAGAGCCCGCTGGGCACGCCGTCCTACAAGTACAACCCGTGGTTGTTGTTGTTGTGGTGGTGGTGGTGATTGTTGTTGTTGTTGTTGTTGTGGTGGTGATTGTTGTTGTTGTTGTGGCAGGAGTAGCAGGTCGCGAGGGGGAGTCACAGACGAGAGCCCGCTGGGCACGCCGTCCTACAAGTACAACGCGTGGGCCTCCACCAGACTGCACCTGGGGGCCACGCCTCGCCTGCGCAGCGCCACGCACGGTCTACACGCAGCAACAACCACCACCACTACCGCCACCTCCACAATCACCACAACCACCGCCACCACAACTACCGCCACCACGATCGCAACCACCACCACCACAGCAACCACCACCACCACCACAATCACAATCACCGCAGCAACCACTACCACCACCACAATCACAACCGCCGCAATCACCACCACCACCACAACCACCGCAATCACCACCACCACCACAACCGCCGCAGCAACCACTACCACAACCACAACCACCACAACCACCGCAATCACCACCACCACCACAACCACCGCAGCAACCACTACCACCACAATCATAACCACTACCACCACAATCACAACCACCGCAACCACCACCGCAACAACCACCACCACAATGCAGCTTGCAGCATGCAGCTTGCAGCTTGCAGCATGCAGCTTGCAGCTTGCAGCATGCAGCCTGCAGCTTGCAGCTTGCAGCATGCAGCTTGCAGCTTGCAGCTTGCAGCATGCAGCTTGCAGCTTGCAGCTTGCAGCATGCAGCTTGCAGCTTGCAGCATGCAGCTTGCAGCTTGCAGCATGCAGCTTGCAGCTTGCAGCATGCAGCTTGCAGCTTGCAGCATGCAGCTTGCAGCTTGCAGCTTGCAGCCTGCAGCTTGCAGCTTGCAGCTTGCAGCATGCAGCATGCAGCCTGCAGCCTGCAGCTTGCAGCATGCAGCCTGCAGCCTGCAGCATGCAGCATGCAGCTTGCAGCATGCAGCATGCAGCCTGCAGCATGCAGCTTGCAGCTTGCAGCATGCAGCCTGCAGCTTGCAGCTTGCAGCATGCAGCATGCAGCTTGCAGCTTGCAGCATGCAGCATGCAGCATGCAGCTTGCAGCATGCAGCTTGCAGCTTGCAGCATGCAGCATGCAGCTTGCAGCTTGCAGCATGCAGCATGCAGCTTGCAGCTTGCAGCATGCAGCCTGCAGCCTGCAGCATGCAGCCTGCAGCCTGCAGCTTGCAGCTTGCAGCATGCAGCTTGCAGCTTGCAGCTTGCAGCATGCAGCTTGCAGCTTGCAGCATGCAGCATGCAGCTTGCAGCTTGCAGCATGCAGCCTGCAGCCTGCAGCATGCAGCCTGCAGCCTGCAGCTTGCAGCATGCAGCTTGCAGCATGCAGCTTGCAGCTTGCAGCTTGCAGCTTTCAGCCTGCAGCATGCAGCATGCAGCCTGCAGCATGCAGCTTGCAGCTTGCAGCATGCAGCATGCAGCCTGCAGCATGCAGCTTGCAGCCTGCAGCATGCAGCTTGCAGCTTGCAGCATGCAGCCTGCAGCCTGCAGCATGCAGCCTGCAGCCTGCAGCCTGCAGCATGCAGCATGCAGCTTGCAGCTTGCAGCTTGCAGCATGCAGCCTGCAGCCTGCAGCATGCAGCTTGCAGCATGCAGCTTGCAGCATGCAGCCTGCAGCCTGCAGCCTGCAGCCTGCAGCCTGCAGCATGCAGCATGCAGCTTGCAGCTTGCAGCATGCAGCATGCAGCTTGCAGCTTGCAGCATGCAGCCTGCAGCCTGCAGCATGCAGCCTGCAGCCTGCAGCTTGCAGCTTGCAGCTTGCAGCATGCAGCTTGCAGCATGCAGCATGCAGCTTGCAGCTTGCAGCATGCAGCATGCAGCTTGCAGCTTGCAGCATGCAGCCTGCAGCCTGCAGCATGCAGCCTGCAGCCTGCAGCATGCAGCCTGCAGCCTGCAGCATGCAGCTTGCAGCATGCAGCTTGCAGCTTGCAGCCTGCAGCCTGCAGCCTGCAGCCTGCAGCATGCAGCTTGCAGCTTGCAGCTTGCAGCTTGCAGCATGCAGCCTGCAGCCTGCAGCATGCAGCATGCAGCTTGCAGCATGCAGCTTGCAGCTTGCAGCCTGCAGCCTGCAGCCTGCAGCCTGCAGCATGCAGCTTGCAGCTTGCAGCTTGCAGCTTGCAGCATGCAGCTTGCAGCTTGCAGCATGCAGCTTGCAGCATGCAGCATGCAGCTTGCAGCTTGCAGCATGCAGCATGCAGCTTGCAGCCTGCAGCCTGCAGCCTGCAGCCTGCAGCTTGCAGCCTGCAGCCTGCAGCCTGCAGCCTGCAGCATGCAGCCTGCAGCCTGCAGCCTGCAGCCTGCAGCCTGCAGCCTGCAGCATGCAGCTTGCAGCTTGCAGCCTGCAGCCTGCAGCATGCAGCTTGCAGCCTGCAGCCTGCAGCATGCAGCTTGCAGCCTGCAGCCTGCAGCCTGCAGCATGCAGCATGCAGCTTGCAGCCTGCAGCCTGCAGCCTGCAGCCTGCAGCCTGCAGCCTGCAGCATGCAGCTTGCAGCTTGCAGCTTGCAGCATGCAGCATGCAGCATGCAGCTTGCAGCCTGCAGCATGCAGCCTGCAGCCTGCAGCCTGCAGCCTGCAGCATGCAGCCTGCAGCATGCAGCATGCAGCTTGCAGCTTGCAGCTTGCAGCATGCAGCTTGCAGCCTGCAGCATGCAGCTTGCAGCCTGCAGCATGCAGCCTGCAGCCTGCAGCATGCAGCTTGCAGCCTGCAGCATGCAGCTTGCAGCTTGCAGCATGCAGCATGCAGCCTGCAGCATGCAGCCTGCAGCATGCAGCCTGCAGCCTGCAGCCTGCAGCCTGCAGCATGCAGCATGCAGCCTGCAGCCTGCAGCCTGCAGCCTGCAGCCTGCAGCTTGCAGCTTGCAGCATGCAGCTTGCAGCTTGCAGCCTGCAGCCTGCAGCCTGCAGCATGCAGCCTGCAGCCTGCAGCCTGCAGCCTGCAGCCTGCAGCATGCAGCTTGCAGCTTGCAGCATGCAGCTTGCAGCTTGCAGCATGCAGCTTGCAGCTTGCAGCATGCAGCATGCAGCTTGCAGCCTGCAGCATGCAGCTTGCAGCATGCAGCATGCAGCTTGCAGCTTGCAGCATGCAGCATGCAGCTTGCAGCTTGCAGCATGCAGCTTGCAGCTTGCAGCCTGCAGCCTGCAGCTTGC
>NC_136344.1:57071-139448 GCF_964198595.1 Lampetra fluviatilis | reverse complement strand
AGTGAGTGGGTGGTGAGTGAGTGGGTGAGTGAGTGGGTGAGTGAGTGAGTGGGTGAGTGAGGTGGGTGAGTGAGTGAGTGAGTGAGTGAGGTGTGAGTGGGTGAGTGAGGTGAGTGAGTGGGTGAGTGGGTGAGTGAGTGAGTGGGTGAGTGAGTGAGTGAGTGAGTGAGTGAGTGGGAGTGAGTGGGTGAGTGAGTGAGTGAGTGGAGTGAGTGGGTGAGTGAGTGAGTGGGTGAGTGAGTGGGTGAGTGAGTGAGTGAGTGAGTGAGTGAGTGGTGAGTGAGTGAGTGAGTGAGTGAGTGAGTGGTGAGTGAGTGGGTGAGTGAGTGGGTGAGTGAGTGAGTGAGTGAGTGAGTGAGTGAGTGAGTGAGTGAGTGAGTGAGTGTGGTGAGTGAGTGGGTGAGTGAGTGAGTGAGTGGGTGAGTGAGTGGGTGAGTGAGTGAGTGAGTGAGTGGGTGAGTGAGTGAGTGAGTGAGTGAGTGAGTGAGTGAGTGGGTGAGTGAGTGGGTGAGTGAGTGAGTGAGTGAGTGAGTGAGTGGGTGAGTGAGTGAGTGAGTGAGTGAGTGAGTGAGTGGTGTGAGTGGGTGAGTGAGTGAGTGTGAGTGAGTGAGTGAGTGAGTGAGTGGTGAGTGAGTGGGTGAGTGAGTGAGTGAGTGAGTGAGTGGTGAGTGAGTGAGTGAGTGAGTGGGTGAGTGAGTGAGTGGGTGAGTGAGTGAGTGAGTGAGTGAGTGAGTGAGTGAGTGAGTGGGTGAGTGAGTGAGTGAGTGAGTGAGTGAGTGAGTGAGTGAGTGAGTGAGTGAGTGAGTGGGTGAGTGAGTGAGTGGGTGAGTGAGTGGTGAGTGAGTGAGTGAGTGAGTGGGTGAGTGAGTGAGTGAGTGAGGTGGTGAGTGAGTGGGTGAGTGAGTGGGTGAGTGAGTGAGTGGGTGAGTGAGTGGAGTGAGTGAGTGAGTGAGTGGGTGAGTGAGTGAGTGAGTGAGTGGGTGAGTGAGTGAGTGGGTGAGTGAGTGGTGAGTGAGTGAGTGAGTGAGTGGGTGTGAGTGAGTGAGTGGGTGAGTGAGTGAGTGAGTGAGTGAGTGAGTGAGTGGGTGAGTGAGTGAGTGGTGAGTGAGTGAGTGGTGAGTGAGTGAGTGAGTGAGTGAGTGGGTGAGTGAGTGGGTGAGTGAGTGAGTGGGTGAGTGAGTGAGTGAGTGAGTGAGTGAGTGAGTGAGTGAGTGGAGTGAGTGAGTGAGTGAGTGAGTGGGTGAGTGAGTGAGTGAGTGAGTGAGTGAGTGAGTGGAGTGAGTGAGTGAGTGGGTGGGTGAGTGAGTGAGTGAGTGAGTGAGTGTGTGAGTGAGTGAGTGGGTGGGGGTGAGTGAGTGGGTGAGTGAGTGAGTGAGTGAGTGAGTGGGTGAGTGAGTGAGTGAGTGAGTGAGTGAGTGAGTGGGTGAGTGAGTGTGGTGAGTGAGTGGGTGAGTGGGTGAGTGAGTGGGTGAGTGGGTGAGTGGGTGAGTGAGTGGGTGAGTGAGTGGGTGAGTGAGTGAGTGAGTGGGTGAGTGAGTGAGTGGGTGAGTGAGTGGGTGAGTGAGTGAGTGGGTGAGTGAGTGTGAGTGAGTGAGTGGGTGGGTGAGTGAGTGGGTGAGTGAGTGGGTGAGTGAGTGAGTGGGTGAGTGAGTGAGTGAGTGGGTGAGTGTGTGAGTGAGTGAGTGAGTGAGTGGGTGAGTGAGTGGTGGTGAGTGAGTGGGTGAGTGAGTGAGTGAGTGAGTGAGTGGGTGAGTGAGTGAGTGATTGAGTGAGTGAGTGGGTGAGTGAGTGGGTGAGTGAGTGGGTGAGTGGGTGAGTGAGTGGGTGAGTGGGTGAGTGGGTGAGTGAGTGGGTGAGTGAGTGGGTGAGTGAGTGAGTGAGTGGGTGAGTGAGTGAGTGGGTGAGTGAGTGGGTGAGTGAGTGAGTGGGTGAGTGAGTGTGTGAGTGAGTGAGTGGTGGGTGAGTGAGTGGGTGAGTGAGTGGGTGAGTGAGTGAGTGGGTGAGTGAGTGAGTGAGTGGGTGAGTGTGTGAGTGATTGAGTGAGTGAGTGGGTGAGTGAGTGGTGGTGAGTGAGTGGGTGAGTGGGTGAGTGAGTGAGTGAGTGAGTGGGTGAGTGAGTGGTGGTGAGTGAGTGGGTGAGTGAGTGAGTGAGTGAGTGGGTGAGTGAGTGAGTGAGTGAGTGGGTGAGTGAGTGGGTGAGTGAGTGGGTGAGTGAGTGGGTGAGTGTGTGAGTGATTGAGTGAGTGAGGTGAGTGAGTGGGTGAGTGAGTGGTGGTGAGTGAGTGAGTGGGTGAGTGAGTGAGTGAGTGGGTGAGTGGGTGAGTGAGTGGGTGAGTGAGTGAGTGAGTGGGTGAGTGAGTGGGTGAGTGAGTGAGTGGGTGAGTGAGTGAGTGAGTGGGTGAGTGAGTGGGTGAGTGAGTGGGTGAGTGGGTGAGTGAGTGGGTGAGTGGGTGAGTGAGTGAGTGAGTGTGTGAGTGAGTGAGTGGTGAGTGAGTGAGTGAGTGAGTGAGTGGGTGAGTGAGTGGGTGAGTGAGTGGGTGAGTGAGTGAGTGAGTGAGTGGGTGAGTGAGTGAGTGGGTGAGTGAGTGGGTGAGTGAGTGGGTGAGTGAGTGAGTGAGTGGGTGAGTGAGTGGGTGAGTGAGTGAGTGAGTGGGTGAGTGAGTGAGTGAGTGGGTGAGTGAGTGAGTGAGTGGGTGAGTGAGTGTGTGAGTGAGTGAGTGGGTGAGTGAGTGGGTGAGTGAGTGAGTGGGTGAGTGAGTGTGTGAGTGAGTGAGTGGTGGTGAGTGAGTGAGTGAGTGAGTGGGTGAGTGAGTGAGTGAGTGGGTGAGTGAGTGTGTGAGTGAGTGAGTGGTGGTGAGTGAGTGGGTGAGTGAGTGGGTGAGTGGGTGAGTGAGTGGGTGAGTGAGTGAGTGAGTGGGTGAGTGAGTGAGTGAGTGGGTGAGTGAGTGAGTGAGTGAGTGGGTGAGTGAGTGAGTGAGTGGGTGAGTGAGTGGGTGAGTGAGTGAGTGAGTGGGTGAGTGAGTGTGTGAGTGAGTGAGTGGGTGGGTGAGTGAGTGAGTGAGTGGGTGAGTGAGTGTGTGAGTGAGTGAGTGAGTGGAGTGAGTGAGTGGGTGAGTGAGTGAGTGAGTGGTGTGAGTGAGTGGTGAGTGAGTGGGTGAGTGAGTGGGTGAGTGAGTGAGTGAGTGAGTGGGTGAGTGAGTGGGTGAGTGAGTGAGTGAGTGGGTGAGTGAGTGAGTGAGTGGGTGAGTGAGTGAGTGAGTGGGTGAGTGAGTGAGTGAGTGGGTGAGTGAGTGTGTGAGTGAGTGAGTGAGTGGGTGAGTGAGTGAGTGAGTGAGTGGTGAGTGAGTGGGTGAGTGAGTGAGTGAGTGGGTGAGTGAGTGTGTGAGTGAGTGAGTGAGTGGGTGAGTGAGTGAGTGAGTGAGTGGGTGAGTGAGTGAGTGTGAGTGAGTGAGTGGGTGAGTGAGTGAGTGAGTGGGTGAGTGAGTGAGTGAGTGGGTGAGTGAGTGGGTGAGTGAGTGAGTGAGTGGGTGAGTGAGTGTGTGAGTGAGTGTGTGAGTGAGTGAGTGGGTGGGTGAGTGAGTGAGTGAGTGGGTGAGTGAGTGGAGTGAGTGAGTGAGTGAGTGGGTGAGTGAGTGAGTGAGTGGGTGAGTGAGTGAGTGGGTGAGTGAGTGGGTGAGTGAGTGGGTGAGTGAGTGGGTGAGTGGGTGAGTGAGTGGGTGAGTGAGTGAGTGAGTGGGTGAGTGAGTGTGTGAGTGAGTGAGTGGGTGGGTGAGTGAGTGAGTGAGTGGGTGAGTGAGTGAGTGAGTGAGTGAGTGAGTGAGTGAGTGAGTGAGTGAGTGGGTGAGTGAGTGAGTGAGTGAGTGGGTGAGTGAGTGGGTGAGTGAGTGGGTGAGTGAGTGGGTGAGTGAGTGGGTGAGTGAGTGGGTGAGTGGGTGAGTGAGTGGGTGAGTGAGTGAGTGAGTGGGTGAGTGAGTGTGTGAGTGAGTGAGTGGGTGGGTGAATGAGTGAGTGAGTGGGTGAGTGAGTGAGTGAGTGAGTGAGTGGGTGAGTGAGTGAGTGAGTGGGTGAGTGAGTGAGTGGGTGAGTGAGTGGGTGAGTGAGTGGGTGAGTGAGTGGGTGAGTGAGTGAGTGAGTGGGTGAGTGAGTGAGTGAGTGAGTGAGTGAGTGGGTGAGTGAGTGAGTGAGTGGGTGAGTGAGTGAGTGGGTGAGTGAGTGGGTGAGTGAGTGGGTGAGTGAGTGGGTGAGTGGGTGAGTGAGTGGGTGAGTGAGTGAGTGAGTGGGTGAGTGAGTGTGTGAGTGAGTGAGTGGGTGGGTGAGTGAGTGAGTGAGTGGGTGAGTGAGTGTGTGAGTGAGTGAGTGAGTGAGTGAGTGGGTGAGTGAGTGAGTGAGTGAGTGGGTGAGTGAGTGGGTGAGTGAGTGGGTGAGTGAGTGGGTGAGTGGGTGAGTGAGTGAGTGAGTGGGTGAGTGAGTGGGTGAGTGAGTGAGTGAGTGAGTGAGTGGGTGAGTGAGTGAGTGAGTGGGTGAGTGAGTGAGTGAGTGGGTGAGTGAGTGGTGTTGAGTGCTCACCATTCTGCTGCCCCCACTGGCGATGTATCCAGGCGCGATACTGAACGACCTCCTCCGCCACGCGCACCACTCGGCCCAACAACCTGCACACAACCACCACCACCACAACAATCACAACCACTACAACAACCATCACCACAACCACATCAACATCACCACAACCACCACCACAACCACCACAACAACCACAACAACCATCACCACAACCACCACAACCACAACCACCACAACAACCACAACAACCACAACCACTACAACAACCATCACCACAACCACATCAACATCACCACAACCACCACCACAACCACCACAACAACCACAACAACCACAACCATCACAACCATCACAACCACTACAACAACCATCACCACAACCACATCAACATCACCACAACCACCACCACAACCACCACAACAACCACAACAACCATCACCACAACCACCACAACCACCAACACAACCACCACAACAACCACAACAACCACAACCACTACAACAACCATCACCACAACCACATCAACATCACCACAACCACCAATACACCCACCACCACAACACAACCACAACACAACCACAAGATGAACATCATCACAACAGTGAGTGTTTGAGTGAGTGGTGAGTGAGTGTATGAGTGAGTGAGTGTATGAGTGAGTGAGTGAGTGTGTGAGTGAGTGAGTGAGTGTGTGAGTGAGTGAGTGAGTGTGTGAGTGAGTGAGTGTGTGAGTGAGTGAGTGAGTGAGTGTATGAGTGAGTGAGTGTATGAGTGAGTGAGTGAGTGTGTGAGTGAGTGAGTGAGTGTGTGAGTGAGTGAGTGAGTGTGTGAGTGAGTGAGTGAGTGTATGAGTGAGTGAGTGTATGAGTGAGTGAGTGAGTGTGTGAGTGAGTGAGTGAGTGTGTGAGTGAGTGAGTGTATGAGTGAGTGAGTGAGTGTGTGAGTGAGTGAGTGAGTGTGTGAGTGAGTGAGTGAGTGTATGAGTGAGTGAGTGTATGAGTGAGTGAGTGAGTGTGTGAGTGAGTGAGTGAGTGTGTGAGTGAGTGAGTGAGTGTGTGAGTGAGTGTATGAGTGAGTGAGTGAGTGAGTGAGTGTATGAGTGAGTGAGTGTATGAGTGAGTGAGTGAGTGTGTGAGTGAGTGAGTGAGTGTGTGAGTGAGTGAGTGAGTGTGTGAGTGAGTGAGTGTGTGAGTGAGTGAGTGAGTGAGTGTATGAGTGAGTGAGTGTATGAGTGAGTGAGTGAGTGTGTGAGTGAGTGAGTGAGTGTGTGAGTGAGTGAGTGAGTGTGTGAGTGAGTGAGTGAGTGTATGAGTGAGTGAGTGTATGAGTGAGTGAGTGAGTGTGTGAGTGAGTGAGTGAGTGTGTGAGTGAGTGAGTGTATGAGTGAGTGAGTGAGTGTGTGAGTGAGTGAGTGAGTGTGTGAGTGAGTGAGTGAGTGTATGAGTGAGTGAGTGTATGAGTGAGTGAGTGAGTGTGTGAGTGAGTGAGTGAGTGTGTGAGTGAGTGAGTGAGTGTGTGAGTGAGTGTATGAGTGAGTGAGTGAGTGAGTGAGTGTATGAGTGAGTGAGTGTATGAGTGAGTGAGTGAGTGTGTGAGTGAGTGAGTGAGTGAGTGTGTGAGTGAGTGAGTGAGTGTATGAGTGAGTGAGTGTATGAGTGAGTGAGTGAGTGTGTGAGTGAGTGAGTGAGTGTGTGAGTGAGTGAGTGAGTGTATGAGTGAGTGAGTGTATGAGTGAGTGAGTGAGTGTGTGAGTGAGTGAGTGAGTGAGTGTGTGAGTGAGTGAGTGAGTGTGTGAGTGAGTGTATGAGTGAGTGAGTGAGTGAGTGTATGAGTGAGTGAGTGTATGAGTGAGTGAGTGAGTGTGTGAGTGAGTGAGTGAGTGTGTGAGTGAGTGAGTGAGTGTGTGAGTGAGTGAGTGAGTGTATGAGTGAGTGAGTGAGTGTATGAGTGAGTGAGTAAGTGTGTGAGTGAGTGTATGAGTGAGTGAGTGTGTGAGTGAGTGAGTGAGTGAGTGTATGAGTGAGTGAGTGTATGAGTGAGTGAGTGAGTGTATGAGTGAGTGAGTGAGTGTGTGAGTGAGTGTATGAGTGAGTGAGTGAGTGTATGAGTGAGTGGTGAGTGAGTGTATGAGTGAGTGTATGAGTGAGTGAGTGAGTGTATGAGTGAGTGGTGAGTGAGTGTATGAGTGAGTGAGTGTATGAGTGAGTGAGTGAGTGTGTGAGTGAGTGAGTGAGTGTGTGAGTGAGTGAGTGAGTGTGAGTGAGTGAGTGAGTGTATGAGTGAGTGAGTGAGTGTATGAGTGAGTGAGTAAGTGTGTGAGTGAGTGTATGAGTGAGTGAGTGTGTGAGTGAGTGAGTGAGTGAGTGTATGAGTGAGTGAGTGTATGAGTGAGTGAGTGAGTGTATGAGTGAGTGAGTGAGTGTGTGAGTGAGTGTATGAGTGAGTGAGTGAGTGTATGAGTGAGTGGTGAGTGAGTGTATGAGTGAGTGTATGAGTGAGTGAGTGAGTGTATGAGTGAGTGGTGAGTGAGTGTATGAGTGAGTGAGTGTATGAGTGAGTGAGTGAGTGTTTGCGTGAGTGATGAGTGAGTGTATGAGTGAGTGAGTGTATGAGTGAGTGAGTGAGTGTATGAGTGAGTGGTGAGTGAGTGTATGAGTGAGTGAGTGTATGAGTGAGTGAGTGAGTGTATGAGTGAGTGAGTGTGTGGGTGAGTGTGTGAGTGTGTGACTGACTGAGTGAGTGAGTGAGTGACTGAGTGTGTGAGTGTGTGAGTGAGTGAGTGTATGAGTGAGTGTATGAGTGAGTGAGTGAGTGTATGTGTGAGTGGTGAGTGAGTGTGTGAGTGAGTGACTGAGTGTGTGAGTGTGTGAGTGTGTGAGTGTATGAGTGAGTGTATGAGTGAGTGAGTGAGTGGGTGAGTGAGTGAGTGTGTATGAGTGAGTGAGTGAGTGAGTGAGTGTGTGAGTGAGTGTATGAGTGTGTGAGTGAGTGTGTGACTGACTGAGTGAGTGAGTGAGTGACTGAGTGACTGAGTGAGTGAGTGTGTGAGTGTGTGAGTGTATGTGTGAGTGGTGAGTGAGTGTGTGAGTGAGTGACTGAGTGTATGACTGAGTGAGTGGTGAGTGAGTGACTGAGTGTGTGAGTGTGTGAGTGTGTGAGTGTATGAGTGAGTGAGTGAGTGTATGAGTGAGTGTATGAGTGTGTGAGTGAGTGAGTGTATGAGTGAGTGTATGAGTGAGTGTATGAGTGAGTGTATGAGTGAGTGAGTGAGTGAATGTATGAGTGAGTGTATGAGTGTATGAGTGAGTGAGTGAGTGGGTGAGTGAGTGGTGAGTGTGTGAGTGTATGAGTGAGTGTGTGAGTGAGTGAGTGAGTGAGTGTGTGACTGACTGAGTGAGTGAGTGACTGAGTGACTGAGTGAGTGAGTGTGTGAGTGTGTGAGTGTATGTGTGAGTGGTGAGTGAGTGTGTGAGTGAGTGACTGAGTGTGTGAGTGTGTGAGTGTGTGAGTGTGTGAGTGTATGAGTGAGTGTATGAGTGAGTGAGTGAGTGGGTGAGTGAGTGAGTGTATGAGTGAGTGAGTGTGTGAGTGAGTGTATGAGTGTGTGAGTGAGTGAGTGTGTGACTGACTGAGTGAGTGAGTGAGTGACTGAGTGACTGAGTGAGTGAGTGAGTGTGTGAGTGTGTGAGTGTATGTGTGAGTGGTGAGTGAGTGTGTGAGTGAGTGACTGAGTGTATGACTGAGTGAGTGGTGAGTGAGTGACTGAGTGTGTGAGTGTGTGAGTGTATGAGTGAGTGAGTGAGTGTATGAGTGAGTGTATGAGTGTGTGAGTGAGTGAGTGTATGAGTGAGTGTATGAGTGAGTGTATGAGTGAGTGTATGAGTGTGTGAGTGAGTGAATGTATGAGTGAGTGTATGAGTGTATGAGTGAGTGAGTGAGTGGGTGAGTGAGTGGTGAGTGTGTGAGTGTATGAGTGAGTGTGTGAGTGAGTGTGTGACTGACTGAGTGAGTGAGTGAGTGACTGAGTGAGTGAGTAAGTGTGTGAGTGTGTGAGTGTATGTGTGAGTGGTGAGTGAGTGTGTGAGTGAGTGACTGAGTGTATGACTGAGTGAGTGGTGAGTGAGTGACTGAGTGTGTGAGTGTGTGAGTGTGTGAGTGTGTGAGTGTATGAGTGTATGAGTGAGTGAGTGAGTGTATGAGTGAGTGAGTGAGTGTATGAGTGAGTGAGTGAGTGTATGAGTGAGTGAGTGAGTGTATGAGTGACTGAGTGTATGAGTGAGTGAGTGAGTGTATGAGTAGCTGAGTGTGTGAGTGTGTGAGTGACTGAGTGTGTGAGTGTATGAGTGACTGAGTGAGTGTATGAGTGAGTGGTGAGTGAGTGTATGAGTGAGTGAGTGTATGAGTGAGTGAGTGAGTGGGTGAATGGGTGAGTGGTTGAGTGAGTGGTGAGTGAGTGTATGAGTGAGTGAGTGTATGAGTGAGTGGTGAGTGAGTGTATGAGTGAGTGAGTGTATGAGTGAGTGAGTGAGTGTATGAGTGAGTGGTGAGTGTATGAGTGAGTGAGTGTATGAGTGACTGAGTGAGTGTATGAGTGAGTGTATGAGTGAGTGTATGAGTGAGTGTATGAGTGAGTGTTTGAGTGAGTGAGTGTATGAGTGAGTGAGTGAGTGTATGAGTGAGTGAGTGTATGAGTGAGTGTATGAGTGAGTGAGTGTATGAGTGAGTGTATGAGTGAATGAGTGAGTGTATGAGTGAGTGAGTGTATGAGTGAGTGTTTGAGTGAGTGTTTGAGTGAGTGAGTGTATGAGTGAGTGAGTGTATGAGTGAGTGTTTGAGTGAGTGAGTGTATGAGTGAGTGAGTGAGTGTATGAGTGAGTGAGTGTATGAGTGAGTGTATGAGTGAGTGTATGAGTGAGTGTATGAGTGAGTGTATGAGTGAGTGTTTGAGTGAGTGAGTGTATGAGTGAGTGAGTGAGTGTATGAGTGAGTGAGTGTATGAGTGAGTGTATGAGTGAGTGAGTGAGTGTATGAGTGAGTGTATGAGTGAATGAGTGTATGAGTGAGTGAGCGAGTGGTGAGTGAGTGAGTGAGTGTGTGAGTGAGTGTGTGAGTGTGTGAGTGAGTGAGTGAGTGTACGAGTGAGTGAGTGTGTGAGTGAGTGAGTGTGTGAGTGAGTGAGTGACTGAGTGAGTGAGTGAGTGACTGACTGACTGAGTGAGTGACTGAGTGAGTGAGTGAGTGACTGACTGAGTGAGTGACTGAGTGAGTGAGTGAGTGAGTGAGTGAGTGGTGAGTGTGTGAGTGTATGTGTGAGTGGTGAGTGAGTGTGTGAGTGAGTGACTGAGTGTATGACTGAGTGAGTGGTGAGTGAGTGACTGAGTGTGTGAGTGTGTGAGTGTGTGAGTGTGTGAGTGTGTGAGTGAGTGAGTGTATGAGTGAGTGTATGAGTGAGTGTATGAGTGAGTGTATGAGTGTGTGAGTGAGTGAATGTATGAGTGAGTGTATGAGTGTATGAGTGAGTGAGTGAGTGGGTGAGTGAGTGGTGAGTGTGTGAGTGTATGAGTGAGTGTGTGAGTGAGTGAGTGAGTGAGTGTGTGACTGACTGAGTGAGTGAGTGACTGAGTGACTGAGTGAGTGAGTGAGTGTGTGAGTGTGTGAGTGTATGTGTGAGTGGTGAGTGAGTGTGTGAGTGAGTGACTGAGTGTGTGAGTGTGTGAGTGTGTGAGTGTGTGAGTGAGTGTATGAGTGAGTGAGTGAGTGGGTGAGTGAGTGAGTGTATGAGTGAGTGAGTGTGTGAGTGAGTGTATGAGTGTGTGAGTGAGTGAGTGTGTGACTGACTGAGTGAGTGAGTGACTGAGTGACTGAGTGAGTGAGTGAGTGTGTGAGTGTGTGAGTGTATGTGTGAGTGGTGAGTGAGTGTGTGAGTGAGTGACTGAGTGTATGACTGAGTGAGTGGTGAGTGAGTGACTGAGTGTGTGAGTGTGTGAGTGTATGAGTGAGTGAGTGAGTGTATGAGTGAGTGTATGAGTGTGTGAGTGAGTGAGTGTATGAGTGAGTGTATGAGTGAGTGTATGAGTGAGTGTATGAGTGTGTGAGTGAGTGAATGTATGAGTGAGTGAGTGAGTGGGTGAGTGAGTGGTGAGTGTGTGAGTGTATGAGTGAGTGTGTGAGTGAGTGTGTGACTGACTGAGTGAGTGAGTGAGTGACTGAGTGACTGAGTGAGTGAGTGAGTGTGTGAGTGTATGTGTGAGTGGTGAGTGAGTGTGTGAGTGAGTGACTGAGTGTATGACTGAGTGAGTGGTGAGTGAGTGACTGAGTGTGTGAGTGTGTGAGTGTGTGAGTGTGTGAGTGTATGAGTGTATGAGTGAGTGAGTGAGTGTATGAGTGAGTGAGTGTATGAATGAGTGAGTGAGTGTATGAGTGAGTGAGTGAGTGTATGAGTGAGTGAGTGAGTGTATGAGTAACTGAGTGTGTGAGTGTATGAGTGACTGAGTGTGTGAGTGTATGAGTGACTGAGTGAGTGTGTGAGTGAGTGAGTGTATGAGTGACTGAGTGAGTGTATGAGTGAGTGTATGAGTGAGTGTATGAGTGAGTGTATGAGTGAGTGTATGAGTGAGTGAGTGAGTGTATGAGTGAGTGTATGAGTGAGTGTTTGAGTGAGTGAGTGTATGAGTGAGTGAGTGAGTGTATGAGTGAGTGAGTGTATGAGTGAGTGTATGAGTGAGTGAGTGAGTGTATGAGTGAGTGTATGAGTGAATGAGTGTATGAGTGAGTGAGCGAGTGGTGAGTGAGTGAGTGAGTGTATGAGTGAGTGAGTGTGTGAGTGAGTGAGTGTATGAGTGAGTGAGTGTGTGAGTGTGTGAGTGTGTGAGTGTGTGAGTGAGTGAGTGTATGAGTGAGTGAGTGTGTGAGTGAGTGAGTGAGTGTATGAGTGAGTGAGTGTGTGAGTGTGTGAGTGAGTGTGTGAGTGTGTGAGTGAGTGTGTGAGTGTGTGAGTGAGTGAGTGAGTGTACGAGTGAGTGAGTGTGTGAGTGAGTGAGTGTGTGAGTGAGTGAGTGACTGAGTGAGTGAGTGAGTGACTGACTGACTGAGTGAGTGACTGAGTGAGTGAGTGAGTGACTGACTGACTGAGTGAGTGACTGACTGAGTGAGTGAGTGGTGAGTGAGTAACTCACGATGGTGAGTGTGAGCTGTAGTGGTGAGCGAGGGGTCCCACGGCGTGGCTCAGGGTGAGTGAGTGAGTGTGTTAGTGAGTGAGTGTGAGTGTGTGAGTGTCTATGAGTGAGTGAGTGAGTGTGTGAGTGTGTGAGTGAGTGTGTGAGTGAGTGAGTGAGTGACTGACTGAGTGAGTGACTGAGTGAGTGAGTGAGTGTATGACTGAGTGAGTGAGTGTGTGACTGAGTGTGTGAGTGAGTGACTGAGTGTATGACTGAGTGAGTGAGTGAGTGACTGATTGAGTGAGTGACTGAGTGACTGAGTGTATGAGTGAGTGAGTGTATGACTGAGTGAGTGAGTGAGTGACTGACTGAGTGAGTGACTGAGTGACTGAGTGACTGAGTGAGTGAGTGAGTGACTGACTGAGTGAGTGACTGAGTGACTGAGTGACTGAGTGAGTGAGTGAGTGAGTGAGTGACTGAGTGAGTGAGTGTGTGACTGAGTGACTGAGTGAGTGAGTGAGTGACTGAGTGAGTGAGTGTGTGACTGAGTGTGTGATTGAGTGACTGAGTGTATGACTGAGTGAGTGAGTGAGTGACTGACTGAGTGAGTGACTGAGTGTATGAGTGAGTGAGTGTATGACTGAGTGAGTGAGTGAGTGACTGACTGAGTGAGTGACTGAGTGACTGAGTGACTGAGTGAGTGAGTGTATGACTGAGTGAGTGAGTGAGTGACTGACTGAGTGAGTGACTGAGTGAGTGAGTGTATGACTGAGTGTATGACTGAGTGAGTGAGTGAGTGACTGACTGAGTGAGTGACTGAGTGACTGAGTGAGTGAGTGAGTGACTGAGTGACTGAGTGAGTGTGTGAGTGAGTGTGTGAGTGAGTGAGTGTGTGAGTGAGTGAGTGTATGACTGAGTGAGTGAGTGAGTGACTGACTGAGTGAGTGACTGAGTGACTGAGTGACTGAGTGAGTGTATGAGTGAGTGTATGAGTGAGTGAGTGAGTGAGTGAGTGTATGAGTGACTGTATGAGTGAGTGTATGAGTGTATGAGTGAGTGAGTGTATGAGTGTATGAGTGTATGAGTGACTGAGTGACTGAGTGTATGAGTGAGTGTGTGAGTGAGTGAGTGGTGAGTGTATGAGTGAGTGAGTGTATGAGTGAGTGTTTGAGTGACTGAGTGAGTGAGTGTATGAGTGAGTGTATGAGTGAGTGTATGAGTGAGTGTATGAGTGACTGTATGAGTGAGTGTATGAGTGTATGAGTGAGTGAGTGTATGAGTGTATGAGTGTATGAGTGACTGAGTGACTGAGTGTATGAGTGAGTGTGTGAGTGAGTGAGTGGTGAGTGTATGAGTGAGTGAGTGTATGAGTGAGTGTTTGAGTGACTGAGTGAGTGAGTGTATGAGTGAGTGTATGAGTGAGTGTATGAGTGAGTGTATGAGTGACTGTATGAGTGAGTGTATGAGTGTATGAGTGAGTGAGTGTATGAGTGTATGAGTGACTGAGTGACTGAGTGTATGAGTGAGTGTGTGAGTGAGTGAGTGGTGAGTGTATGAGTGGTGAGTGTATGAGTGGTGAGTGTGTGAGTGAGTGAGTGTATGAGTGACTGAGTGAGTGTATGAGTGAGTGTATGAGTGACTGAGTGAGTGAGTGAGTGTATGAGTGAGTGACTGACTGGCTGAGTGAGTGGTGAGTGAGTGTATGAGTGGTGAGTGTATGAGTGGTGAGTGTGTGAGTGAGTGAGTGTATGAGTGACTGAGTGAGTGTATGAGTGAGTGTATGAGTGACTGAGTGAGTGAGTGAGTGTATGAGTGACTGACTGACTGGCTGAGTGAGTGGTGAGTGAGTGTATGAGTGGTGAGTGTATGAGTGGTGAGTGTGTGAGTGAGTGAGTGTATGAGTGACTGAGTGAGTGTATGAGTGAGTGTATGAGTGACTGAGTGAGTGAGTGAGTGTATGAGTGACTGACTGACTGGCTGAGTGAGTGGTGAGTGAGTGTATGAGTGGTGAGTGTATGAGTGGTGAGTGTGTGAGTGAGTGAGTGTATGAGTGACTGAGTGAGTGTATGAGTGAGTGTATGAGTGACTGAGTGAGTGAGTGAGTGTATGAGTGACTGACTGACTGGCTGAGTGAGTGGTGAGTGAGTGTATGAGTGACTCACGATGGTGAGTGTGAGCTGGTGAGGTAGTGGTGAGTGAGTGGTGAGTGAGTAACTCACGATGGTGAGTGTGTGAGCGAGTGAGTGAGTGAGTGTATGAGTGTATGAGTGAGTGAGTGAGTGACTGACTGACTGACTGACTGAGTGAGTGAGTGAGTGAGTGAGTGAGTGGTGAGTGACTCACGATGGTGAGTGTGGTGAGCTGTAGTGGTGAGCGAGGGGTCCCACGGCGTGGCTCAGGGTGAGTGAGTGAGTGAGTGAATGTGTGAGTGAGTGACTGAGTGACTGACTGAGTGAGTGAGTGACTGACTGACTGAGTGAGTGACTGACTGAGTGAGTGAGTGGTGAGTGACTGAGTGAGTGAGTGAGTGAGTGGTGAGTGAGTGACTCACGATGGTGAGTGTTGTGAGCTGTAGTGGTGAGCGAGGGGTCCCACGGCGTGGCTCAGGGTGAGTGAGTGTGTGAGTGAGTGACTGACTGAGTGAGTGACTGACTGAGTGAGTGAGTGGTGAGTGACTGAGTGAGTGAGTGAGTGAGTGGTGAGTGAGTGACTCACGATGGTGAGTGTTGTGAGCTGTAGTGGTGAGCGAGGGGTCCCACGGCGTGGCTCAGGGTGAGTGAGTGAGTGAGTGAATGTGTGAGTGAGTGGTGAGTGACTGACTGAGTGAGTGAGTGAGTGACTGACTGAGTGAGTGAGTGAGTGACTGAGTGAGTGAGTGGTGAGTGAGTGACTCACGATGGTGAGTGTGGTGAGCTGTAGTGGTGAGCGAGGGGCCCCACGGCGTGGCTCAGGGTGAGTGAGTGTGTGAGTGAGTGACTGACTGAGTGAGTGAGTGGTGAGTGACTCACGATGGTGAGTGTGGTGAGCTGTAGTGGTGAGCGAGGGGCCCCACGGCGTGGCTCAGGGTGAGTGAGTGTGTGAGTGAGTGACTGACTGAGTGAGTGAGTGAGTGGTGAGTGACTCACGATGGTGAGTGTGGTGAGCTGTAGTGGTGAGCGAGGGGTCCCACGGCGTGGCTCAGGGTGAGTGAGTGAGTGTGTGACTGACTGAGTGAGTGACTGACTGAGTGAGTGAGTGGTGAGTGACTGAGTGAGTGAGTGAGTGAGTGGTGAGTGAGTGACTCACGATGGTGAGTGTTGTGAGCTGTAGTGGTGAGCGAGGGGTCCCACGGCGTGGCTCAGGGTGAGTGAGTGAGTGAGTGAATGTGTGAGTGAGTGGTGAGTGACTGACTGAGTGAGTGAGTGAGTGACTGACTGAGTGAGTGAGTGAGTGACTGAGTGAGTGAGTGGTGAGTGAGTGACTCACGATGGTGAGTGTGGTGAGCTGTAGTGGTGAGCGAGGGGCCCCACGGCGTGGCTCAGGGTGAGTGTGTGTGTGAGTGTGTGAGTGTATGAGTGTGTGAGTGAGTGAGTGACTGACTGAGTGAGTGAGTGACTGAGTGAGTGGTGAGTGAGTGACTCACGATGGTGAGTGTGGTGAGCTGTAGTGGTGAGCGAGGGGCCCCACGGCGTGGCTCAGGGTGAGTGAGTGTGTGAGTGAGTGACTGACTGACTGAGTGACTGAGTGAGTGAGTGACTGACTGACTGAGTGAGTGACTGAGTGAGTGACTCACGATGGTGAGTGTGAGCTGTAGTGGTGAGCGAGGGGTCCCACGGCGTGGCTCAGGGTGAGTGAGTGTGTGAGTGAGTGTGTGAGTGAGTGAGTGACTGACTGAGTGAGTGTGTGAGTGAGTGTGTGAGTGAGTGTGTGAGTGTGTGAGTGAGTGACTGACTGAGTGAGTGACTGAGTGAGTGAGTGACTGACTGACTGAGTGAGTGACTGAGTGAGTGACTCACGATGGTGAGTGTGAGCTGTAGTGGTGAGCGAGGGGTCCCACGGCGTGGCTCAGGGTGAGTGAGTGTGTGAGTGAGTGTGTGAGTGAGTGAGTGAGTGACTGACTGAGTGAGTGTGTGAGTGAGTGTGTGAGTGAGTGTGTGAGTGTGTGAGTGAGTGACTGACTGAGTGAGTGACTGAGTGAGTGAGTGAGTGACTCACGATGGTGAGTGTGGTGAGCTGTAGTGGTGAGCGAGGGGCCCCACGGCGTGGCTCAGGGTGAGTGAGTGAGTGAGTGACTGAGTGAGTGAGTGGTGAGTGAGTGACTCACGATGGTGAGTGTGGTGAGCTGTAGTGGTGAGCGAGGGGCCCCACGGCGTGGCTCAGTGAGTGAGTGAGTGAGTGAGTGAGTGAGTGACTGAGTGAGTGACTGAGTGAGTGACTCACGATGGTGAGTGTGGTGAGCTGTAGTGGTGAGCGAGGGGCCCCACGGCGTGGCTCAGGGTGAGGAAGGCCGAGCTGAAGGCCTGGCGCACATGCAGAGCCCCAAACGAGCTGCGGCCCACGTCACTACCTGGGGAACAACAACCACCACAACCACCACAACCATTACCACAACCACCACAACAACAACAACCACCACAACCAACATTACCACAACAACCATTACCACAACAACCACCACAACCATTACCACAACAACCACCACCACAACCACCACAACCACCACCACAACAACAACAACCATTACCACAACCACCACAACCATTACCACAACCACCACCACAACAACAACAACCATTACCACAGCCACAACAACCATTACCACACCCACCACAACCACAACAACCACAACAACCATTACTACAACCATTACCACAACATCCACCACAACCATTACCACAGCCACAACAACCACAACAACCATTACCACAACTATTACTACAACAACCACCACAACAACCACCACAACCATTACAACCACTACCACAACAACCATTAGCATACCACAACCACCACCACAACCATTACCACCACAACCACCACAACCATTACCACAACCACCACAACAATTAAGATCCACCACAACCACCACAACCACTACCTGTAACAACCATTACCACAACCACCGCCACAACCATTACCACAACCACCGCCACAACTATTACCACAACCACCGCCACAACTATTACCACAACCACCGCCACAACCATTACCACAACCACCGCCACAACTATTACCACAACCACCGCCACAACTATTACCACAACCACCGCCACAACCATTACCACAACCACCGCCACAACCATTACCACAACCACCGCCACAACCATTACCACAACCACCGCCACAACCATTACCACAACCACCGCCACAACCATTACCACAACCACCGCCACAACTATTACCACAACCACCACCACAACCACCTGATCCTAGCGACTGACCGGGCGTCAGGGGGTCTTCGATGTAGAGCGGCGATGGTCGGAAAGCCCCAGGCCCCGCACGCGCGCCACCCTTGCCCACGTAGCGGCCCCCGCTCCCCCTACGCCCCGCCCCCCCCGCCGCCGCCGTGCCCCCCACTCGGACGCCCGCCGTGCCCCCCACTCGGACGCCCGCCGTGCCCCCCACTCGGATGCCCGCCGCCCCGTAGTTGAACTGGCGGCCGTACAGCTCCAGGAACTCCAGGAGCAGGACCCCGAGGTTCGCCGAGGGGGAGGTGCCCTCCGATCGCGGGTGAAGCTGAGAGGGAGGGGAGAGAGGTGGGTGGGTGGGTGGGTGGGTAGGTGGGTAGGTGGGTGGGTGGATGGGTAGGTGGGTGGGTGGGTAGGTTGGTGGGTGAGTAGGTGGGTGGGTAGGTGGGTGGGTAGGTAGGTGGGTGGGTGGGTAGGTGGGTGGGTGGGTGGGGGAGGTGCCCTCCGATCGCGGGTGAAGCTGAGAGGGAGGGGAGAGAGGTGGGTGGGTGGGTAGGTGGGTGGGTGGGTGAGTAGGTGGGTGGGTAGGTGGGTGGGTGGGTAGGTGGGTGGGTGGGTAGGTGGGTGGGTAGGTGGGTGGGTAGGTGGGTGGGTGGGTGTTTGAGGTGCCCTCCGATCGCGGGTGAAGCTGAGAGGGAGGGGAGGGGAGAGAGAGGTGGGTGGGTGGGTGGGTAGGTGGGTGGGTGGGTGGGTAGGTAGGTAGGTGGGTGGGTAGGTAGGTGGGTGGGTGGGTAGGTGGGTGGGTGGGTAGGTGGGTGGGTGGGTAGGTTGGTGGGTGAGTAGGTGGGTGGGTGAGTAGGTGGGTGGGTGGGTAGGTGGGTGGGTGGGTGGGTAGGTAGGTGGGTGGGTGGGTAGGTAGGTGGGTGGGTAGGTAGGTGGGTGGGTGGGTAGGTGGGTGGGTGGGTGGGTAGGTAGGTGGGTGGGTGGGTAGGTGGGTGGGTGGGTAGGTGGGTGGGTGGGTAGGTGGGTGGGTGAGTAGGTGGGTGGGTGGGTGGGTGATTGAGGTGCCCTCCGATCGCGGGTGAAGCTGAGAGGGAGGGGAGGGGAGAGACAGAGAGGTGGGTGGGTGGGTAGGTGGGTGGGTGAGTAGGTGGGTGAGTAGGTGGGTGGGTAGGTTGGTGGGTGGGTAGGTGGGTGGGTAGGTGGGTAGGTGGGTAAGTAGGTGGGTAGGTGAGTGGGTAGGTGGGTGGGTGGGTGGGTAGGTGGGTAGGTGGGTGGTTGAGGTGCCCTCCGATCGCGGGTGAAGCTGAGAGGGAGGGGAGGGGAGAGAGAGGTGGGTGGGTGGGTGGGTGGGTGGGTAGGTAGGTGGGTAGGTGAGTGGGTAGGTGGGTGGGTAGGTGGGTGGGTGGGTGGTTGAGGTGCCCTCCGATCGCGGGTGAAGCTGAGAGGGAGGGGAGGGGAGAGAGAGGTGGGTGGGTAGGTGGGTGGGTAGGTGGGTGGGTGGGTAGGTTGGTGGGTGGGTAGGTGGGTAGGTAGGTGGGTGGGTAGGTGGGTAGGTGGGTAGATGGGTAGGTGGGTGGGTGGGTGGGGGAGGTGCCCTCCGATCGCGGGTGAAGCTGAGAGGGAGGGGAGGGGAGAGAGAGGTGGGTGGGTGGGTAGGTGGGTGGGTGGGTGGGTAGGTGGGTGGGTAGGTGGGTGGGTGGGTGGGTAGGTGGGTGGTTGAGGTGCCCTCCCATCGCGGGTGAAGCTGAGAGGGAGGGGAGAGAGGTGGGTGGGTGGGTAGGTGGGTGGGTGGGTAGGTGGGTGGGTGGGTGGGTGGGTAGGTGGGTAGGTGGGTGGGTAGGTAGGTGGGTAGGTGAGTGGGTAGGTGGGTGGGTGGGTGGGTAGGTGGGTGGGTGGTTGAGGTGCCCTCCGATCGCGGGTGAAGCTGAGAGGGAGGGGAGAGAGGTGGGTGGGTGGGTAGGTGGGTGGGTGGGTAGGTGGGTGGGTAGGTGGGTGGGTGGGTAGGTGGGTAGGTGGGTGGTTGAGGTGCCCTCCCATCGCGGGTGAAGCTGAGAGGGAGGGGAGAGAGGTGGGTGGGTGGGTAGGTGGGTGGGTGGGTAGGTGGGTGGGTGGGTAGGTGGGTGGGTGGGTGGGTGGGTGGGTAGGTGGGTAGGTGGGTGGTTGAGGTGCCCTCCCATCGCGGGTGAAGCTGAGAGGGAGGGGAGAGAGGTGGGTGGGTGGGTAGGTGGGTGGGTGGGTGGGTAGGTGGGTGGGTAGGTGGGTGGGTGGGTAGGTGGGTAGGTGGGTGGGTAGGTAGGTGGGTAGGTGAGTGGGTAGGTGGGTGGGTGGGTAGGTGGGTGGGTGGTTGAGGTGCCCTCCGATCGCGGGTGAAGCTGAGAGGGAGGGGAGAGAGGTGGGTGGGTGGGTAGGTGGGTGGGTGGGTAGGTGGGTAGGTGGGTAGGTGGGTGGGGTGCCCTCCGATCGCGGGTGAAGCTGAGAGGGAGGGGAGAGAGGTGGGTAGGTGAGTGGGTAGGTGGGTGGGTAGGTGGGTAGGTGGGTAGGTGGGTGGGGTGCCCTCCGATCGCGGGTGAAGCTGAGAGGGAGGGGAGAGAGGTGGGTGGCTGGGTAGGTGGGTGGGTGGGTGGGTAGGTGGGTGGGTAGGTGGGTGGGTGGGTGGGTGGTTGAGGTGCCCTCCGATCGCGGGTGAAGCTGAGAGGGAGGGGAGAGAGGTGGGTGGGTGGGTAGGTGGGTGGGTGGGTAGGTGGGTGGGTGGGTAGGTGGGTGGTTAGGTGGGTGGGTGGGTGGGGGAGGTACCCTCCGATCGTGGGTGAAGCTGAGAGGGAGGGGAGAGAGAGGTGGGTGGGTGGGTAGGTGGGTAGGTGGGTGGGTGGGTGGGTAGGTGGGTGGGTAGGTGGGTAGGTGGGTAGGTGGGTGGGTGGGTGGGTGGGTGGGGGAGGTGCCCTCCCATCGCGGGTGAAGCTGAGAGGGAGGGGAGAGAGGTGGGTGGGTGGGTAGGTGGGTGGGTGGGTGGGTAGGTAGGTGGGTAGGTGAGTGGGTAGGTGGGTGGGTAGGTGGGTAGGTGGGTAGGTGGGTGGGTGGGGGAGGTGCCCTCCGATCGCGGGTGAAGCTGAGAGGGAGGGGAGAGAGGTGGGTGGGTGGGTAGGTGGGTGGGTGGGTAGGTAGGTGGGTAGGTGAGTGGGTAGGTGGGTGGGTGGGTGGGTAGGTGGGTAGGTGGGTGGTTGAGGTGCCCTCCGATCGCGGGTGAAGCTGAGAGGGAGGGGAGAGAGGTGGGTGGGTGGGTGGGTAGGTGGGTGGGTGGGTGGGTAGGTGGGTAGGTGGGTAGGTGGGTGGGTGGGTGGGGGAGGTGCCCTCCGATCGCGGGTGAAGCTGAGAGGGAGGGGAGAGAGGTGGGTGGGTGGGTAGGTGGGTGGGTGGGTGGGTAGGTGGGTGGGTAGGTGGGTGGGTGGGTAGGTGGGTAGGTGGGTGGGTGGGTGGGTAGGTAGGTAGGTGGGTGGGTAGGTAGGTGGGTGGGTGGGTAGGTGGGTGGGTGGGTAGGTGGGTGGGTGGGTAGGTTGGTGGGTGAGTAGGTGGGTGGGTGAGTAGGTGGGTGGGTGGGTAGGTGGGTGGGTGGGTAGGTAGGTGGGTGGGTGGGTAGGTAGGTGGGTGGGTAGGTAGGTGGGTGGGTGGGTAGGTGGGTGGGTGGGTGGGTGGGTAGGTAGGTGGGTGGGTGGGTAGGTGGGTGGGTGGGTAGGTGGGTGGGTGGGTAGGTGGGTGGGTGAGTAGGTGGGTGGGTGGGTGGGTGATTGAGGTGCCCTCCGATCGCGGGTGAAGCTGAGAGGGAGGGGAGGGGAGAGACAGAGAGGTGGGTGGGTGGGTAGGTGGGTGGGTGAGTAGGTGGGTGAGTAGGTGGGTGGGTAGGTTGGTGGGTGGGTAGGTGGGTGGGTAGGTGGGTAGGTGGGTAAGTAGGTGGGTAGGTGAGTGGGTAGGTGGGTGGGTGGGTGGGTAGGTGGGTAGGTGGGTGGTTGAGGTGCCCTCCGATCGCGGGTGAAGCTGAGAGGGAGGGGAGGGGAGAGAGAGGTGGGTGGGTGGGTGGGTGGGTGGGTAGGTAGGTGGGTAGGTGAGTGGGTAGGTGGGTGGGTAGGTGGGTAGGTGGGTGGGTGGGTGGTTGAGGTGGGTAGGTTGGTGGGTGGGTAGGTGGGTAGGTAGGTGGGTGGGTAGGTGGGTGGGTAGGTGGGTAGATGGGTAGGTGGGTGGGTGGGTGGGGGAGGTGCCCTCCGATCGCGGGTGAAGCTGAGAGGGAGGGGAGGGGAGAGAGAGGTGGGTGGGTGGGTAGGTGGGTGGGTGGGTAGGTGGGTGGGTAGGTGGGTGGGTGGGTGGGTAGGTGGGTGGTTGAGGTGCCCTCCCATCGCGGGTGAAGCTGAGAGGGAGGGGAGAGAGGTGGGTGGGTAGGTGGGTGGGTGGGTAGGTGGGTGGGTGGGTGGGTGGGTAGGTGGGTAGGTGGGTGGGTAGGTAGGTGGGTAGGTGAGTGGGTAGGTGGGTGGGTGGGTGGGTAGGTTGGTGGGTGGGTAGGTGGGTAGGTAGGTGGGTGGGTAGGTGGGTGGGTAGGTGGGTAGATGGGTAGGTGGGTGGGTGGGTGGGGGAGGTGCCCTCCGATCGCGGGTGAAGCTGAGAGGGAGGGGAGGGGAGAGAGAGGTGGGTGGGTGGGTAGGTGGGTGGGTGGGTGGGTGGGTAGGTAGGTGGGTAGGTGAGTGGGTAGGTGGGTGGGTGGGTGGGTAGGTTGGTGGGTGGGTAGGTGGGTAGGTAGGTGGGTGGGTAGGTGGGTGGGTAGGTGGGTAGATGGGTAGGTGGGTGGGTGGGTGGGGGAGGTGCCCTCCGATCGCGGGTGAAGCTGAGAGGGAGGGGAGGGGAGAGAGAGGTGGGTGGGTGGGTGGGTGGGTGGGTAGGTAGGTGGGTAGGTGAGTGGGTAGGTGGGTGGGTAGGTGGGTAGGTGGGTGGGTGGGTGGTTGAGGTGGGTAGG
Organism: Lampetra fluviatilis; assembly: GCF_964198595.1. Taxonomy (NCBI): domain Eukaryota; kingdom Metazoa; phylum Chordata; class Hyperoartia; order Petromyzontiformes; family Petromyzontidae; genus Lampetra; species Lampetra fluviatilis. Next base: position 117,348 of record NC_136344.1, on the reverse strand, counting down.
TTGGTGGGTGGGTAGGTGGGTAGGTAGGTGGGTGGGTAGGTGGGTGGGTAGGTGGGTAGATGGGTAGGTGGGTGGGTGGGTGGGGGAGGTGCCCTCCGATCGCGGGTGAAGCTGAGAGGGAGGGGAGGGGAGAGAGAGGTGGGTGGGTGGGTAGGTGGGTGGGTGGGTGGGTAGGTGGGTGGGTAGGTGGGTGGGTGGGTGGGTAGGTGGGTGGTTGAGGTGCCCTCCCATCGCGGGTGAAGCTGAGAGGGAGGGGAGAGAGGTGGGTGGGTGGGTAGGTGGGTGGGTGGGTAGGTGGGTGGGTGGGTGGGTAGGTGGGTAGGTGGGTGGGTAGGTAGGTGGGTAGGTGAGTGGGTAGGTGGGTGGGTGGGTAGGTGGGTGGGTGGTTGAGGTGCCCTCCGATCGCGGGTGAAGCTGAGAGGGAGGGGAGAGAGGTGGGTGGGTGGGTAGGTGGGTGGGTGGGTGGGTAGGTGGGTGGGTGGGTAGGTGGGTGGGTGGGTGGGTGGGTAGGTGGGTAGGTGGGTGGTTGAGGTGCCCTCCCATCGCGGGTGAAGCTGAGAGGGAGGGGAGAGAGGTGGGTGGGTGGGTAGGTGGGTGGGTGGGTGGGTAGGTGGGTGGGTAGGTGGGTGGGTGGGTAGGTGGGTAGGTGGGTGGGTAGGTAGGTGGGTAGGTGAGTGGGTAGGTGGGTGGGTGGGTAGGTGGGTGGGTGGTTGAGGTGCCCTCCGATCGCGGGTGAAGCTGAGAGGGAGGGGAGAGAGGTGGGTGGGTGGGTAGGTGGGTGGGTGGGTAGGTGGGTAGGTGGGTAGGTGGGTGGGGTGCCCTCCGATCGCGGGTGAAGCTGAGAGGGAGGGGAGAGAGGTGGGTAGGTGAGTGGGTAGGTGGGTGGGTAGGTGGGTAGGTGGGTAGGTGGGTGGGTGGGGTGCCCTCCGATCGCGGGTGAAGCTGAGAGGGAGGGGAGAGAGGTGGGTGGCTGGGTAGGTGGGTGGGTGGGTGGGTAGGTGGGTGGGTAGGTGGGTGGGTGGGTGGTTGAGGTGCCCTCCGATCGCGGGTGAAGCTGAGAGGGAGGGGAGAGAGGTGGGTGGGTGGGTAGGTGGGTGGGTGGGTGGGTAGGTGGGTGGGTGGGTAGGTGGGTGGGTAGGTGGGTGGGTGGGTGGGGGAGGTACCCTCCGATCGCGGGTGAAGCTGAGAGGGAGGGGAGAGAGAGGTGGGTGGGTGGGTAGGTGGGTAGGTGGGTGGGTGGGTGGGTGGGTAGGTGGGTGGGTAGGTGGGTAGGTGGGTAGGTGGGTGGGTGGGTGGGTGGGGGAGGTGCCCTCCCATCGCGGGTGAAGCTGAGAGGGAGGGGAGAGAGGTGGGTGGGTGGGTAGGTGGGTGGGTGGGTGGGTAGGTAGGTGGGTAGGTGAGTGGGTAGGTGGGTGGGTAGGTGGGTAGGTGGGTAGGTGGGTGGGTGGGGGAGGTGCCCTCCGATCGCGGGTGAAGCTGAGAGGGAGGGGAGAGAGGTGGGTGGGTGGGTAGGTGGGTGGGTGGGTAGGTAGGTGGGTAGGTGAGTGGGTAGGTGGGTGGGTGGGTAGGTGGGTAGGTGGGTGGTTGAGGTGCCCTCCGATCGCGGGTGAAGCTGAGAGGGAGGGGAGAGAGGTGGGTGGGTAGGTGGGTAGGTGGGTGGGTAGGTGGGTAGGTGGGTAGGTGGGTGGGTGGGTGGGGGAGGTGCCCTCCGATCGCGGGTGAAGCTGAGAGGGAGGGGAGAGAGGTGGGTGGGTGGGTAGGTGGGTGGGTGGGTGGGTGGGTAGGTGGGTGGGTAGGTGGGTGGGTGGGTGGGTGGTTGAGGTGCCCTCCGATCGCGGGTGAAGCTGAGAGGGAGGGGAGAGAGAGGTGGGTGGGTGGGTAGGTGGGTAGGTGGGTGGGTGGGTAGGTGGGTGGGTAGGTGGGTGGGTGGGTGGGTGGGGGAGGTGCCCTCCGATCGCGGGTGAAGCTGAGAGGGAGGGGAGAGAGAGGTGGGTGGGTGGGTAGGTGGGTAGGTGGGTGGGTGGGTAGGTGAGTGGGTAGGTGGGTAGGTGGGTAGGTGGGTGGGTGGGTGGGGGAGGTGCCCTCCGATCGCGGGTGAAGCTGAGAGGGAGGGGAGAGAGGTGGGTGGGTAGGTGGGTGGGTGGGTAGGTGAGTGGGTAGGTGGGTGGGTGGGTGGGTGGGTAGGTGGGTAGGTGGGTGGTTGAGGTGCCCTCCGATCGCGGGTGAAGCTGAGAGGGAGGGGAGGGGAGAGACAGAGAGGTGGGTGGGTGGGTGGGTAGGTGGGTGGGTGGGTAGGTTGGTGGGTGAGTAGGTGGGTGGGTAGGTGGGTGGGTGGGTAGGTGGGTGGGTAGGTGGGTGATTGAGGTGCCCTCCGATCGCGGGTGAAGCTGAGAGGGAGGGGAGGGGAGAGAGAGAGAGGTGGGTGGGTGGGTAGGTGGGTGGGTAGGTAGGTGGGTAGGTGAGTGGGTAGGTGGGTGGGTGGGTAGGTGGGTAGGTGGGTAGGTGGGTGGTTGAGGTGCCCTCCGATCGCGGGTGAAGCTGAGAGGGAGGGGAGGGGAGAGAGAGAGAGGTGGGTGGGTGGGTAGGTGGGTGGGCGGGTAGGTGGGTAGGTGGGTGGGTAGGTGGGTGAGTAGGTGGGTGGGTGGGTAAGTGGGTAGGTAGGTGGGTAGGTGGGTAGGTAGGTGGGTGGGTAGGTAGGTGGGTAGGTGGGTAGGTGGGTGGGTGGGTAGGTGGGTAGGTGGGTGGGTGGGTAGGTGGGTGGGTAGGTGGGTGGGTGGGTAGGTGGGTTGGTAGGTGGGTGGGTGGGTAGGTAGGTGGGTGGGTGGGTAGGTAGGTGGGTGGGTGGGTGGAAAGGTAGGTGGGTGGGTAGGTAGGTGGGTAGGTGAGTGGGTAGGTGGGTGGGTGGGTAGGTGGGTAGGTGGGTAGGTGGGTGGTTGAGGTGCCCTCCGATCGCGGGTGAAGCTGAGAGGGAGGGGAGGGGAGAGAGAGAGAGGTGGGTGGGTGGGTAGGTGGGTGGGCGGGTAGGTGGGTAGGTGGGTGGGTAGGTGGGTGAGTAGGTGGGTGGGTAAGTGGGTAGGTAGGTGGGTAGGTGGGTAGGTAGGTGGGTGGGTAGGTAGGTGGGTAAGTGGGTAGGTGGGTGGGTGGGTAGGTGGGTGGGTAGGTGGGTGGGTGGGTAGGTAGGTGGGTGGGTGGGTAGGTAGGTGGGTGGGTGGGTGGAAAGGTAGGTGGGTGGGTAGGTAGGTGGGTGGGTGGGCAGGTGAGTGGGTAGGTGGGTGGGTGAGGCGCCCTCCGATCGCGGGTGAAGCTGAGAGGGAGGGGAGAGATTATAGAGAGAGAGGTGGGTGGGTAGGTGGGTAGGTGGGTAGGTGGGTCAGTGGGTGGGTGTTTGGTTGGGTGGGTGGGTGGACGGAGAGAGACAGGTGGAGAGTTAACATCCGACAGATACCCGCCGTGTCTCTCCCCGTGTCTCAGTGTCTCTCCCCGTGTCCCCGTGTCTCAGTGTCTCTCCCCGTGTCCCCGTGTCTCAGTCTCTCTCCCCGTGTCCCCGTGTCTCAGTGTCTCTCCCCGTGTCCCCGTGTCTCAGTGTCTCTCCCTGTGTCCCCGTGTCTCAGTGTCTCTCCCCGTGTCCCCGTGTCTCAGTGTCTCTCCCCGTGTCCCCGTGTCTCAGTGTCTCTCCCCGTGTCCCCGTGTCTCCGTCTCTCTCCCCGTGTCTCCGTGTCTCAGTGTCTCTCCCCGTGTCCCCGTGTCTCAGTGTCTCTCCCCGTGTCCCCGTGTCTCAGTGTCTCTCCCCGTGTCTCCCCGTGTCCCCGTCTCTCTCCCCGTGTCTCCCCGCGTCTCCCCGTGCCTGCAGGAAGCTGACGGTCATGAGTGTGAGGCAGTAGGAGGAGACGCCACCCGTGAAGGCCTCGTTGAGCTCCCGCTGCTGCAGGAACTGCTTCAGCACCAACACGAGGTACGGCAGGGCCGGGAAAGCCTGCGGAGCGACACAGCCGTCATCTGTCCGCTGCTGGATGAGGCTGCTTACACCTCGACATGGTCTCTAGGCTGGGGGTCTCTGCAAAATGCAACTACTTCAGGCCTGGTGGAGGCCTAGCCTAGTTTTTTAAGGCCTAGTGGAAGCCTACTGAGGGTCTAGCGGAGACTTGGTGGAGGCCTAGTTGAGGCCTAGTGAAGATCTAGTGGAGACTAGTGAAGGCCTAGTTGAGGCCTAGTGAAGATCTAGTGGAGACTAGTGGAGGCCTAGTGAAGGCTCTGGTGGCCACGTGAGAATCATGGCGAGGCTCTAATGAAGGCCTAATAGAAGGGTCTAGTGAAGGCCTCGTGAGGGTGAGGTGAAGCCTGAGTAGAAGCCTAGTGTAGGCCTAGTGGAGACCTAGTAGAAGCCTAGTATAGGCCTAGTGGAGGCCCAGTGCAGGCCGAGCCAGGGTCTCGTGGAGGCCTACTTAAGGCACTGGTGGCATCGTGAGGATCATGGTGAGGGTCTAGTGAAGGCCTCGTGAGGGTGAGGTGAAGGCTGAGTAGAAGCCCAGTGCAGGCCTAGTGGAGGCCCAGTGCAGGCCGAGCGAGGGCCTGGTAGAGGCCTACTTAAGGCTCTGGTGGCATTGTGAGGATCATGGTGAGGGTCTAGTGAAGGCCTCGTGAGGGTGAGGTGAAGGCCGAGTAGAAGCCTAGTGTAGGCCTAGTGGAGACCTAGTAGAAGCCCAGTGTAGGCCTAGTGGAGGCCCAGTGCAGGCCGAGCCAGGGTCTCGTGGAGGCCTACTTAAGGCTCTGGTGGCATCGTGAGGATCATGGTGAGGGTCTAGTGAAGGCCTCGTGAGGGTGAGGTGAAGGCCGAGTAGAAGCCTAGTGTAGGCCTAGTGCAGGCCCAGTGCAGGCCCAGTGCAGGCCTAACAAGGGTCTCTTGAAGGCCTAGTGGGCGGTGAGGTGGAGGCCTAGAGAAGGCCTAGTGGAGGCCCAGTGCAGGCCTAACAAGGGTCTCTTGAAGGCCTAGTGGGCGGTGAGATGGAGGCCTGGAGAAGGCCCATTGCAGGCCTAGTGGAGGCTCAGTGCAGGCCTAACAAGGGTCTCTTGAAGGCCTAGTGGGCGGTGAGATGGAGGCCTGGAGAAGGCCCATTGCAGGCCTAGTGGAGGCTCAGTGCAGGCCTAACAAGGGTCTCTTGAAGGCCTAGTGGGCGGTGAGATGGAGGCCTGGAGAAGGCCCATTGCAGGCCTAGTGCAGGCCCAGTGCAGGCCTAACAAGGGTCTCTTGAAGGCCTAGTGGGCGGTGAGATGGAGGCCTGGAGAAGGCCCATTGCAGGCCTAGTGGAGGCTCAGTGCAGGCCTAACAAGGGTCTCTTGAAGGCCTAGTGGGCGGTGAGGTGGAGGCCTAGAGAAGGCCTAGTGGAGGCCCAGTGCAGGCCCAGTGCAGGCCTAACAAGGGTCTCTTGAAGGCCTAGTGGGCGGTGAGATGGAGGCCTGGAGAAGGCCCATTGCAGGCCTAGTGCAGGCTCAGTGCAGGCCTAACAAGGGTCTCTTGAAGGCCTAGTGGGCGGTGAGGTGGAGGCCTAGAGAAGGCCTAGTGGAGGCCCAGTGCAGGCCCAGTGCAGGCCTAACAAGGGTCTCTTGAAGGCCTAGTGTGTGGTGAGGTGGAGTCCTAGAGAAGGCCTAGCGGAGGAGGCCGTCACCTGCATGAACGAGCGAGTGAGTTCCGCCGAGCGAACGCCGTTCTCCATGTTGAAGCTGATGTCCACCTTCACGTCGGAGCGAGCGTCCATCATCTTGATGATCGGCACCTGCGGCACGCCAACGACACGCCAACGACACGCGTGTCAGGCCTCGTGTTGTCCGCGTCTCTCCCGCTTCCCCCCTCGCCTCCGTGTATCTCCCCCCATCAGCCTCGGTCTCCGTGAGTCTCTACCCCACGAGTCCCTGTGAGTCTCTACCCAGTGAGTCTCTACCTCACGAGTCCCTGTGAGTCTCTACCCCACGAGTCCCTGTGAGTCTCTACCCAGTGAGTCTCTACCCCACGAGTCCCTGTGAGTCTCTACCCCGTGAGTCTCTACACCACGAGTCTCCGTGAGGCTCTCCCTGTGAGTCTCACCGTGGCTCTATCGAGGACTCGAACTGAGCCCTGTGCAGCGACTCTGTGAGTCTCTCCCTGTGAGTCTCTACCCCACGAGTCTCCGTGAGTCTCTACCCCACGAGTCCCCGTGAGTCTCTACTCCCCGCGAGTTTCACCGTGGCTCTATCCAGGACTCGAACTGAGCCCTGTGCAGCGACTCCGTGAGTCTCACCGTGGCTCTATCTCTCCGTGAGTCTCACCGTGGCTCTATCGAGGACTCGCACTGAGCCCTGTGCAGCGACTCCGTGAGTCTCTACCCCGTGAGTCTCTACACGAGACTCCGTGAGTCTCTACACAGTGAGTCTCACCGTGGCTCTATCTCCCCGTGAGTCTCACCGTGGCTCTATCGAGGACTCGCACTGAGCCCTGTGCAGCGACTCCGTGAGTCTCTACCCCGTGAGTCTCTACACGAGACTCCGTGAGTCTCTACACAGTGAGTCTCACCGTGGCTCTATCTCCCCGTGAGTCTCACCGTGGCTCTATCGAGGACTCGCACTGAGCCCTGTGCAGCGACTCCGTGAGTCTCTAGCTCCTCGGCCAGCGTCCAGAGGGGCAGCGCGTCCCAGCGGCCAAACACCACCACGTCAATGTCGCTACAACAACAACAACAACAACCACAACAAACACAACCATCACAACCATAACAAACACAACAAACACAACAACAACAAACACAACAACAACGACAATCACCACCGCAACTACGAGCACTACAAACACCACCACGTCAATGTCGCTACAACAACAACAACAACCACAACAACCACAACCACAACAAACACAACCATCACAACCATCACAAACACAACAAACACAACAAACACAACAACAACGACAATCACCACCGCAACTACGAGCACTACAAACACCACCACGTCAATGTCGCTACAACAACAACAACCACAACAACCACAACCACAACAAACACAACCATCACAACCATAACAAACACAACAAACACAACAAACACAACAACAACAAACACAACAACAACGACAATCACCACCGCAACTACGAGCACTACAAACACCACCACGTCGATGTATTCACAACAACCATCACAACCACAACAAACACAACCATCACAACCACAACAAACACAACAACAAACACAATCACCACCGCAACTACGAGCACTACAAACACCACCACAGCGATGTCGCTACCACAACCACAACAACCACAACCATCACAACAACCACAACAACCACAACAACCACAATCACCACCACAACTACGACCACTACAAACACCACCATGTCGATGTCGCTACCACAACCATCACAACCACAACCAACACAACCACAACAAACACAACAACAACCATCACAACCACAACAACCACAACAACAACCATCACAACCACAACAAACACAACCACAATCACCACCACAACTACGACCACTACAAACACCACCACATCGATGTCGCTACCACAACCATCACAACCACAACCAACACAACCACAACAAACACAACCACAACCAACACAACCACAACAAACACAACAACAACCATCACAACCACAACCATCACAACCACAACCAACACAACCACAACAACCACAACAACAACCATCACAACCACAACAACCACAACAACAACCATCACAACCACAACAAACACAACCACAATCACCACCACAACTACGACCACTACAAACACCACCACATCGATGTCGCTACCACAACCATCACAACCACAACCAACACAACCACAACAAACACAACCACAACCAACACAACCACAACAAACACAACAACAACCATCACAACCACAACCATCACAACCACAACCAACACAACCACAACAACCACAACAACAACCATCACAACCACAACAACCACAACAACAACCATCACAACCACAACAAACACAACCACAATCACCACCACAACTACGAGCACTACAAACACCACCACATCGATGTCGCTACCACAACCATCACAACCACAACCAACACAACCACAACAAACACAACCACAACCAACACAACCACAACAAACACAACAACAACCATCACAACCACAACCATCACAACCACAACCAACACAACCACAACAACCACAACAACAACCATCACAACCACAACAACCACAACAACAACCATCACAACCACAACAAACACAACCACAATCACCACCACAACTACGAGCACTACAAACACCACCATGTCGATGTCGCTACCACAACCATCACAACAACAACCATCACAACAAACACAACCACAACAACCACAATCACAACTACGACCACTACAAACATCACCACATCGATGTCGCTACCACAACCGCCACAACCACAATCACAACAACCATCACAACCACAACCATCACAACCACAACCAACACAACCACAACAACCACAACAACAACCATCACAACCACAACAACCACAACAACAACCATCACAACCACAACAAACACAACCACAATCACCACCACAACTACGAGCACTACAAACACCACCATGTCGATGTCGCTACCACAACCATCACAACAACAACCATCACAACAAACACAACCACAACAACCACAATCACAACTACGACCACTACAAACATCACCACATCGATGTCGCTACCACAACCGCCACAACCACAATCACAACAACCATCACAACCACAACCATCACAACCACAACCAACACAACCACAACAACCACAACAACAACCATCACAACCACAACAACCACAACAACAACCATCACAACCACAACAAACACAACCACAATCACCACCACAACTACGAGCACTACAAACACCACCATGTCGATGTCGCTACCACAACCATCACAACAACAACCATCACAACAAACACAACCACAACAACCACAATCACAACTACGACCACTACAAACATCACCACATCGATGTCGCTACCACAACCGCCACAACCACAATCACAACAACCATCACAACCACAACCATCACAACCACAACCAACACAACCACAACAACCACAACAACAACCATCACAACCACAACAACCACAACAACAACCATCACAACCACAACAAACACAACCACAATCACCACCACAACTACGAGCACTACAAACACCACCATGTCGATGTCGCTACCACAACCATCACAACAACAACCATCACAACAAACACAACCACAACAACCACAATCACAACTACGACCACTACAAACATCACCACATCGATGTCGCTACCACAACCGCCACAACCACAATCACAACAACCATAATCACCACCACCACAATCACTACCACATGCACACCCACCACAAGCACCACCACATCGACATCACTACAACCACCCTCACCACGCTACTGCACTACCACCAACATCACCACCATCACCACCATCACCACCATCACCAACATCACCACCATCAGCACCATCACCACCATCACCAACATCACCACCATCACCAACATCACCACCATCACCACCATCACCACCATCACCACCATCGCCACCATCGCCAACATCGCCACCATCGCCACCATCGCCACCATCACCACCATCGCCACCATCGCCAACATCGCCAACATCGCCACCATCGCCACCATCAGCACCATCACCACCATCACCACCATCGCCACCATCAGCACCATCACCACCATCACCATCGCCAACATCGCCAACATCGCCACCATCGCCACCATCGCCACCATCGCCAACATCACCCCCATCACCACCATCAGCACCATCAGCACCATCAGCACCATCACCAGCATCAGCACCATCGCCAACATCGCCACCATCGCCACCATCGCCACCATCGCCACCATCACCACCATCACCAGCATCACCACCATCACCACCATCAGCACCATCACCACCATCACCACCATCGCCACCATCGCCACCATCGCCACCATCGCCACCATCAGCACCATCACCACCATCAGCACCATCACCACCATCGCCACCATCGCCAACATCACCATCATCGCCACCATCACCACCATCGCCACCATCAGCACCATCACCACCATCAGCACCATCACCACCATCACCAACATCGTCACCATCACCCCCATTACCACCATCGCCACCATCAGCACCATCGCCACCATCGCCACCATCGCCACCATCGCCACCATCACCAACATCACCCCCATCACCACCATCACCAACATCACCCCCATCACCAACATCACCCCCATCACCACCATCGCCACCATCACCAACATCACCACCATCGCCACCATCGCCACCATCACCAACATCACCACCATCACCACCATCACCAACATCGCCACCATCGCCACCAGCACCAACATCACCCCCATCACCACCATCACCACCGCCATCGCCACCATCACCACCATCACCACCATCACCACCATCAGCACCATCACCAACATCACCACCATCAACACCATCACCACCATCACCACCATCACCACCATCACCACCATCAGCACCATCACCAACATCACCACCATCAACACCATCACCACCATCACCACCATCACCACCATCACCACCATCAGCACCATCACCAACATCACCACCATCACCACCATCACCACCGCCACCATCACCACCATCACCACCATCACCACCATCACCACCATCACCACCATCACCACCATCACCACCATCACCACCATCACCACCATCAGCACCATCAGCACCATCACCACCATCACCAACATCACCACCATCAACACCATCACCACCATCAGCACCATCACCACCATCAGCACCATCAGCACCATCAGCACCATCACCAACATCACCACCATCACCACCATCACCACCATCACCACCATCAGCACCATCACCACCATCAGCACCATCAGCACCATCACCAACATCACCACCATCACCACCATCACCACCATCACCACCATCAGCACCATCACCATCATCACCACCATCACCACCATCACCAACATCACCACCATCACCAACATCACCACCATCACCAACATCAACACCATCACCACCATCACCACCATCACCACCATCACCACCATCACCCCCATCACCACCATCAGCACCATCACCACCATCAGCACCATCACCACCATCAGCACCATCACCACCATCACCCCCATCACCACCATCAGCACCATCACCACCATCAGCACCATCACCACCATCACCACCATCACCACCATCACCACCATCACCACCATCAGCACCATCACCACCATCAGCACCATCACCAACATCACCAACATCAACACCATCACCACCATCACCACCATCACCACCATCACCACCATCACCCCCATCACCACCATCACCACCATCAGCACCATCACCACCATCACCACCATCACCACCATCAGCACCATCACCAACATCACCACCATCACCACCATCACCACCATCACCACCATCAGCACCATCACCAACATCACCACCATCACCACCATCACCACCATCACCACCATCACCACCATCAGCACCATCACCAACATCACCACCATCACCACCGCCACCATCACCACCATCACCACCATCACCACCATCAGCACCATCACCAACATCACCACCATCACCACCATCACCACCATCACCACCATCAGCACCATCACCAACATCACCACCATCACCACCATCACCACCATCACCACCATCACCACCATCAGCACCATCACCAACATCACCACCATCACCACCGCCACCATCACCACCATCACCACCATCACCACCATCACCACCATCACCAACATCACCAACATCACCACCATCACCACCATCACCACCATCGCACCTGGTTGGGAGGTAGAGTCCGGTGCTGAAGCTCCCAAAAACCTTGACCTGCAGACGCACACACGCAGCACACCACGAAGACAAAGATCACGGTGACGCTCACGAGGTCATCCAGAGCCTTCACTAGGCCTCAACTAGGCCTCCATTAGGCCTCAATTAGGCCTTCACTAGACCCTCACTATAACACTCACGAGGTCGTCCAGAGCCTTCACTAGGCCTCAACTAGGCCTCCATTAGGCCTCAATTAGGCCTTCACTAGACCCTCACTATAACACTCACTAGGTCATCCAGAGCCTTCACTAGGCCTCCACTAGACCCTCACTATAACACTCACGAGGTCATCCAGAGCCTTCACTAGGCCTCCACTAGACCCTCACTATAACACTCACGAGGTCATCCAGAGCCTTCACTAGGCCTTCACTAGACCCTCACTATAACACTCACGAGGTCATCCAGAGCCTTCACTAGGCCTCCACTAGACCCTCACTATAACACTCAGTAGGCCATCCTGAGCCTTCACTAGGCCTCAACTAGGCCTCCATTAGGCCTCAATTAGGCCTTCACTAGACCCTCACTATAACACTCACGAGGTCATCCAGAGCCTTCACTAGGCCTCCACTAGACCCTCACTATAACACTCACTAGGCCATCCAGAGCCTCAACTAGGCCTCAACTAGACCCTCACTATAACACTCACTAGGCCATCCAGAGCCTCAACTAGGCCTCAACTAGACCCTCACTATAACACTCACGAGGCCATCCAGAGCCTCAACTAGGCCTCAACTAGACCCTCACTATAACACTCACTAGGCCATCCAGAGCCTCAACTAGGCCTCAACTAGACCCTCACTATAACACTCACTAGGCCATCCAGAGCCTCAACTAGGCCTCAACTAGACCCTCACTATAACACTCACGAGGTTATCCAGAGCCTTGGTGATAGTGATGGTGGCGGTGATTGTGGTGATGTTGATGGTGGTGTTGGTGATGGTGTTCACGTTGGTGATGGTGGTGGCGGTGATAGTGACAGTGTTCATGGTGGTGATGATCATGGTGATGTGGATGGTGGTGCTGGTGGTGATAGTGATGGTGGCGGTGATTGTGGTGATGTTGATGGTGGTGTTGGTGATGGTGTTCACGTTGGTGATGGTGGTGATAGTGACAGTGTTCATGGTGGTGATGAACATGGTGATGTGGATGGTGATGCTGGTGGTGATAGTCATGGTGGTGGTGATTGTGGTCATGTTGATGGTGGTGGTGATAGTGGTGGTGGTGGTGATAGTAGTGGTGATAGTGGTCATGGTGGTCTAGATAGTGGGTGATGGTAGTGCTGGTGGTTATGGTAGTGGTAATAGTGATGGCGATGATGGTGATTCTGGTTATGGTGATGGTGGAGCGCCGGGTGACTAAAGTACAGCAAGTTGGCACAGTAGGGGGCACAGGTGGTGCATCAGCCAGTCATCTCGGTCATCTCAATCAGTCGACCCGTGGCACCTGCAATCAGTCGACCCGTGGCACCTGCTGGGTCTGCCCCGTGACCTCCTGCCAGCGGGTGTTCGACACTTCACGTGGCAGCCTCAAGGTGCACTTGGCCTGGCACAAGCGTCGTGGTGGTGACGACGTCGGTTGTTGGTGGTGGTGATCGTGATGGTGGTGGCGGTGGTGGTGACGTCACCGGTTGTTGGTGGTGGTGATCGTGATGGTGGTGGCGGTGGTGGTGACGTCACCGGTTGTTGGTGGTGGTGATCGTGATGGTGGTGGCGGTGGTGGTGACGTCACCGGTTGTTGGTGGTGGTGGTGATCGTGATGGTGGTGGCGGTGGTGGTGACGTCACCGGTTGTTGGTGGTGGTGATCGTGATGGTGGTGGCGGTGGTGGTGACGTCACCGGTTGTTGGTGGTGGTGGTGATCGTGATGGTGGTGGCGGTGGTGGTGACGTCACCGGTTGTTGGTGGTGGTGATCGTGATGGTGGTGGCGGTGACGTCACCGGTTGTTGTTGGTGGTGGTGGTGATCGTGATGGTGGTGGCGGTGGTGGTGACGTCACCGGTTGTTGGTGGTGGTGATCGTGATGGTGGTGGCGGTGGTGGTGACGTCACCGGTTGTTGGTGGTGATCGTGATGGTGGTGGCGGTGGTGGTGACGTCACCGGTTGTTGGTGGTGGTGGTGATCGTGATGGTGGTGGCGGTGGTGGTGATGTCACCGGTTGTTGGTGGTGGTGATCGTGATGGTAGTGGCGGTGATGGTGGCGGTGGTGGTGGTGGTGGTGGTGGTGATCGTGATGGTGGTGGTGGCGGTGGTGGTGGTGGTGGTGATCGTGATGGTGGTGGTGGTGGTGGCGGTGGTGGTGGTGGTGGTGGGGGTCCAAGTCACCTGAGCTGTGGGCCAAAGCTGTAGAACCACGCGGCTGATTCGTTTCACCACCCCTGACCTCATCCTCTGCTCCTCAGGGCGCGGCTGCGAATACTCGTAGAAGTCCATCACCTCCTCGTGCAGACTGGGGTCACGGAGACACGGGGTCATGGAGACATGGGGACACGGGGTCACGGGGTCATGGAGACACGGGGTCACGGGGTCACGGAGACACGGGGTCATGGAGACACGGGGACACGGGGTCACGGGTCATGGAGACACGGGGACACGGGGTCACGGGGTCATGGAGACACGGGGACACGGGGTCACGGGGACACGGGGTCACGGGGACACGGGGACACGGGGTCACGGGGTCACGGGGACACGGGGACACGGGGTCACGGGGTCACGGGGTCACGGGGACACGGGGACACGGGGTCATGGGGACATGGGGACACGGTGTATTGCTACGTGCATCTCCATGTATCGGTGCGTGTGTGGTGTATCGGTGTGTGTGTGGTGTATCGGTGTGTGTGTGGTGTGTGTGGTGTGCTGTGTGTGTGTGGTGTGTGTGTGCTGTGTGTGTGTGGTGTGTGTGTGGTGTGTGTGTGGTGTGTGTGTGGTTTGTGTGGTGTGTGTGTGTGGTGTGTGTGTGTGGTGTGTGTGTGTGGTGGTTGTGTGGTGTATCGGTGTGTGTGTGGTGTGTGTGGTGTGTGTGGTTTGTGTGGTGTGTGTGTGGTGTGTGTGTGCTGTGTGTGTGTGGTGTGTGTGTGGTGTGTGTGTGGTTTGTGTGGTGTGTGTGTGTGGTGTGTGTGTGTGTGGTGTGTGTGTGTGGTGTGTGTGTGGTGTATCGGTGTGTGTGGTGTGTGTGTGGTGTGTGTGTGGTGTGTGTGGTGTGTGTGTGTGGTGTGTGTGTGGTTTGTGTGGTGTGTGTGTGTGGTGTGTGTGTGGTGTGTGTGTGGTGTGTGTGTGTGGTGTGTGTGTGGTGTGTGTGTGTGGTGTGTGTGTGTGGTGTGTGTGTGTGGTGTGTGTGTGGTGTGTGTGTGTGGTGTGTGTGTGTGGTGTGTGTGGTGTATCACTGTGTGGTGTACCACCCACCCCACCACCCCCTGCGTGTACGCCCTACGGCACCACGGGGTGTGTGTGTGGTGTGTGTGTGTGGTGTGTGTGTGTGGTGTGTGTGTGGTGTGTGTGTGGTGTGTGTGTGTGGTGTGTGTGTGGTGTGTGTGTGTGGTGTGTGTGTGTGGTGTGTGTGTGTGGTGTGTGTGTGTGGTGTGTGTGTGGTGTGTGTGTGGTGTGTGTGTGGTGTGTGTGTGTGTGGTGTATGGCTGTGTGTGTGGTGTGGTGTGTTGTATGGCTGTGTGTGTGTGTGGTGTGTGTGTGGTGTGTGTGTGGTGTGTGTGTGGTGTGTGTGTGTGGTGTGTGTGTGTGTGGTGTATGGCTGTGTGTGTGGTGTGTGTGTTGTATGGCTGTGTGTGTGTGTGGTGTACCACCCACCCCACCACCCCCTGTGTGTACGCCCTACGGCACCACGGGGTTCCCCCGGGGCCCCCCGGCCGAGCCCGGAGCAGCAGCCCTCCCGCCGCGACGCTGGCGTCACTCGGTGAGCCCCGGCGGGACCCCCTCGCCACGCGGCACCGCCCGACCACCGGCACCGCCCCCGCTCCGCCCCCCCTCTCCCCCGTCTCCTCCTCGTCGTCGTCGTCGTCGTCGCCGCTCCCGTCGCACTCCAGAGGGACAAAGTCATGCTGGCGCATCGCGGATGGTGGTGGCTACCTGGGGGGGCGTGAGGGGTGAGGGTGAGAGGGTGGTGGGGGGGGGGGGGTGGGGGGGTGGTGAGGGTGGGGGGGGTGAGGGTGAGGGGGTGGTGGGGGGGGGGGTGGTAGTGGGGGTGGTGGGGTGGTGGTGGGGGGGGGGGGGTGAGGGTGGGGGGATAAAGGTGGGAGGGTGAGGGTGGGGGTGATGGTGGGGGGGGGTGGTAGTGGGGGTGGTGGGGTGGTGGTGGGGGGGGGGGGTGAGGGTGGGGGGATAAAGGTGGGAGGGTGAGGGTGGGGGTGATGGTGGGGGGGGGGGTGGTAGTGGGGGTGGTGGGGTGGTGGTGGGGGGGGGGGGTGAGGGTGGGGGGATAAAGGTGGGGGGGGTGAGGGTGGGGGGGTGGTGGGGGGGGGTGGTAGTGGGGGTGGTGGGGTGGTGGTGGGAGGGGGGTGAGGGTGGGGGGATAAAGGTGGGGGGGTGAGGGTGGTGGGGGGGGGGTGGTAGTGGGGGTGGTTGTGGGGTGGTGGGGGGGCGGTGGTGGGAGGGGGGTGGTGGGGGTGTGGGGGTGAGGGTGGGGGGGGGTGAGGGGGTAAAGGTGGGGGGGTGAGAGTGGTGGGGGGGGGTGAGGGGGGTGGGGGGGTGGGGTGAGGGTGGTGGTGGTGGGGGTGGTAGTGGGGGGGTGAGGGTGGTGGTGGGGGGGTGGTGGGGGGGTGGTGGGGGGGATGGTGGGGGTGGTGGGGGGTGGTGAGGGTGGTGAGGGTGGTGGTGGTGGTGGGGGGGTGGTGGTGGAGGGGTGGTGGGGGGCGGTGGGGGTGAGGGTGGTGGTGTGGGTGGTGGGGGTGAGGGTGGTGAGGGTGGTGAGGGTGGTGGTGGTGAGGGTGGTGGGGGTGAGGGTGAGGGTGGTGGTGGGGGTGGTGAGGGTGGTGGTGTGGGTGGTGGGGGTGAGGGTGGTGAGGGTGGTGAGGGTGGTGGTGGTGAGGGTGGTGGGGGTGAGGGTGAGGGTGGTGGTGGGGGGCGGTGGGGGTGAGGGTGGTGGTGTGGGTGGTGGGGGTGAGGGTGGTGAGGGTGGTGAGGGTGGTGGTGGTGAGGGTGGTGGGGGTGAGGGTGAGGGGTGGTGGTGAGGGTGGTGGTGGTGGTGAGGGTGGTGGGGGGTGGTGGGGAGGTGGGGGTGGTGGGGGGTGGTGGGGGTGAGGGTGGTGGTGGGGGGTGGTGGGGGTGAGGGTGAGGGTGGTGGTGGGGGTGGTGGGGGTGAGGGTGGTGGGGGTGAGGGTGAGGGTGGTGGTGGGGTGGTGGGGGTGTGGGGTGAGGGTGGTGGAGGTGAGGGTGGTGGGGGTGAGGGTGGTGGAGGTGGTGGTGAGGGTGGTGGGGGTGGTAGTGGGGGGTGGTGGGGAGGTGGGGGTGGTAGTGGGGGTGGTGGGGGTGAGGGTGGTGGGGGGTGAGGGTGGTGGAGGTGGTGGTGAGGGTGGTGGGGGGTGAGGGTGGTGAGGGTGGTGGTGGTGGTAAGGGTGGTGGGGGGTGGTGGGGAGGTGGGGGTGGTAGTGGGGGTGGTAGTGGGGGGTGGTGGGGAGGTGGGGGTGGTAGTGGGGGTGGTGGGGGGTGAGGGTGGTGGGGGTGTGGGGTGGTGGGGGTGGTGGTGGGGGTGGTGGGGGTGAGGGTGGTGAGGGTGGTGGTGGTGAGGGTGGTGGGGGTGAGGGTGGTGGTGGTGGTGGTGAGGGTGGTGGGGGTGAGGGTGGTGGTGGTGGTGAGGGTGGTGGGGGGTGGTGGGGGAGGTGGGGGTGGTAGTGGGGGTGGTAGTGGGGGGTGGTGGGGAGGTGGGGGTGGTAGTGGGGGTGGTGGGGGTGAGGGTGGTGGGGGTGAGGGTGGTGGGGGTGGGGGTGGTGGGGGTGGTGGGGGTGTGGGTGGTGGGGGTGAGGGTGGTGGGGGTGGTGGGGGTGAGGGTGGTGGGGGTGGGGGTGGTGGGGGTGGTGGGGGGTGGTGGTGGTGAGGGTGGTGGGGGTGGTGGGGTGTGGGGTGGTGGGGGGTGAGGGTGGTGGGGGTGGGGTGGTGGGGGTGAGGGTGGTGGGGGGTGGTGGGGGGTGAGGGTGGTGGGGGTGAGGGTGGTGGGGGTGGTGGGGGTGAGGGTGAGGGTGGTGGGGGTGGTGGGGGTGGTGGGGGTGGTGGGTGGTGAGGGTGGTGGGGGTGGTGGGGGTGAGGGTGGTGGGGGTGAGGGTGGTGGGGGTGGTGGGGGTGGTGGGGGTGGTGGTGGTGGGGGTGGTGGGGGTGGTGGGGGTGAGGGTGGTGGGGGTGTGGGTGGTGGGGGTGAGGGTGGTGGAGGTGGTGGTGGTGAGGGTGGTGGGGGTGGGGTGGTGGTGGTGAGGGTGGTGGGGGGTGGTGGGGGGTGGGGTGGTGGGGGTGAGGGTGGTGGGGGTGGTGGGGGTGGGGTGGGGTGGTGGGGGTGGTGGGGGTGGTGGGGGTGGTGGTGGTGGGGGTGGTGGAGGTGGTGGGGGTGAGGGTGGTGGTGGTGGTGAGGGTGGTGGTGGTGGGGTGGTGGGGGTGAGGGTGGTGGTGGTGGTGAGGGTGGTGGTGGTGAGGGTAGTGGAGGTGAGGGTGGTGGGGGTGGGGTGGTGGTGGTGTGGGGTGGTGGGGGTGAGGGTGGTGAGGGTGGTGAGGGTGGTGGGGTGAGGGTGGTGGGGGTGGTGGTGGGGGTGGGGTGGTGGGTGGTGGGGTGGTGAGGGTGGTGGGGTGGTGGGGGTGAGGGTGGTGGGGGTGGTGGTGGGGGTGAGGGTGGTGGGGGTGGGGTGGTGGGGGTGAGGGTGGTGGGGGTGGGGTGGTGAGGGTGGTGGGGTGAGGGTGGTGGGGGTGGTGGTGGGGGTGAGGGTGGTGGGGGTGAGGGTGGTGAGGGTGGTGGGGGTGAGGGTGGTGGGGGTGGGGTGGTGGGGGTGTGGGTGGTGGGGGTGGGGTGGGGGGGTGAGGGTGGTGGGGGTGAGGGTGGTGGGGGTGTGGGTGGTGGTGGTGGGGGTGGTGGGGGTGAGGGTGGTGGGGGTGGGGTGGTGGGGGTGAGGGTGGTGGGGGTGGTGGTGGTGGTGAGGGTGGTGGGGGTGAGGGTGGTGGTGGGGGGTGGTGGGGGTGGTGGGGGTGGGGGTGGTGGGGGTGGGGTGGTGGGGTGGTGGGGGTGGGGTGGTGGGGGTGGGGTGGTGGGGGTGGGGGGTGGGGTGAGGGTGGTGGGGGTGGGGGTGGTGGGGGTGAGGGTGGTGGGGGTGAGGGTGGTGGTGGTGGGGGTGGTGGGGGTAGGGTGGTGGGGGTGGGGTGGTGGGGGTGGGGTGGTGGGGGTGGTGGTGGTGGTGAGGGGTGGTGGGGGTGAGGGTGGTGGTGGTGAGGGTGGTGGGGGTGGTGGGGGTGGTGGGGGGGTGGGGTGGTGGGGGTGGTGGGGGTGAGGGGTGGGGTGGTGGGGGGTGGTGGGGGTGGTGGGGGTGGTGGGGGTGAGGGGTGGTGGAGGTGGTGGGGGTGGGGGTGGTGGAGTGAGGGTGGTGGGGGTGGTGGTGGTGAGGGTGGTGGGGGTGAGGGTGGTGGTGGGGTGTGGGTGGTGGGGGTGGTGGTGGTGGGGGTGGTGGAGGTGGTGGGGGTGGTGGTGAGGGTGGGTGGGGGTGGTGGGGGTGAGGGTGGTGGGGGTGAGGGTGGTGGGGGTGAGGGGTGGTGGGGGTGGTGGTGGGTGGTGAGGGTGGTGGGGGTGAGGGTGGTGAGGGTGGTGGGGGTGAGGGTGGTGGTGGTGAGGGTGGTGGGGGTGGTGGTGGTGGTGAGGGTGGTGGGGGTGAGGGTGGTGGTGGTGAGGGTGGTGGTGGTGAGGGTGGTGGTGAGGGTGGTGGTGGTGGTGAGGGTGGTGGGGGTGAGGGTGGTGGTGGGGGGTGAGGGTGGTGGTGGGGGTGAGGTTGGTGGTGGTGGGTGGGGGGTGAGGGTGGTGGGGGTGAGGGTGGTGGTGGGGGTGAGGGTGGTGGTGGTGGTAGGGGTGAGGGTGGTGGTGGTGGTGAGGGTGGTGGTGGGGGGTGGGGGTGAGGGTGGTGGGTGGTGAGGGTGGTGGGGGGTGGTGGGGGTGGGGGTGGGGGGTGGTGGGGGGTGAGGGTGGTGAGGGTGGTGGTGGGGGTGAGGGTGGTGGTGGTGAGGGTGGTGGTGGTGAGGGTGGTGGGGGTGAGGGTGGTGGAGGTGAGGGTGGTGGAGGGTGGTGGTGGTGAGGGTGGTGGGGGTGAGGGTGGTGGGGGTGGTGGAGGTGGTGGTGGTGAGGGTGGTGGGGGTGAGGGTGGTGGGGGTGGTGGGGGTGGTGGGGGTGGGGGTGAGGGTGGTGGGGGTGAGGGTGATGGTGGTGAGGGTGGTGGTGGTGAGGGTGGTGGGGGTGAGGGTGGTGGTGGTGAGGGTGGTGGTGGTGAGGGTGGTGGTGGAGGTGAGGGTGGTGGTGGTGGTGGGGTGAGGGTGGTGGGGGTGAGGTGGTGGTGGTGGTGAGGGTGGTGGGGGTGAGGGTGGTGGGGGGTGAGGGTGGTGGTGGGTGAGGGTTGGTGGTGGTGGTGGGGGTGGTGGTGGGGGGTGAGGGTGGTGGTGGGGTGAGGTGGTGGTGGGGGTGAGGGGTGGTGGTGGTAGGGGTGAGGGTGGTGGTGGTGGTGAGGGTGGTGGGGGTGGGGTGAGGGTGGTGGTGGTGAGGGTGGTGGGGTGGTGGGGGTGGGGTGAGGTGGTGGGGGTGAGGGTGGTGGGGGTGAGGGTGGTGGTGGGGTGAGGGTGGTGGTGGTGAGGGTGGTGGGGTGAGGGTGGTGGGAGGTGAGGGTGGTGGAGGTGGTGGTGGTGAGGGTGGTGGGGGTGAGGGTGGTGGTGGTGGTGAGGGGTGGTGGGGGTGGTGGGGGTGGGGGTGAGGGTGGTGGGGGTGAGGGTGGTGGTGGGGTGGTGGTGGTGAGGGTGGTGGGGTGAGGTGGTGGTGGTGAGGGTGGTGGTGGGGGTGAGGGTGGTGGTGGTGGTGAGGGTGGTGGTGGGTGAGGGTGGTGGTGGTGGTGGGGGTGAGGGTGGTGGGGGTGAGGGTGGTGGTGGGGTGGGTGGAGGGTGGTGGTGGTGAGGGGTGGTGAGGGTGGTGGTGGTGAGGGTGGTGGGGGTGGTGGTGGTGGTGGGGTGGGGGTGAGGGTGGTGGTGGTGAGGGTGGTGGGGGTGAGGGTGGTGGGGGTGAGGGTGGTGGGGTGAGGGTGGTGGAGGTGGTGGGGGTGAGGGTGGTGGTGGTGAGGGTGGTGGGGGTGGTGGGGTGGTGGGGGTGGTGGTGGTGAGGGTGGTGGTGGTGAGGGTGGTGGGGGTGAGGGTGGTGGTGGTGAGGGTGGTGGTGGTGAGGGTGGTGGTGGTGGTGGTGAGGGTGGTGGTGGGGGTGAGGGTGGTGGGGGGGTGAGGGTGGTGGGGTGAGGGGTGGTGGGGGTGAGGGTGGTGGTGGTGGTGGTGAGGGTGGTGGTGGGGTGAGGGTGGTGGGGGGGGTGAGGGTGGTGGGGGTGAGGGTGGTGGTGGGGGTGAGGGTGGTGGTGGGGGTGGTGAGGGTGGTGGTGGGGTGAGGGTGGTGGGGGGGGTGAGGGTGGTGGTGGGGGTGAGGGTGGTGGTGGGGGTGAGGGTGGTGGTGGGGGTGGTGGGGGTGAGGGTGGTGGTGGTGGTGAGGGTGGTGGGGGTGAGGGTGGTGGTGGGGGTGGTGGGGGTGAGGGTGGTGGTGGGTGGGGTGAGGGTGGTGGTGGGGGTGGTGGGGGTGAGGGTGGTGGTGGTGGGGGTGAGGGTGGTGGTGGGGGTGGTGGGGGTGAGGGTGGTGGTGGGGGTGGTGGGGGTGAGGGTGGTGGTGGGGGTGAGGGTGGTGGTGGTGGTGAGGGTGGGTGGGGGGTGAGGGGTGGTGGTGGTGGGGGTGAGGGTGGTGGTGGGGGTGGTGGGGGTGAGGGTGGTGGTGGGGGTGAGGGTGGTGGTGGTGAGGGTGGTGGGGGTGAGTGTGGTGGTGGTGAGTGTGGTGGTGGTGGGGGTGAGGGTGGTGGTGGGGGTGAGGGTGGTGGTGGTGTGTGGCGTATCGGTGTGAATGAGTCTATGAGTGAGTCTATGAGTGAGTCTATGAGTGAGTCTATGAGTGAGTCTCTATGTGAGTCTATGAGTCTGTGTGAGTCTGAGTCTGTGCGAGTCTCTGTGAGTCTCTATGTGAGTCTGTGCGTCTCTGCGTGAGTGAGTCTATGAGTGAGTCTCTATGTGAGTCAATGAGTCTCTGTCTCTGCGTGAGTGAGTCTATGAGTGAGTCTCTATGTGAGTCAATGAGTCTCTGTGTGAGTCTGTGGTTCTCTGTGTGAGTTTGTGAGTCTCTGTGTGAGTGTGTGAGTCTCTGTGTGAGTCTCTGTGTGAGTCTCTGTGTGAGTCTCTGTGTGAGTCTCTGTGTGAGTCTCTGTGTGAGTCTCTGTGTGAGTCTCTGTGTGAGTCTCTGTGTGAGTCTCTGTGTGAGTCTCTGTGTGAGTCTCTGTGTGAGTCTCTGTGTGAGTCTCTGTGTGAGTCTCTGTGTGAGTCTCTGTGTGAGTCTCTGTGTGAGTCTCTGTGTGAGTCTCTGTGTGAGTCTCTGTGTGAGTCTCTGTGTGAGTCTCTGTGTGAGTCTCTGTGTGAGTCTCTGTGTGAGTCTCTGTGTGAGTCTCTGTGTGAGTCTCTGTGTGAGTCTCTGTGTGAGTCTCTGTGTGAGTCTCTGTGTGAGTCTCTGTGTGAGTCTCTGTGTGAGTCTCTGTGTGAGTCTCTGTGTGAGTCTCTGTGTGAGTCTCTGTGTGAGTCTCTGTGTGAGTCTCTGTGTGAGTCTCTGTGTGAGTCTCTGTGTGAGTCTCTGTGTGAGTCTCTGTGTGAGTCTCTGTGTGAGTCTGTGAGTCTCTGTGTGAGTCTCTGTGTGAATCTCTGTGTGAGTCTCGGTGTGAGTCTCTGTGTGAGTCTCTGTGTGAGTCTGTGAGTCTCTGTGTGAGTCTGTGAGTCTCTGTGTGAGTCTGTGAGTCTCTGTGTGAGTCTCTGTGTGAGTCTGTGAGTCTCTGTGTGAGTCTATGGGTCTCTGTGTGAGTCTGTGAGTCTCTGTGTGAGTCTCGCTGTCACTGTACTCACTGCGGCCCCCACGTGTGCTTCGCTCCGTGTGTACTGTCCTGTACTGTCCCGCACTGTCCATGTGCTCCAAGCCCCGCCCCCCACGTGGGTCGCCCCCCCCCCTCACGTGCGCGCGCCAACAGCCCCGCCTATTTCCACCTCTCGACCAATCAGCGTCGGGGAGCCCTCGCCGCATGAAGTCCCCGCCTATTTTGTTCCGATCGCCCAATCAGGCGCGAGGGGGCCGTCTCGCGCAAGGGGTGGGTACGCAATGACGTCACGCGGCGAGTGCAGTGGGGTGACGTCATGTGGACGCGAGGCCGCCATCTTACCTAGGGAGACTCACAGCCTATGGGTGGTCTGTGTGTGTGAAATGATGGGTCTATGGGTCTCTGTGTGAGTCTGTAGGTCTCTGTGTGAGTCTATAGGTCTCTGTGCGAGTCTATAGGTCTCTGTGTGAGTCTGTAGGTCTCTGTGTGAGTCTACAGGTCTCTGTGTGAGTCTGTAGGTCTCTGTGTGAGTCTATGGGTCTCTGTGTGAGTCTGTAGGTCTCTGTGTGAGTCTATAGGTCTCTGAGCGAGTCTATAGGTCTCTGTGTGAGTCTATAGGTCTCTGTGTGAGTCTGTAGGTCTCTGTGTGAGTCTACAGGTCTCTGTGTGAGTCTGTGGGTCTCTGTGTGAGTCTATGGGTCTGTGTGTGAGTCTATGGGTCTCTGTGTGAGTCTATGGGTCTGTGTGTGAGTCTATGGGTCTGTGTGTGAGTCTGTGGGTCTCTGTGTGAGTCTATGGGTCTGTGTGTGAGTCTATGGGTCTCTGTGTGAGTCTATGGGTCTGTGTGTGAGTCTATGGGTCTGTGTGTGAGTCTATGGGTCTCTGTGTGAGTCTATGGGTTTCTGTGTGAGGCTATGGGTCTCTGTGTTGGTCTATCGGTCTCTGTGTGAGTCTATGGGTCTCTGTGTGAGTCTATGGGTCTCTGTGTGAGCCTGTGGGTTTATGGGTCTATGTGTGAGTCTATAGGTCTATGTGTGAGTCTGTCGGTCTCTGTGTGTGCCTGTGAGTCTGTAGGTCTCTATATGAGTCTGTAGGTCTCTGTGTGAGCCTGTGAGTCTCTGAATGAGTAAGTATGTATGTGAGTAGTCTATGGGTCTCTGAGTGAGTGAGGTGTCTATGGGTTTCTATGAGTGAGTAGTCTGTGGGTCTCTATGAGTGAGTAGTATATGGGTCTCTATGTGAGTGAGTAGTCTATGGGTATCTGAGTGAGTGAGTAGTCTGTGGGTCTCTGAGTGAGTGAGTAGTCTGTGGGTCTCTGAGTGAGTGAGTAGTCTGTGGGTCTCTGAGTGAGTGAGTAGTCTGTGGGTCTCTGTGTGAGTGAGTAGTCTATGGGTATCTGAGTGAGTGAGTAGTCTGTGGGTCTCTGAGTGAGTGAGTAGTCTGTGGGTCTCTGAGTGAGTGAGTAGTCTGTGGGTCTCTGAGTGAGTGAGTAGTCTGTGGGTCTCTGTGTGAGTGAGTAGTCTGTGGGTCTCTGTGTGAGTGAGTAGTCTGTGGGTCTCTGAGTGAGTGAGTAGTCTGTGGGTCTCTGTGTGAGTGAGTAGTCTGTGAGTCTCTGTGTGAGTGAGTAGTCTGTGAGTCTCTGTGTGAGTGAGTAGTCTGTGAGTCTCTGAGTGAGTGAGTAGTCTGTGGGTCTCTGAGTGAGTGAGTAGTCTGTGGGTCTCTGAGTGAGTGAGTAGTCTGTGGGTCTCTGTGTGAGTGAGTAGTCTGTGGGTCTCTGTGTGAGTGAGTAGTCTGTGGGTCTCTGTGTGAGTGAGTAGTCTGTGGGTCTCTGAGTGAGTGAGTAGTCTGTGGGTCTCTGTGTGAGTGAGTAGTCTGTGGGTCTCTGAGTGAGTGAGTAGTCTGTGGGTCTCTGTGTGAGTGAGTAGTCTGTGGGTCTCTGAGTGAGTGAGTTGTCTATGGGTCTCTGAGTGAGTGAGTAGTCTGTGGGTCTCTGAGTGAGTGAGTAGTCTGTGGGTCTCTGTGTGAGTGAGTAGTCTATGGGTATCTGAGTGAGTGAGTAGTCTGTGGGTCTCTGAGTGAGTGAGTAGTCTGTGGGTCTCTGAGTGAGTGAGTAGTCTGTGGGTCTCTGAGTGAGTGAGTAGTCTGTGGGTCTCTGTGTGAGTGAGTAGTCTGTGGGTCTCTGTGTGAGTGAGTAGTCTGTGAGTCTCTGAGTGAGTGAGTAGTCTGTGGGTCTCTGAGTGAGTGAGTAGTCTGTGGGTCTCTGTGTGAGTGAGTAGTCTGTGGGTCTCTGTGTGAGTGAGTAGTCTGTGGGTCTCTGTGTGAGTGAGTTGTCTATGGGTCTCTGAGTGAGTGAGTAGTCTGTGGGTCTCTGTGTGAGTGAGTAGTCTGTGGGTCTCTGTGTGAGTGAGTTGTCTATGGGTCTCTGAGTGAGTGAGTAGTCTGTGGGTCTCTGAGTGAGTGAGTAGTCTGTGGGTCTCTGTGTGAGTGAGTTGTCTATGGGTCTCTGAGTGAGTGAGTAGTCTGTGGGTCTCTGTGTGAGTGAGTAGTCTGTGGGTCTCTGTGTGAGTGAGTAGTCTGTGGGTCTCTATGAGTGAGTTGTCTATGGGTCTCTGAGTGAGTGAGTAGTCTGTGGGTCTCTGTGTGAGTGAGTAGTCTGTGGGTCTCTGTGTGAGTGAGTTGTCTATGGGTCTCTGAGTGAGTGAGTAGTCTGTGGGTCTCTGTGTGAGTGAGTAGTCTGTGGGTCTCTGTGTGAGTGAGTAGTCTGTGGGTCTCTGAGTGAGTGAGTAGTCTGTGGGTCTCTGAGTGAGTGAGTAGTCTGTGGGTCTCTGAGTGAGTGAGTAGTCTGTGAGTCTCTGTGTGAGTGAGTAGTCTGTGGGTCTCTGAGTGAGTGAGTAGTCTGTGGGTCTCTGTGTGAGTGAGTAGTCTGTGGGTCTCTGTGTGAGTGAGTAGTCTGTGGGTCTCTGAGTGAGTAGTCTGTGAGTCCCTGAGTGAGTGAGTAGTCTGTGGGTCTCTGTGTGAGTGAGTAGTCTGTGGGTCTCTGTGTGAGTGAGTAGTCTGTGAGTCTCTGTGTGAGTGAGTAGTCTATGAGTCTCTGAGTGAGTGAGTAGTCTGTGGGTCTCTGTGTGAGTGAGTAGTCTGTGGGTCTCTGTGTGAGTGAGTAGTCTATGAGTCTCTGAGTGAGTGAGTAGTCTGTGGGTCTCTGTGTGAGTGAGTAGTCTGTGAGTCTCTGTGTGAGTGAGTAGTCTGTGAGTCTCTGTGTGAGTGAGTAGTCTGTGAGTCTCTGTGTGAATGAGTAGTCTGTGATTCTCTGTGTGAGTGAGTAGTCTGTGGGTCTCTGTGTGAGTGAGTAGTCTATGAGTCTCTGAGTGAGTGAGTAGTCTGTGGGTCTCTGTGTGAGTGAGTAGTCTATGAGTCTCTGAGTGAGTGAGTAGTCTGTGGGTCTCTGTGTGAGTGAGTAGTCTGTGAGTCTCTGTGTGAGTGAGTAGTCTGTGAGTCTCTGTGTGAGTGAGTAGTCTATGAGTCTCTGAGTGAGTGAGTAGTCTGTGGGTCTCTGTGTGAGTGAGTAGTCTGTGGGTCTCTGTGTGAGTGAGTAGTCTGTGAGTCCCTGAGTGAGTGAGTAGTCTGTGAGTCCCTGAGTGAGTGAGTAGTCTGTGGGTCTCTGTGTGAGTGAGTAGTCTGTGGGTCTCTGAGTGAGTGAGTAGTCTGTGAGTCCCTGAGTGAGTAGTCTGTGGGTCTCTGTGTGAGTGAGTAGTCTGTGGGTCTCTGTGTGAGTGAGTAGTCTGTGGGTCTCTGTGTGAGTGAGTAGTCTGTGAGTCCCTGAGTGAGTGAGTAGTCTGTGGGTCTCTGTGTGAGTGAGTAGTCTGTGGGTCTCTGAGTGAGTGAGTAGTCTGTGAGTCCCTGAGTGAGTGAGTAGTCTGTGGGTCTCTGTGTGAGTGAGTAGTCTGTGGGTCCCTGAGTGAGTGAGTAGTCTGTGAGTCCCTGAGTGAGTGAGTAGTCTGTGGGTCTCTGTGTGAGTGAGTAGTCTGTGAGTCCCTGAGTGAGTGAGTAGTCTGTGAGTCCCTGAGTGAGTGAGTAGTCTGTGGGTCTCTGTGTGAGTGAGTAGTCTGTGGGTCTCTGTGTGAGTGAGTAGTCTGTGGGTCTCTGAGTGAGTGAGTAGTCTGTGGGTCTCTGAGTGAGTGAGTAGTCTGTGGGTCTCTGTGTGAGTGAGTAGTCTATGGGTCTCTGAGTGAGTGAGTAGTCTGTGGGTCTCTGAGTGAGTGAGTAGTCTGTGGGTCTCTGTGTGAGTGAGTAGTCTGTGGGTCCCTGAGTGAGTGAGTAGTCTGTGGGTCTCTGTGTGAGTGAGTAGTCTGTGGGTCTCTGAGTGAGTGAGTAGTCTGTGGGTCTCTCTGTGAGTGAGTTGTCTATGGGTCTCTGAGTGAGTGAGTAGTCTGTGGGTCTCTGAGTGAGTGAGTAGTCTGTGGGTCTCTGTGTGAGTGAGTTGTCTATGGGTCTCTGAGTGAGTGAGTAGTCTGTGGGTCTCTGAGTGAGTGAGTAGTCTGTGGGTCTCTGTGTGAGTGAGTGAGTAGTCTGTGGGTCTCTGTGTGAGTGAGTAGTCTGTGGGTCTCTGAGTGAGTGAGTAGTCTGTGGGTCTCTGAGTGAGTGAGTAGTCTGTGGGTCTCTGTGTGAGTGAGTAGTCTGTGGGTCTCTGAGTGAGTGAGTAGTCTATGGGTCTCTGAGTGAGTGAGTAGTCTGTGGGTCTCTATGAGTGAGTAGTCTATGAGTCTCTGAGTGAGTGAGTAGTCTGTGGGTCTCTGTGTGAGTGAGTTGTCTATGGGTCTCTGAGTGAGTGAGTAGTCTGTGGGTCTCTGAGTGAGTGAGTAGTCTGTGGGTCTCTGAGTGAGTGAGTAGTCTGTGGGTCTCTGAGTGAGTGAGTAGTCTGTGGGTCTCTGTGTGAGTGAGTAGTCTATGGGTATCTGAGTGAGTGAGTAGTCTGTGGGTCTCTGAGTGAGTGAGTAGTCTGTGGGTCTCTGAGTGAGTGAGTAGTCTGTGGGTCTCTGAGTGAGTGAGTAGTCTGTGGGTCTCTGTGTGAGTGAGTAGTCTGTGGGTCTCTGTGTGAGTGAGTAGTCTGTGGGTCTCTGTGTGAGTGAGTAGTCTGTGAGTCTCTGTGTGAGTGAGTAGTCTGTGAGTCTCTGTGTGAGTGAGTAGTCTGTGAGTCTCTGTGTGAATGAGTAGTCTGTGAGTCTCTGTGTGAGTGAGTAGTCTGTGAGTATCTGAGTGAGTGAGTAGTCTGTGGGTCTCTGTGTGAGTGAGTAGTCTGTGGGTCTCTGTGTGAGTGAGTAGTCTGTGAGTCTCTGAGTGAGTGAGTAGTCTGTGGGTCTCTGAGTGAGTGAGTAGTCTGTGGGTCTCTGAGTGAGTGAGTAGTCTGTGGGTCTCTGAGTGAGTGAGTAGTCTGTGGGTCTCTGAGTGAGTGAGTAGTCTGTGGGTCTCTGTGTGAGTGAGTAGTCTGTGGGTCTCTGTGTGAGTGAGTAGTCTGTGGGTCTCTGAGTGAGTGAGTAGTCTGTGGGTCTCTGTGTGAGTGAGTAGTCTGTGAGTCTCTGTGTGAGTGAGTAGTCTGTGAGTCTCTGTGTGAATGAGTAGTCTGTGAGTCTCTGTGTGAGTGAGTAGTCTGTGAGTATCTGAGTGAGTGAGTAGTCTGTGGGTCTCTGTGTGAGTGAGTAGTCTGTGGGTCTCTGTGTGAGTGAGTAGTCTGTGAGTCTCTGTGTGAGTGAGTAGTCTGTGGGTCTCTGTGTGAGTGAGTTGTCTATGGGTCTCTGAGTGAGTGAGTTGTCTATGGGTCTCTGTGTGAGTGAGTAGTCTGTGGGTCTCTGTGTGAGTGAGTAGTCTGTGGGTCTCTGTGTGAGTGAGTTGTCTATGGGTCTCTGAGTGAGTGAGTAGTCTGTGGGTCTCTGTGTGAGTGAGTAGTCTGTGGGTCTCTGAGTGAGTGAGTTGTCTATGGGTCTCTGTGTGAGTGAGTAGTCTGTGGGTCTCTGTGTGAGTGAGTTGTCTATGGGTCTCTGAGTGAGTGAGTAGTCTGTGGGTCTCTGTGTGAGTGAGTTGTCTATGGGTCTCTGAGTGAGTGAGTAGTCTGTGGGTCTCTGTGTGAGTGAGTAGTCTGTGGGTCTCTGAGTGAGTGAGTTGTCTATGGGTCTCTGTGTGAGTGAGTAGTCTGTGAGTATCTGAGTGAGTGAGTAGTCTGTGGGTCTCTGTGTGAGTGAGTAGTCTGTGGGTCTCTGTGTGAGTGAGTAGTCTATGGGTCTCTGAGTGAGTGAGTAGTCTGTGGGTCTCTGTGTGAGTGAGTAGTCTGTGGGTCTCTGTGTGAGTGAGTTGTCTATGGGTCTCTGAGTG
Source organism: Lampetra fluviatilis (assembly GCF_964198595.1). NCBI lineage: Eukaryota > Metazoa > Chordata > Hyperoartia > Petromyzontiformes > Petromyzontidae > Lampetra > Lampetra fluviatilis. The sequence continues at coordinate 88,022 of NC_136344.1, read as the reverse complement.
AGTGAGTAGTCTGTGGGTCTCTGTGTGAGTGAGTAGTCTGTGGGTCTCTGTGTGAGTGAGTTGTCTATGGGTCTCTGAGTGAGTGAGTAGTCTGTGGGTCTCTGAGTGAGTGAGTAGTCTGTGGGTCTCTGTGTGAGTGAGTTGTCTATGGGTCTCTGAGTGAGTGAGTAGTCTGTGGGTCTCTGTGTGAGTGAGTAGTCTGTGGGTCTCTATGAGTGAGTAGTCTGTGGGTCTCTGTGTGAATGAGTAGTCTGTGGGTCTCTGTGTGAGTGAGTAGTCTGTGGGTCTCTGTGTGAGTGAGTTGTCTATGGGTCTCTGAGTGAGTGAGTAGTCTGTGGGTCTCTGTGTGAGTGAGTAGTCTGTGGGTCTCTGTGTGAGTGAGTAGTCTGTGAGTCTCTGTGTGAGTGAGTAGTCTATGAGTCTCTGAGTGAGTGAGTAGTCTGTGGGTCTCTGTGTGAGTGAGTAGTCTGTGGGTCTCTGTCTGAGTGAGTAGTCTGTGGGTCTCTGTGTGAGTGAGTAGTCTGTGAGTCTCTGAGTGAGTGAGTAGTCTGTGGGTCTCTGTGTGAGTGAGTAGTCTGTGGGTCTCTGTGTGAGTGAGTAGTCTGTGGGTCTCTGAGTGAGTGAGTTGTCTGTGGGTCTCTGTCTGAGTGAGTAGTCTGTGGGTCTCTGTGTGAGTGAGTAGTCTGTGTGTCTCTGTGTGAGTGAGTTGTCTGTGGGTCTCTGTCTGAGTGAGTAGTCTGTGGGTCTCTGAGTGAGTGAGTTGTCTATGGGTCTCTGAGTGAGTGAGTAGTCTGTGTGTCTCTGTGTGAGTGAGTTGTCTGTGGGTCTCTGAGTGAGTGAGTAGTCTGTGGGTCTCTGTCTGAGTGAGTAGTCTGTGGGTCTCTGTGTGAGTGAGTAGTCTGTGGGTCTCTGTGTGAGTGAGTAGTCTGTGGGTCTCTGTCTGAGTGAGTAGTCTGTGGGTCTCTGTGTGAGTGAGTTGTCTATGGGTCTCTGAGTGAGTGAGTAGTCTGTGTGTCTCTGTGTGAGTGAGTTGTCTGTGAGTCCCTGAGTGAGTGAGTAGTCTGTGGGTCTATGTGTGAGTGAGTAGTCTGTGGGTCTCTGAGTGAGTGAGTAGTCTGTGGGTCTCTGTGTGAGTGAGTAGTCTGTGGGTCTCTGTGTGAGTGAGTAGTCTGTGGGTCTCTGTGTGAGTGAGTAGTCTGTGGGTCTCTGTGTGAGTGAGTAGTCTGTGGGTCTCTGTGTGAGTGAGTAGTCTGTGGGTCTCTGTGTGAGTGAGTAGTCTGTGGGTCTCTGAGTGAGTGAGGAGTCTGTGGGTCTCTGTGTGAGTGAGTAGTCTGTGAGTCTCTGTGTGAGTGAGTAGTCTGTGGGTCTCTGAGTGAGTGAGTAGTCTGTGGGTCTCTGTGTGAGTGAGTAGTCTATGAGTCTCTGAGTGAGTGAGGAGTCTATGGGTCTCTATGTGAGTGAGTAGTCTGTGGGTCTCTGTGTGAGTGAGTAGTCTATGGGTCTCTGTGTGAGTGAGTAGTCTGTGAGTCTCTGTGTGAGTGAGTAGTCTGTGAGTCTCTGTGTGAGTGAGTAGTCTATGAGTCTCTGAGTGAGTGAGTAGTCTATGGGTCTCTGTGTGAGTGAGTAGTCTGTGAGTCTCTGTGTGAGTGAGTAGTCTGTGGGTCTCTGTGTGAGTGAGTTATCTATGGGTCTCTGAGTGAGTGAGTAGTCTGTGGGTCTCTGTGTGAGTGAGTAGTCTGTGGGTCTCTGAGTGAGTGAGTAGTCTGTGGGTCTCTGTGTGAGTGAGTAGTCTATGGGTCTCTGTGTGAGTGAGTAGTCTGTGAGTCCCTGAGTGAGTGAGTAGTCTGTGGGTCTCTGTGTGAGTGAGTAGTCTGTGAGTCCCTGAGTGAGTGAGTAGTCTGTGAGTCCCTGAGTGAGTGAGTAGTCTGTGGGTCTCTGTGTGAGTGAGTAGTCTGTGGGTCTCTGAGTGAGTGAGTAGTCTATGGGTCTCTGTGTGAGTGAGTAGTCTGTGGGTCTCTGAGTGAGTGAGTAGTCTGTGGGTCTCTGAGTGAGTGAGTAGTCTGTGGGTCTCTGAGTGAGTGAGTAGTCTGTGGGTCTCTGAGTGAGTGAGTAGTCTGTGGGTCTCTGTGTGAGTGAGTAGTCTGTGGGTCTCTGAGTGAGTGAGTAGTCTGTGGGTCTCTGAGTGAGTGAGTAGTCTGTGGGTCTCTGAGTGAGTGAGTAGTCTGTGGGTCTCTGTGTGAGTGAGTAGTCTGTGGGTCTCTGTGTGAGTGAGTAGTCTGTGGGTCTCTGAGTGAGTGAGTAGTCTGTGGGTCTCTGAGTGAGTGAGTAGTCTGTGGGTCTCTGTGTGAGTGAGTAGTCTGTGGGTCTCTGTGTGAGTGAGTAGTCTGTGGGTCTCTGAGTGAGTGAGTAGTCTGTGGGTCTCTGTGTGAGTGAGTAGTCTGTGGGTCTCTATGAGTGAGTAGTCTATGGGTCTCTATGAGTGAGTGAGGAGTCTATGGGTCTCTATGAGTGAGTGAGGAGTCTATGGGTCTCTATGAGTGAGTGAGTAGTCTATGGGTCTCTGTGTGAGTGAGGAGTCTATGGGTCTCTATGAGTGAGTGAGTAGTCTGTGGGTCTCTATGAGTGAGTGAGTAGTCTATGGGTCTCTGTGTGAGTGAGGAGTCTATGGGTCTCTATGAGTGAGTGAGTAGTCTGTGGGTCTCTATGAGTGAGTGAGTAGTCTATGGGTCTCTGTGTGAGTGAGGAGTCTATGGGTCTCTATGAGTGAGTGAGTAGTCTGTGGGTCTCTCTGAGTGAGTGAGGTGTCTATGGGTCTCTATGAGTGAGTGAGGTGTCTATGGGTCTCTATGAGTGAGTGAGTAGTCTATGTGTCTCTATGAGTGAGTGAGGTGTCTATGGGTCTCTATGAGTGAGTGAGGTGTCTATGGGTCTCTATGAGTGAGTGAGTAGTCTGTGGGTCTCTATGAGTGAGTGAGTAGTCTGTGGGTCTCTGTGAGTGAGTGAGTAGTCTATGGGTCTCTCTGAGTGAGTGAGGTGTCTATGGGTCTCTATGAGTGAGTGAGTAGTCTGTGGGTCTCTGTGAGTGAGTGAGTAGTCTATGGGTCTCTATGAGTGAGTGAGGTGTCTGCGGGTCTCTATGAGTGAGTGAGTAGTCTATGGGTCTCTATGAGTGAGTAGTCTATGGGTCTCTATGAGTGAGTGAGGTGTCTATGGGTCTCTATGAGTGAGTGAGGTGTCTATGGGTCTCTATGAGTGAGTGAGGTGTCTATGGGTCTCTATGAGTGAGTGAGTAGTCTATGGGTCTCTATGAGTGAGTGAGGTGTCTATGGGTCTCTATGAGTGAGTGAGGTGTCTATGGGTCTCTATGAGTGAGTGAGTAGTCTGTGGGTCTCTATGAGTGAGTGAGGAGTCTATGGGTCTCTATGAGTGAGTGAGGTGTCTATGGGTCTCTATGAGTGAGTGAGGTGTCTGTGGGTCTCTATGAGTGAGTGAGTAGTCTGTGGGTCTCTATGAGTGAGTGAGGTGTCTATGGGTCTCTATGAGTGAGTGAGGTGTCTATGGGTCTCTATGAGTGAGTGAGGTGTCTATGGGTTTCTATGAGTGAGTGAGGTGTCTATGGGTCTCTATGAGTGAGTGAGTAGTCTATGGGTCTCTATGAGTGAGTGAGGTGTCTATGGGTCTCTGTGTGAGTGAGTAGTCTGTGGGTCTCTATGAGTGAGTGAGTAGTCTGTGGGTCTCTATGAGTGAGTGAGTAGTCTGTGGGTCTCTATGAGTGAGTGAGGTGTCTATGGGTCTCTATGAGTGAGTGAGGTGTCTATGGGTCTCTATGAGTGAGTGAGGTGTCTGTGGGTCTCTATGAGTGAGTGAGGTGTCTATGGGTCTCTATGAGTGAGTGAGGTGTCTGGGTCTCTATGAGTGAGTGAGTAGTCTATGGGTCTCTATGAGTGAGTGAGGAGTCTGTGGGTCTCTATGAGTGAGTGAGGAGTCTGTGGGTCTCTATGAGTGAGTGAGGTGTCTATGGGTCTCTATGAGTGAGTGAGTAGTCTGTGGGTCTCTATGAGTGAGTGAGGAGTCTGTGGGTCTCTATGAGTGAGTGAGGTGTCTATGGGTCTCTATGAGTGAGTGAGGAGTCTATGGGTCTCTATGAGTGAGTGAGTAGTCTGTGGGTCTCTATGAGTGAGTGAGGAGTCTGTGGGTCTCTATGAGTGAGTGAGGTGTCTATGGGTCTCTATGAGTGAGTGAGTAGTCTATGGGTCTCTATGAGTGAGTGAGGTGTCTATGGGTCTCTATGAGTGAGTGAGTAGTCTGTGGGTCTCTATGAGTGAGTGAGGTGTCTATGGGTCTCTATGAGTGAGTGAGTAGTCTATGGGTCTCTATGAGTGAGTGAGTAGTCTGTGGGTCTCTATGAGTGAGTGAGTAGTCTATGGGTCTCTATGAGTGAGTGAGGTGTCTGTGGGTCTCTATGAGTGAGTGAGTAGTCTATGGGTCTCTATGAGTGAGTGAGGTGTCTGTGGGTCTCTATGAGTGAGTGAGGTGTCTATGGGTCTCTATGAGTGAGTGAGTAGTCTATGGGTCTCTATGAGTGAGTGAGTAGTCTGTGGGTCTCTATGAGTGAGTGAGTAGTCTGTGGGTCTCTATGAGTGAGTGAGGTGTCTGTGGGTCTCTATGAGTGAGTGAGGTGTCTATGGGTCTCTATGAGTGAGTGAGGAGTCTGTGGGTCTCTATGAGTGAGTGAGTAGTCTGTGGGTCTCTATGAGTGAGTGAGGTGTCTATGGGTCTCTATGAGTGAGTGAGGAGTCTGTGGGTCTCTATGAGTGAGTGAGGTGTCTATGGGTCTCTATGAGTGAGTGAGGAGTCTGTGGGTCTCTATGAGTGAGTGAGGTGTCTATGGGTCTCTATGAGTGAGTGAGTAGTCTGTGGGTCTCTATGAGTGAGTGAGTAGTCTGTGGGTCTCTATGAGTGAGTGAGGTGTCTATGGGTCTCTATGAGTGAGTGAGGAGTCTGTGGGTCTCTATGAGTGAGTGAGGTGTCTATGGGTCTCTATGAGTGAGTGAGTAGTCTATGGGTCTCTATGAGTGAGTGAGTAGTCTATGGGTCTCTATGAGTGAGTGAGGAGTCTATGGGTCTCTATGAGTGAGTGAGTAGTCTATGGGTCTCTATGAGTGAGTGAGGTGTCTATGGGTCTCTATGAGTGAGTGAGGTGTCTATGGGTCTCTATGAGTGAGTGAGTAGTCTATGGGTCTCTATGAGTGAGTGAGGAGTCTATGGGTCTCTATGAGTGAGTGAGGTGTCTGTGGGTCTCTATGAGTGAGTGAGTAGTCTATGGGTCTCTATGAGTGAGTGAGGTGTCTATGGGTCTCTATGAGTGAGTGAGTAGTCTATGGGTCTCTATGAGTGAGTGAGGTGTCTATGGGTCTCTATGAGTGAGTGAGTAGTCTATGGGTCTCTATGAGTGAGTGAGGTGTCTATGGGTCTCTATGAGTGAGTGAGTAGTCTATGGGTCTCTATGAGTGAGTGAGGAGTCTATGGGTCTCTATGAGTGAGTGAGGTGTCTATGGGTCTCTATGAGTGAGTGAGTAGTCTATGGGTCTCTATGAGTGAGTGAGGTGTCTATGGGTCTCTATGAGTGAGTGAGTAGTCTGTGGGTCTCTATGAGTGAGTGAGGTGTCTATGGGTCTCTATGAGTGAGTGAATAGTCTATGGGTCTCTATGAGTGAGTGAGGAGTCTATGGGTCTCTATGAGTGAGTGAGTAGTCTATGGGTCTCTATGAGTGAGTGAGGTGTCTATGGGTCTCTATGAGTGAGTGAGTAGTCTGTGGGTCTCTATGAGTGAGTGAGGTGTCTATGGGTCTCTATGAGTGAGTGAGGAGTCTGTGGGTCTCTATGAGTGAGTGAGGTGTCTATGGGTCTCTATGAGTGAGTGAGTAGTCTATGGGTCTCTATGAGTGAGTGAGGAGTCTATGGGTCTCTATGAGTGAGTGAGTAGTCTATGGGTCTCTATGAGTGAGTGAGGTGTCTGTGGGTCTCTATGAGTGAGTGAGGTGTCTGTGGGTCTCTATGAGTGAGTGAGTAGTCTGTGGGTCTCTATGAGTGAGTGAGGTGTCTGTGGGTCTCTATGCGTGAGTGAGTAGTCTGTGGGTCTCTATGAGTGAGTGAGGTGTCTATGGGTCTCTATGAGTGAGTGAGGTGTCTATGGGTCTCTATGAGTGAGTGAGGAGTCTATGGGTCTCTATGAGTGAGTGAGGTGTCTATGGGTCTCTATGAGTGAGTGAGGTGTCTATGGGTCTCTATGAGTGAGTGAGGAGTCTATGGGTCTCTATGAGTGAGTGAGGTGTCTATGGGTCTCTATGAGTGAGTGAGGAGTCTATGGGTCTCTATGAGTGAGTGAGGTGTCTATGGGTCTCTATGAGTGAGTGAGGTGTCTATGGGTCTCTATGAGTGAGTGAGGTGTCTATGGGTCTCTATGAGTGAGTGAGGAGTCTATGGGTCTCTATGAGTGAGTGAGGAGTCTGTGGGTCTCTATGCGTGAGTGAGTAGTCTATGGGTCTCTATGAGTGAGTGAGGTGTCTATGGGTCTCTATGAGTGAGTGAGGTGTCTATGGGTCTCTATGAGTGAGTGAGGAGTCTATGGGTCTCTATGAGTGAGGTGTCTGTGGGTCTCTATGAGTGAGTGAGTAGTCTGTGGGTCTCTATGAGTGAGTGAGGTGTCTGTGGGTCTCTATGAGTGAGTGAGTAGTCTGTGGGTCTCTATGAGTGAGTGAGGAGTCTGTGGGTCTCTATGAGTGAGTGAGTAGTCTATGGGTCTCTATGAGTGAGTGAGGTGTCTGTGGGTCTCTATGAGTGAGTGAGGTGTCTGTGGGTCTCTATGAGTGAGTGAGGTGTCTGTGGGTCTCTATGAGTGAGTGAGGTGTCTGTGGGTCTCTATGAGTGAGTGAGGTGTCTGTGGGTCTCTATGAGTGAGTGAGTAGTCTATGGGTCTCTATGAGTGAGTGAGGTGTCTGTGGGTCTCTATGAGTGAGTGAGTAGTCTATGGGTCTCTATGAGTGAGTGAGGTGTCTGTGGGTCTCTATGAGTGAGTGAGGTGTCTGTGGGTCTCTATGAGTGAGTGAGTAGTCTGTGGGTCTCTATGAGTGAGTGAGGAGTCTGTGGGTCTCTATGAGTGAGTGAGTAGTCTATGGGTCTCTATGAGTGAGTGAGGTGTCTGTGGGTCTCTATGAGTGAGTGAGGTGTCTGTGGGTCTCTATGAGTGAGTGAGGTGTCTGTGGGTCTCTATGAGTGAGTGAGGTGTCTGTGGGTCTCTATGAGTGAGTGAGGTGTCTGTGGGTCTCTATGAGTGAGTGAGTAGTCTATGGGTCTCTATGAGTGAGTGAGGTGTCTGTGGGTCTCTATGAGTGAGTGAGGTGTCTGTGGGTCTCTATGAGTGAGTGAGTAGTCTGTGGGTCTCTATGAGTGAGTGAGGAGTCTGTGGGTCTCTATGAGTGAGTGAGGTGTCTGTGGGTCTCTATGAGTGAGTGAGGTGTCTGTGGGTCTCTATGAGTGAGTGAGGTGTCTGTGGGTCTCTATGAGTGAGTGAGGTGTCTGTGGGTCTCTATGAGTGAGTGAGGTGTCTGTGGGTCTCTATGAGTGAGTGAGTAGTCTATGGGTCTCTATGAGTGAGTGAGGTGTCTGTGGGTCTCTATGAGTGAGTGAGTAGTCTATGGGTCTCTATGAGTGAGTGAGGTGTCTGTGGGTCTCTATGAGTGAGTGAGGTGTCTGTGGGTCTCTATGAGTGAGTGAGTAGTCTGTGGGTCTCTATGAGTGAGTGAGGAGTCTGTGGGTCTCTATGAGTGAGTGAGTAGTCTATGGGTCTCTATGAGTGAGTGAGGTGTCTGTGGGTCTCTATGAGTGAGTGAGGTGTCTGTGGGTCTCTATGAGTGAGTGAGGTGTCTGTGGGTCTCTATGAGTGAGTGAGGTGTCTGTGGGTCTCTATGAGTGAGTGAGGTGTCTGTGGGTCTCTATGAGTGAGTGAGTAGTCTATGGGTCTCTATGAGTGAGTGAGGTGTCTGTGGGTCTCTATGAGTGAGTGAGTAGTCTATGGGTCTCTATGAGTGAGTGAGGTGTCTGTGGGTCTCTATGAGTGAGTGAGTAGTCTGTGGGTCTCTATGAGTGAGTGAGGTGTCTATGGGTCTCTATGAGTGAGTGAGGAGTCTGTGGGTCTCTATGAGTGAGTGAGTAGTCTATGGGTCTCTATGAGTGAGTGAGGTGTCTATGGGTCTCTATGAGTGAGTGAGGTGTCTATGGGTCTCTATGAGTGAGTGAGGAGTCTGTGGGTCTCTATGAGTGAGTGAGGTGTCTATGGGTCTCTATGAGTGAGTGAGGAGTCTATGGGTCTCTATGAGTGAGTGAGTAGTCTGTGGGTCTCTATGAGTGAGTGAGGTGTCTATGGGTCTCTATGAGTGAGTGAGTAGTCTATGGGTCTCTATGAGTGAGTGAGTAGTCTATGGGTCTCTATGAGTGAGTGAGTAGTCTGTGGGTCTCTATGAGTGAGTGAGGTGTCTATGGGTCTCTATGAGTGAGTGAGTAGTCTATGGGTCTCTATGAGTGAGTGAGGTGTCTATGGGTCTCTATGAGTGAGTGAGTAGTCTGTGGGTCTCTATGAGTGAGTGAGTAGTCTATGGGTCTCTATGAGTGAGTGAGGTGTCTATGGGTCTCTATGAGTGAGTGAGGTGTCTATGGGTCTCTATGAGTGAGTGAGTAGTCTGTGGGTCTCTATGAGTGAGTGAGTAGTCTGTGGGTCTCTATGAGTGAGTGAGGAGTCTGTGGGTCTCTATGAGTGAGTGAGGTGTCTATGGGTCTCTATGAGTGAGTGAGTAGTCTGTGGGTCTCTATGAGTGAGTGAGGTGTCTATGGGTCTCTATGAGTGAGTGAGTAGTCTGTGGGTCTCTATGAGTGAGTGAGGTGTCTATGGGTCTCTATGAGTGAGTGAGGTGTCTATGGGTCTCTATGAGTGAGTGAGGAGTCTGTGGGTCTCTATGAGTGAGTGAGGTGTCTATGGGTCTCTATGAGTGAGTGAGTAGTCTGTGGGTCTCTATGAGTGAGTGAGGTGTCTATGGGTCTCTATGAGTGAGTGAGTAGTCTGTGGGTCTCTATGAGTGAGTGAGGTGTCTATGGGTCTCTATGAGTGAGTGAGGAGTCTATGGGTCTCTATGAGTGAGTGAGGTGTCTGTGGGTCTCTATGAGTGAGTGAGGTGTCTATGGGTCTCTATGAGTGAGTGAGGAGTCTATGGGTCTCTATGAGTGAGTGAGGTGTCTGTGGGTCTCTATGAGTGAGTGAGTAGTCTGTGGGTCTCTATGAGTGAGTGAGGTGTCTATGGGTCTCTATGAGTGAGTGAGGAGTCTGTGGGTCTCTATGAGTGAGTGAGGTGTCTATGGGTCTCTATGAGTGAGTGAGTAGTCTGTGGGTCTCTATGAGTGAGTGAGGTGTCTATGGGTCTCTATGAGTGAGTGAGGAGTCTATGGGTCTCTATGAGTGAGTGAGGTGTCTGTGGGTCTCTATGAGTGAGTGAGGTGTCTATGGGTCTCTATGAGTGAGTGAGGAGTCTATGGGTCTCTATGAGTGAGTGAGGTGTCTGTGGGTCTCTATGAGTGAGTGAGTAGTCTATGGGTCTCTATGAGTGAGTGAGTAGTCTATGGGTCTCTATGAGTGAGTGAGGTGTCTATGGGTCTCTATGAGTGAGTGAGGAGTCTATGGGTCTCTATGAGTGAGTGAGTAGTCTATGGGTCTCTATGAGTGAGTGAGGTGTCTGTGGGTCTCTATGAGTGAGTGAGGTGTCTATGGGTCTCTATGAGTGAGTGAGTAGTCTGTGGGTCTCTATAAGTGAGTGAGGAGTCTATGGGTCTCTATGAGTGAGTGAGGTGTCTATGGGTCTCTATGAGTGAGTGAGTAGTCTATGGGTCTCTATGAGTGAGTGAGGTGTCTATGGGTCTCTATGAGTGAGTGAGTAGTCTATGGGTCTCTATGAGTGAGTGAGGAGTCTATGGGTCTCTATGAGTGAGTGAGGTGTCTATGGGTCTCTATGAGTGAGTGAGTAGTCTATGGGTCTCTATGAGTGAGTGAGGTGTCTGTGGGTCTCTATGAGTGAGTGAGGAGTCTATGGGTCTCTATGAGTGAGTGAGTAGTCTGTGGGTCTCTATGAGTGAGTGAGTAGTCTATGGGTCTCTATGAGTGAGTGAGGTGTCTGTGGGTCTCTATGAGTGAGTGAGGTGTCTATGGGTCTCTATGAGTGAGTGAGGTGTCTGTGGGTCTCTATGAGTGAGTGAGTAGTCTGTGGGTCTCTATGAGTGAGTGAGTAGTCTGTGGGTCTCTATGAGTGAGTGAGTAGTCTATGGGTCTCTATGAGTGAGTGAGGTGTCTATGGGTCTCTATGAGTGAGTGAGGTGTCTGTGGGTCTCTATGAGTGAGTGAGGAGTCTATGGGTCTCTATGAGTGAGTGAGGTGTCTATGGGTCTCTATGAGTGAGTGAGGTATCTGTGGGTCTCTATGAGTGAGTGAGGAGTCTATGGGTCTCTATGAGTGAGTGAGGTGTCTATGGGTCTCTATGAGTGAGTGAGTTGTCTGTGGGTCTCTATGAGTGAGTGAGGAGTCTATGGGTCTCTATGAGTGAGTGAGGTGTCTGTGGGTCTCTATGAGTGAGTGAGGTGTCTATGGGTCTCTATGAGTGAGTGAGTAGTCTATGGGTCTCTATGAGTGAGTGAGTAGTCTGTGGGTCTCTATGAGTGAGTGAGTAGTCTGTGGGTCTCTATGAGTGAGTGAGGTGTCTATGGGTCTCTATGAGTGAGTGAGGTGTCTGTGGGTCTCTATGAGTGAGTGAGTAGTCTGTGGGTCTCTATGAGTGAGTGAGTAGTCTGTGGGTCTCTATGAGTGAGTGAGTAGTCTGTGGGTCTCTATGAGTGAGTGAGGTGTCTATGGGTCTCTATGAGTGAGTGAGGTGTCTATGGGTCTCTATGAGTGAGTGAGGTGTCTATGGGTCTCTATGAGTGAGTGAGGAGTCTATGGGTCTCTATGAGTGAGTGAGGTGTCTGTGGGTCTCTATGAGTGAGTGAGGTGTCTATGGGTCTCTATGAGTGAGTGAGTAGTCTATGGGTCTCTATGAGTGAGTGAGTAGTCTGTGGGTCTCTATGAGTGAGTGAGTAGTCTGTGGGTCTCTATGAGTGAGTGAGGTGTCTATGGGTCTCTATGAGTGAGTGAGGTGTCTGTGGGTCTCTATGAGTGAGTGAGGAGTCTATGGGTCTCTATGAGTGAGTGAGGTGTCTGTGGGTCTCTATGAGTGAGTGAGTAGTCTGTGGGTCTCTATGAGTGAGTGAGGTGTCTATGGGTCTCTATGAGTGAGTGAGGAGTCTGTGGGTCTCTATGAGTGAGTGAGGTGTCTATGGGTCTCTATGAGTGAGTGAGTAGTCTGTGGGTCTCTATGAGTGAGTGAGGTGTCTATGGGTCTCTATGAGTGAGTGAGGAGTCTATGGGTCTCTATGAGTGAGTGAGGTGTCTGTGGGTCTCTATGAGTGAGTGAGGTGTCTATGGGTCTCTATGAGTGAGTGAGGAGTCTATGGGTCTCTATGAGTGAGTGAGGTGTCTGTGGGTCTCTATGAGTGAGTGAGTAGTCTATGGGTCTCTATGAGTGAGTGAGTAGTCTATGGGTCTCTATGAGTGAGTGAGGTGTCTATGGGTCTCTATGAGTGAGTGAGGAGTCTATGGGTCTCTATGAGTGAGTGAGTAGTCTATGGGTCTCTATGAGTGAGTGAGGTGTCTGTGGGTCTCTATGAGTGAGTGAGGTGTCTATGGGTCTCTATGAGTGAGTGAGTAGTCTGTGGGTCTCTATAAGTGAGTGAGGAGTCTATGGGTCTCTATGAGTGAGTGAGGTGTCTATGGGTCTCTATGAGTGAGTGAGTAGTCTATGGGTCTCTATGAGTGAGTGAGGTGTCTATGGGTCTCTATGAGTGAGTGAGTAGTCTATGGGTCTCTATGAGTGAGTGAGGAGTCTATGGGTCTCTATGAGTGAGTGAGGTGTCTATGGGTCTCTATGAGTGAGTGAGTAGTCTATGGGTCTCTATGAGTGAGTGAGGTGTCTGTGGGTCTCTATGAGTGAGTGAGGAGTCTATGGGTCTCTATGAGTGAGTGAGTAGTCTGTGGGTCTCTATGAGTGAGTGAGTAGTCTATGGGTCTCTATGAGTGAGTGAGGTGTCTGTGGGTCTCTATGAGTGAGTGAGGTGTCTATGGGTCTCTATGAGTGAGTGAGGTGTCTGTGGGTCTCTATGAGTGAGTGAGTAGTCTGTGGGTCTCTATGAGTGAGTGAGTAGTCTGTGGGTCTCTATGAGTGAGTGAGTAGTCTATGGGTCTCTATGAGTGAGTGAGGTGTCTATGGGTCTCTATGAGTGAGTGAGGTGTCTGTGGGTCTCTATGAGTGAGTGAGGAGTCTATGGGTCTCTATGAGTGAGTGAGGTGTCTATGGGTCTCTATGAGTGAGTGAGGTATCTGTGGGTCTCTATGAGTGAGTGAGGAGTCTATGGGTCTCTATGAGTGAGTGAGGTGTCTATGGGTCTCTATGAGTGAGTGAGTTGTCTGTGGGTCTCTATGAGTGAGTGAGGAGTCTATGGGTCTCTATGAGTGAGTGAGGTGTCTGTGGGTCTCTATGAGTGAGTGAGGTGTCTATGGGTCTCTATGAGTGAGTGAGTAGTCTATGGGTCTCTATGAGTGAGTGAGTAGTCTGTGGGTCTCTATGAGTGAGTGAGTAGTCTGTGGGTCTCTATGAGTGAGTGAGTAGTCTGTGGGTCTCTATGAGTGAGTGAGGTGTCTATGGGTCTCTATGAGTGAGTGAGGTGTCTGTGGGTCTCTATGAGTGAGTGAGTAGTCTGTGGGTCTCTATGAGTGAGTGAGTAGTCTGTGGGTCTCTATGAGTGAGTGAGTAGTCTGTGGGTCTCTATGAGTGAGTGAGGTGTCTATGGGTCTCTATGAGTGAGTGAGGTGTCTATGGGTCTCTATGAGTGAGTGAGGTGTCTATGGGTCTCTATGAGTGAGTGAGGAGTCTATGGGTCTCTATGAGTGAGTGAGGTGTCTGTGGGTCTCTATGAGTGAGTGAGGTGTCTATGGGTCTCTATGAGTGAGTGAGTAGTCTATGGGTCTCTATGAGTGAGTGAGTAGTCTGTGGGTCTCTATGAGTGAGTGAGTAGTCTGTGGGTCTCTATGAGTGAGTGAGGTGTCTATGGGTCTCTATGAGTGAGTGAGGTGTCTGTGGGTCTCTATGAGTGAGTGAGTAGTCTGTGGGTCTCTATGAGTGAGTGAGTAGTCTGTGGGTCTCTATGAGTGAGTGAGTAGTCTGTGGGTCTCTATGAGTGAGTGAGGTGTCTATGGGTCTCTATGAGTGAGTGAGGTGTCTATGGGTCTCTATGAGTGAGTGAGTAGTCTATGGGTCTCTATGAGGGAGTGAGGTGTCTATGGGTCTCTATGAGTGAGTGAGTAGTCTATGGGTCTCTATGAGTGAGTGAGTAGTCTGTGGGTCTCTATGAGTGAGGAGTCTGTGGGTCTCTATGAGTGAGTGAGGTGTCTGTGGGTCTCTATGAGTGAGTGAGGTGTCTATGGGTCTCTATGAGTGAGTGAGTAGTCTATGGGTCTCTATGAGTGAGTGAGTAGTCTATGGGTCTCTATGAGTGAGTGAGGAGTCTATGGGTCTCTATGAGTGAGTGAGTAGTCTATGGGTCTCTATGAGTGAGTGAGGTGTCTATGGGTCTCTATGAGTGAGTGAGGTGTCTATGGGTCTCTATGAGTGAGTGAGTAGTCTATGGGTCTCTATGAGTGAGTGAGGAGTCTATGGGTCTCTATGAGTGAGTGAGTAGTCTATGGGTCTCTATGAGTGAGTGAGGTGTCTATGGGTCTCTATGAGTGAGTGAGGAGTCTATGGGTCTCTATGAGTGAGTGAGGTGTCTATGGGTCTCTATGAGTGAGTGAGTAGTCTATGGGTCTCTATGAGTGAGTGAGGTGTCTGTGGGTCTCTATGAGTGAGTGAGGAGTCTATGGGTCTCTATGAGTGAGTGAGGTGTCTATGGGTCTCTATGAGTGAGTGAGTAGTCTATGGGTCTCTATGAGTGAGTGAGGTGTCTGTGGGTCTCTATGAGTGAGTGAGTAGTCTATGGGTCTCTATGAGTGAGTGAGTAGTCTATGGGTCTCTATGAGTGAGTGAGTAGTCTGTGGGTCTCTATGAGTAAGTGAGTAGTCTATGGGTCTCTATGAGTGAGTGAGGAGTCTGTGGGTCTCTATGAGTGAGTGAGGTGTCTATGGGTCTCTATGAGTGAGTGAGTAGTCTGTGGGTCTCTATGAGTGAGTGAGGAGTCTGTGGGTCTCTATGAGTGAGTGAGGTGTCTATGGGTCTCTATGAGTGAGTGAGTAGTCTGTGGGTCTCTATGAGTGAGTGAGTAGTCTATGGGTCTCTATGAATGAGTGAGGTGTCTATGGGTCTCTATGAGTGAGTGAGTAGTCTGTGGGTCTCTATGAGTGAGTGAGTAGTCTATGGGTCTCTATGAGTGAGTGAGGTGTCTATGGGTCTCTATGAGTGAGTGAGTAGTCTATGGGTCTCTATGAGTGAGTGAGGTGTCTGTGGGTCTCTATGAGTGAGTGAGTAGTCTATGGGTCTCTATGAGTGAGTGAGGTGTCTGTGGGTCTCTATGAGTGAGTGAGGTGTCTATGGTTCTCTATGAGTGAGTGAGTAGTCTGTGGGTCTCTATGAGTGAGTGAGGTGTCTATGGGTCTCTATGAGTGAGTGAGTAGTCTGTGGGTCTCTATGAGTGAGTGAGGTGTCTATGGGTCTCTATGAGTGAGTGAGGAGTCTGTGGGTCTCTATGAGTGAGTGAGGTGTCTATGGGTCTCTATGAGTGAGTGAGGAGTCTGTGGGTCTCTATGAGTGAGTGAGGTGTCTATGGGTCTCTATGAGTGAGTGAGTAGTCTATGGGTCTCTATGAGTGAGTGAGGTGTCTATGGGTCTCTATGAGTGAGTGAGTAGTCTGTGGGTCTCTATGAGTGAGTGAGGTGTCTATGGGTCTCTATGAGTGAGGAGTCTGTGGGTCTCTATGAGTGAGTGAGGTGTCTGTGGGTCTCTATGAGTGAGTGAGGTGTCTGTGGGTCTCTATGAGTGAGTGAGGTGTCTATGGGTCTCTATGAGTGAGTGAGTAGTCTATGGGTCTCTATGAGTGAGTGAGGTGTCTATGGGTCTCTATGAGTGAGTGAGGAGTCTGTGGGTATCTATGAGTGAGTGAGTAGTCTGTGGGTCTCTATGAGTGAGTGAGGAGTCTATGGGTCTCTATGAGTGAGTGAGGTGTCTATGGGTCTCTATGAGTGAGTGAGGTGTCTGTGGGTCTCTATGAGTGAGTGAGGAGTCTATGGGTCTCTATGAGTGAGTGAGGTGTCTATGGGTCTCTATGAGTGAGTGAGGTGTCTATGGGTCTCTATGAGTGAGTGAGGAGTCTATGGGTCTCTATGAGTGAGTGAGGTGTCTGTGGGTCTCTATGAGTGAGTGAGGTGTCTGTGGGTCTCTATGAGTGAGTGAGTAGTCTATGGGTCTCTATGAGTGAGTGAGTAGTCTGTGGGTCTCTATGAGTGAGTGAGGTGTCTATGGGTCTCTATGAGTGAGTGAGTAGTCTGTGGGTCTCTATGAGTGAGTGAGGTGTCTATGGGTCTCTATGAGTGAGTGAGGTGTCTGTGGGTCTCTATGAGTGAGTGAGTAGTCTATGGGTCTCTATGAGTGAGTGAGGTGTCTATGGGTCTCTATGAGTGAGTGAGGAGTCTGTGGGTCTCTATGAGTGAGTGAGGTGTCTATGGGTCTCTATGAGTGAGTGAGGTGTCTATGGGTCTCTATGAGTGAGTGAGGTGTCTATGGGTCTCTATGAGTGAGTGAGGAGTCTATGGGTCTCTATGAGTGAGTGAGTAGTCTGTGGGTCTCTATGAGTGAGTGAGGTGTCTATGGGTCTCTATGAGTGAGTGAGGTGTCTATGGGTCTCTATGAGTGAGTGAGGTGTCTGTGGGTCTCTATGAGTGAGTGAGTAGTCTATGGGTCTCTATGAGTGAGTGAGGTGTCTATGGGTCTCTATGAGTGAGTGAGTAGTCTATGGGTCTCTATGAGTGAGTGAGGAGTCTATGGGTCTCTATGAGTGAGTGAGGTGTCTATGGGTCTCTATGAGTGAGTGAGGTGTCTATGGGTCTCTATGAGTGAGTGAGGTGTCTGTGGGTCTCTATGAGTGAGTGAGGTGTCTGTGGGTCTCTATGAGTGAGTGAGTAGTCTATGGGTCTCTATGAGTGAGTGAGTAGTCTGTGGGTCTCTATGAGTGAGTGAGGTGTCTATGGGTCTCTATGAGTGAGTGAGGTGTCTATGGGTCTCTATGAGTGAGTGAGGTGTCTATGGGTCTCTATGAGTGAGTGAGGTGTCTGTGGGTCTCTATGAGTGAGTGAGTAGTCTGTGGGTCTCTATGAGTGAGTGAGGTGTCTATGGGTCTCTATGAGTGAGTGAGTAGTCTGTGGGTCTCTATGAGTGAGTGAGGTGTCTGTGGGTCTCTATGAGTGAGTGAGGTGTCTGTGGGTCTCTATGAGTGAGTGAGTAGTCTGTGGGTCTCTATGAGTGAGTGAGGTGTCTATGGGTCTTTATGAGTGAGTGAGTAGTCTGTGGGTCTCTATGAGTGAGTGAGGTGTCTATGGGTCTCTATGAGTAAGTGAGGTGTCTGTGGGTCTCTATGAGTGAGTGAGTAGTCTGTGGGTCTCTATGAGTGAGTGAGGTGTCTATGGGTCTCTATGAGTGAGTGAGGTGTCTATGGGTCTCTATGAGTGAGTGAGTAGTCTGTGGGTCTCTATGAGTGAGTGAGGTGTCTATGGGTCTCTATGAGTGAGTGAGTAGTCTGTGGGTCTCTATGAGTGAGTGAGTAGTCTGTGGGTCTCTATGAGTGAGTGAGGTGTCTATGGGTCTCTATGAGTGAGTGAGTAGTCTGTGGGTCTCTATGAGTGAGTGAGTAGTCTATGGGTCTCTATGAGTGAGTGAGGTGTCTATGGGTCTCTATGAGTGAGTGAGGTGTCTATGGGTCTCTATGAGTGAGTGAGGTGTCTGTGGGTCTCTATGAGTGAGTGAGGTGTCTGTGGGTCTCTATGAGTGAGTGAGTAGTCTATGGGTCTCTATGAGTGAGTGAGTAGTCTGTGGGTCTCTATGAGTGAGTGAGGTGTCTATGGGTCTCTATGAGTGAGTGAGGTGTCTATGGGTCTCTATGAGTGAGTGAGGTGTCTATGGGTCTCTATGAGTGAGTGAGGTGTCTGTGGGTCTCTATGAGTGAGTGAGTAGTCTGTGGGTCTCTATGAGTGAGTGAGGTGTCTATGGGTCTCTATGAGTGAGTGAGTAGTCTGTGGGTCTCTATGAGTGAGTGAGGTGTCTGTGGGTCTCTATGAGTGAGTGAGGTGTCTGTGGGTCTCTATGAGTGAGTGAGTAGTCTGTGGGTCTCTATGAGTGAGTGAGGTGTCTATGGGTCTTTATGAGTGAGTGAGTAGTCTGTGGGTCTCTATGAGTGAGTGAGGTGTCTATGGGTCTCTATGAGTGAGTGAGGTGTCTGTGGGTCTCTATGAGTGAGTGAGTAGTCTGTGGGTCTCTATGAGTGAGTGAGGTGTCTATGGGTCTCTATGAGTGAGTGAGGTGTCTATGGGTCTCTATGAGTGAGTGAGTAGTCTGTGGGTCTCTATGAGTGAGTGAGGTGTCTATGGGTCTCTATGAGTGAGTGAGTAGTCTGTGGGTCTCTATGAGTGAGTGAGTAGTCTGTGGGTCTCTATGAGTGAGTGAGGTGTCTATGGGTCTCTATGAGTGAGTGAGTAGTCTGTGGGTCTCTATGAGTGAGTGAGTAGTCTATGGGTCTCTATGAGTGAGTGAGGAGTCTATGGGTCTCTATGAGTGAGTGAGTAGTCTATGGGTCTCTATGAGTGAGTGAGGTGTCTATGGGTCTCTATGAGTGAGTGAGTAGTCTGTGGGTCTCTATGAGTGAGTGAGGTGTCTATGGGTCTCTATGAGTGAGTGAGTAGTCTGTGGGTCTCTATGAGTGAGTGAGTAGTCTGTGGGTCTCTATGAGTGAGTGAGGTGTCTATGGGTCTCTATGAGTGAGTGAGTAGTCTGTGGGTCTCTATGAGTGAGTGAGGTGTCTGTGGGTCTCTATGAGTGAGTGAGTAGTCTATGGGTCTCTATGCGTGAGTGAGTAGTCTGTGGGTCTCTATGAGTGAGTGAGTAGTCTATGGGTCTCTATGAGTGAGTGAGTAGTCTGTGGGTCTCTATGAGTGAGTGAGGAGTCTATGGGTCTCTATGAGTGAGTGAGTAGTCTGTGGGTCTCTATGAGTGAGTGAGGTGTCTGTGGGTCTCTATGAGTGAGTGAGTAGTCTGTGGGTCTCTCTGAGTGAGTGAGTAGTCTGTGGGTCTCTATGAGTGAGTGAGGTGTCTATGGGTCTCTATGAGTGAGTGAGTAGTCTGTGGGTCTCTATGAGTGAGTGAGTAGTCTATGGGTCTCTATGAGTGAGTGAGGTGTCTATGGGTCTCTATGAGTGAGTGAGGTGTCTATGGGTCTCTATGAGTGAGTGAGGTGTCTATGGGTCTCTATGAGTGAGTGAGTAGTCTGTGGGTCTCTATGAGTGAGTGAGGTGTCTATGGGTCTCTGTGCGTGAGGAGTCTATGGGTCTCTATGAGTGAGTGAGTAGTCTGTGGGTCTCTATGAGTGAGTGAGGTGTCTATGGTTCTCTATGAGTGAGTGAGGTGTCTATGGGTCTCTATGAGTGAGTGAGGTGTCTATGGGTCTCTATGAGTGAGTGAGTAGTCTGTGGGTCTCTATGAGTGAGTGAGGTGTCTATGGGTCTCTGTGCGTGAGGAGTCTATGGGTCTCTATGAGTGAGTGAGTAGTCTGTGGGTCTCTATGAGTGAGTGAGGTGTCTATGGGTCTCTATGCGTGAGGAGTCTATGGGTCTCTATGAGTGAGTGAGTAGTCTGTGGGTCTCTATGAGTGAGTGAGGTGTCTATGGGTCTCTATGAGTGAGTGAGGTGTCTATGGGTCTCTATGAGTGAGTGAGGTGTCTATGGGTCTCTGAGTGAGTGAGGTGTCTATGGGTCTCTATGAGTGAGTGAGGTGTCTATGGGTCTCTATGCGTGAGTGAGTAGTCTGTGGGTCTCTATGAGTGAGTGAGTAGTCTATGGGTCTCTATGAGTGAGTGAGTAGTCTGTGGGTCTCTATGAGTGAGTGAGGAGTCTATGGGTCTCTATGAGTGAGTGAGTAGTCTGTGGGTCTCTATGAGTGAGTGAGGTGTCTGTGGGTCTCTATGAGTGAGTGAGTAGTCTGTGGGTCTCTATGAGTGAGTGAGGAGTCTATGGGTCTCTCTGAGTGAGTGAGTAGTCTGTGGGTCTCTATGAGTGAGTGAGGTGTCTATGGGTCTCTATGAGTGAGTGAGTAGTCTGTGGGTCTCTATGAGTGAGTGAGTAGTCTATGGGTCTCTATGAGTGAGTGAGGTGTCTATGGGTCTCTATGAGTGAGTGAGGTGTCTATGGGTCTCTATGAGTGAGTGAGGTGTCTATGGGTCTCTATGAGTGAGTGAGTAGTCTGTGGGTCTCTATGAGTGAGTGAGGTGTCTATGGGTCTCTATGCGTGAGGAGTCTATGGGTCTCTATGAGTGAGTGAGTAGTCTGTGGGTCTCTATGAGTGAGTGAGGTGTCTATGGGTCTCTATGAGTGAGTGAGGTGTCTATGGGTCTCTATGAGTGAGTGAGGTGTCTATGGGTCTCTATGAGTGAGTGAGTAGTCTGTGGGTCTCTATGAGTGAGTGAGGTGTCTATGGGTCTCTGTGCGTGAGGAGTCTATGGGTCTCTATGAGTGAGTGAGTAGTCTGTGGGTCTCTATGAGTGAGTGAGGTGTCTATGGGTCTCTATGAGTGAGTGAGGTGTCTATGGGTCTCTATGAGTGAGTGAGGTGTCTATGGGTCTCTATGAGTGAGTGAGTAGTCTATGGGTCTCTATGAGTGAGTGAGGTGTCTATGGGTCTCTATGAGTGAGTGAGGTGTCTATGGGTCTCTATGCGTGAGGAGTCTATGGGTCTCTATGAGTGAGTGAGGTGTCTATGGGTCTCTATGAGTGAGTGAGGTGTCTATGGGTCTCTGTGCCACGCAATGCAACTGACACGTCGTTCCATCGGGTTTTCTTTTTTAATTCCAGACAAAGACAAAGCACCCCCGTGTAGCCTCTCACACACGCCCCACTGGCCTGCTTTATTGCACACAATGGCACCGGGTACTACTCATTTGAGGCTGAGTCGACCTAGGGGAGGCCCAGGACCGGTTCAGATATAATCGTCACCGGCGGTGTTGGCCGTGAGCGGGAATCGAACCCGGGTCGCCAGGTTCGTAGCGCTAACCGCTGCACCACCGCTCCCCAACAACCACAACAGCAACAACAACAACCGCCATTCGCCACTAAGTGGCGGTGACGTCACCACGACGCTTGTGCCAGGCCAAGTGCACCTTGAGGCTGCCACGTGAAGTGTCGAACGCCCGCTGGCAGGAGGTCACGGGGCAGACCCAGCAGGTGCCACGGGTCGACTGACCGAGATGACCGAGATGACCGAGATGACTGGCTGATGCACCACCTGTGCCCCCTACTGTGCCAACTCGCTGCGCTTTAGCCACCCGGCGCTCCGCTCGTTGTTGTGAGCGTCGCTCCTCCGCCCTCCGTTGTTGTTGGAGGGCGACTGCCTCCAACTGCCCAGTAGCGTCCTTCACGAGCCTCCTCCACTGAGGCCGATCTTGACACCGCTGGTACCAGTCATCGGCAAGTCCACTCAGCTCCACATCCTCCTGTACCACGTCACTCCATCTCTTCTCTAGCCCGTGCCGCGCCCGTTTAGCCCCCTCGATCCGGCCGAACAAAAGCTGTTGAGGCATGCGGTGGCTGGGCATGCGGGCTACATGACCCAGCCAACGCAGCCTTGCCTGCCGGAGGAGCTCACCGATGGGACTTTGCCCAGATCTTTCAAGGATTTGTGAGCTCCTCACACAACCCAGCCTGCAGGTTAAACCCAGGATGGATCATAGGCAGGTCAGCCTAAATGTTTCCAACCGGCGAAGATGCTCCACTAGGGGGGTCCACGTTTCGCAAGCGTAGAGAATGGAGGGAATGACCGTGGCCGAGAAGACCCGAAGCTTCGTGCGGAGCGACAGACCAGGTAGCTTCCACACAGCAGCGTTACGCAACCGACACAATCACACATAGACACACTCACACAGACACACTCATACATAGACCCACTCACACAGACACACACACAGACACACCCGTATACACATCATCCTTCACTGGGCCCGGGTAAGACTGCAATGTGTTCCACACTTCCTCCTACAGCAGAGTGTGTGGACTAATCTCCATCTGTTCCATCTCACTCCCTCCTACAGCAGAGTGTGTGGACTAATCTCCATCTGTTCCATCTCGCTCCCTCCTACAGCAGAGTGTGTGGACTAATCTCCATCTGTTCCATCTCACTCCCTCCTACAGCAGAGTGAGTGGACTAATCTCCATCTGTTCCATCTCACTCCCTCCTACAGCAGAGTGAGTGGACTAATCTCCATCTGTTCCATCTCGCTCCCTCCTACAGCAGAGTGAGTGGACTAATCTCCATCTGTTCCATCTCGCTCCCTCCTACAGCAGAGTGAGTGGACTAATCTCCATCTGTTCCATCTCGCTCCCTCCTACAGCAGAGTGAGTGGACTAATCTCCATCTGTTCCATCTCACTCCCTCCTACAGCAGAGTGTGTGGACTAATCTCCATCTGTTCCATCTCGCTCCCTCCTACAGCAGAGTGTGTGGACTAATCTCCATCTGTTCCATCTCGCTCCCTCCTACAGCAGAGTGTGTGGACTAATCTCCATCTGTTCCATCTCACTCCCTCCTACAGCAGTGTGTGGACTAATCTCCATCTGTTCCATCTCACCCCAGAGTGTGTGGACTAATCTCCATCTGTTCCATCTCACTCCCTCCTACAGCAGAGAGTGTGTGGACTAATCTCCATCTGTTCCATCTCACTCCCTCCTACAGCAGAGTGTGTGGACTAATCTCCATCTGTCGCATCACCATCCCTGCCATCATCATCATCACCACCATCATTATCATCATCACCACCACCACATTCACCACCACGACCACCACTATCACTAACCACCATCATAACCACCACCACCATCATCACCATCACCACTGCTATCACCCACCACCACTATAATCACCACCGCGATTGTGGTGGTGGTTGTGGTGGTGGTGGTTGTGGTGGTGGTTGTTGTGGTGGTTGTGGAGTGGGTGTGTGGGTGAGTGAGTGGGTGAATGAGTGGATGGATGAGTGGGTGAGTGAGTGGATGGATGGGTGAGTGGATGGGTGGGTAGGTGAGTGGGTGAATGAGTGGGTGAATGAGTGGGTGGGTGAGTGGGTGAGTGAGTGAGTGGGTGGGTGGGTGAGTGAGTGGGTGAGTGAGTGAGTGAGTGGGTGGGTGGGTGAGTGAGTGAGTGAGTGGGTGGGTGGGTGAGTGAGTGAGTGGGTGGGTGGGTGAGTGAGTGGGTGAGTGAGTGGGTGGGTGGGTGGGTGAGTGAGTGAGTGGGTGGGTGGGTGAGTGAGTGGGTGAGTGAGTGGGTGGGTGGGTGAGTGAGTGGGTGGGTGGGTGAGTGAGTGGGTGAGTGAGTGAGTGGGTGGGTGGGTGAGTGAGTGAGTGGGTGAGTGAGTGAGTGAGTGAGTGGGTGGGTGGGTGAGTGAGTGGGTGAGTGAGTGAGTGAGTGAGTGGGTGGGTGGGTGAGTGAGTGAGTGAGTGAGTGGGTGGGTGGGTGAGTGAGTGGGTGGGTGGGTGGGTGGGTGGGTGGGTGGGTGAGTGAGTGAGTGAGTGAGTGGGTGGGTGGGTGAGTGAGTGAGTGGGTGGGTGAGTGAGTGGGTGGGTGGGTGAGTGAGTGGGTGAGTGAGTGGGTGGGTGGGTGAGTGAGTGAGTGAGTGGGTGAGTGGGTGGGTGGGTGGGTGAGTGAGTGGGGTGGTGTGGGTGAGTGAGTGGGTGAGGTGAGTGAGTGGGTGGGTGGGTGGGTGAGTGAGGTGAGTGGGTGGGGTGGTGTGAGTGAGTGAGTGAGTGAGTGGGTGAGTGAGTGAGTGGGGTGGGTGGGTGAGTGAGTGGGTGGGTGGGTGGGTGAGTGAGTGGGTGAGTGAGTGAGTGAGTGTGGTGGGGTGGGTGAGTGAGTGAGTGATGTGAGTGGGTGGGTGGGTGAGTGAGTGGGTGAGTGTGTGAGTGGGTGAGTGAGTGAGTGAGTGGGTGGGTGAGTGAGTGGGTGAGTGAGTGAGTGAGTGAGTGAGTGAGTGGGTGGGTGGGTGAGTGAGTGGGTGAGTGAGTGGGTGGGTGGGTGAGTGAGTGAGTGGGTGGTGGGTGAGTGAGTGAGTGAGTGGGTGGGTGGGTGAGTGAGTGGGTGAGTGAGTGAGTGAGTGGGTGGGTGGGTGAGTGAGTGAGTGAGTGAGTGGTGGGTGGGTGAGTGAGTGAGTGGGTGGGTGAGTGAGTGGGTGAGTGTGAGTGAGTGGTGAGTGGGTGGGTGGGTGAGTGAGGTGAGTGAGTGGGTGGGTGGGTGAGTGAGTGAGTGGGTGGTGAGTGGTGGGTGAGTGAGTGGTGAGTGGGTGTGTGGGTGAGTGAGTGTGGTGGGGTGGGTGAGTGAGGGTGGAGTGGGTGGGTGAGTGAGTGGTGTGGTGATGTGAGTGAGTGAGTGGGTGGGTGGGTGAGTGAGTGAGTGGGTGAGTGAGTGAGTGAGTGGGTGGGTGGGTGAGTGAGTGAGTGGGGTGGGTGGGTGAGTGAGTGGTGGTGGTTGGTGAGTGAGTGAGTGGGTGGGTGGGGTGGTGAGTGGGTGAGTGAGTGGGTGGGTGAGTGAGTGGGTGAGTGGAGGGTGGGTGGTGTGTGAGTGAGTGGTGTGTGGTGTGGTGAGTGGGTGTGTGTGTGAGTGGGTGGGTGAGTGTGTGGGTGGGTGGGTGAGTGAGTGGGTGTGGAGTGGGTGAGTGAGTGAGTGAGTGGGGTGGGTGGGTGGGTGGGTGTGTGAGTGAGTGAGTGGGTGGGTGGGTGGGTGAGTGGGTGGTGAGTGAGTGGGTGGGTGGGTGGGGTGGTGTGGGTGAGTGAGTGGGTGAGTGAGTGAGTGTGGGTGGGTGGGTGGGTGGGTGAGTGAGTGGGTGGGTGGGTGAGTGAGTGGTGGGTGGGTGGGTGAGTGGGTGAGTTAGTGAGTGGGTGAGTGAGTGGGTGGGTGGGTGGTGAGTGAGTGGGTGGGTGAGTGAGTGAGTGAGTGGGTGAGTGGGTGGGTGAGTGAGTGAGTGGGTGGGTGTGTGAGTGGGTGGGTGGGTGGTGGGTGAGTGGGTGGGTGAGTGAGTGGTGTGTGGTGAGTGAGTGGGTGGGTGGGTGGGTGGGTGGGTGGGTGGGTGAGTGAGTGGGTGGGTGGGTGAGTGAGTGGGTGGTGTGGGTGGGTGAGTGAGTGAGTGGGTGAGTGAGTGAGTGGGGTGGGTGGGTGGGTGAGTGAGTGGGTGGGTGGGTGGGTGGGTGAGTGAGTGGGTGAGTGAGTGGGTGGGTGGGTGGAGTGAGTGAGTGGGTGGGTGGGTGGGTGAGTGAGTGGGTGGGTGAGTGGGTGGGTGGGTGGGTGAGTGGGTGGGTGGGTGAGTGAGTGGTGTGGGTGAGTGAGTGAGTGGGTGAGTGGGTGAGTGGTGGGTGGTGAGTGAGTGGGTGAGTGAGTGAGTGAGTGAGTGGGTGAGTGAGTGAGTGGTGGTGGGTGGGTGAGTGAGTGAGTGGGTGGGTGAGTGAGTGAGTGAGTGGGTGGTGTGAGTGAGTGAGTGGGTGGGTGGGTGAGTGAGTGAGTGAGTGAGTGGGTGAGTGAGTGAGTGAGTGAGTGGGTGGGTGGTGGGTGAGTGGGTGGGTGGGTGAGTGAGTGAGTGAGTGGGTGAGTGAGTGAGTGAGTGGGTGGGTGGGTGAGTGAGTGAGTGGGTGAGTGAGTGAGTGAGTGGGTGGGTGGGTGAGTGAGTGGGTGGGTGAGTGAGTGAGTGAGTGGGTGGGTGGGTGAGTGAGTGGGTGGGTGAGTGAGTGAGTGAGTGGGTGAGTGAGTGGAGTGAGTGAGTGGGTGGGTGGTGAGTGAGTGAGTGGGGGTGAGTGAGTGAGTGAGTGAGTGAGTGGTGGGTGGGTGTGAGTGAGTGGGTGGGTGGTGGGTGAGTGAGTGAGTGGGTGAGTGGGTGAGTGAGTGGAGTGGGTGAGTGAGTGTGTGAGTGGGTGAGTGGGTGGAGTGAGTGAGTGGGTGGGGTGAGTGAGTGAGTGAGTGAGGTGAGTGAGTGAGTGGGTGGGTGGAGTGAGTGAGTGAGTGGGTGGGTGAGTGAGTGAGTGGGTGGGTGGGTGAGTGAGTGGGTGGGTGAGTGAGTGAGTGGGTGAGTGAGTGAGTGAGTGGGTGAGTGAGTGAGTGAGTGGGTGGGTGGTGTGAGTGAGTGGGTGGGTGGGTGGGTGAGTGAGTGTGTGAGTGAGTGAGTGGGTGAGTGAGTGAGTGAGTGGGTGAGGTGGGTGAGTGAGGTGGTGGTGAGTGAGTGAGTGAGTGTGGGTGAGTGAGTGAGTGGGTGAGTGAGTGAGTGGGTGGGTGGTGGTGAGTGAGTGAGTGGGTGGAGTGTGAGTGAGTGAGTGGGTGGAGTGGGTGAGTGAGTGGGTGGTGAGTGAGTGAGTGGGTGAGTGAGTGAGTGAGTGGAGTGGTGGGTGGGTGAGTGAGTGGGTGGTGAGTGAGTGGGTGGGTGGTGGTGTGAGTGAGTGGGTGGGTGGAGTGAGTGAGTGGGTGAGTGAGTGAGTGAGTGGGTGTGGGTGGGTGAGTGAGTGAGTGGGTGGGTGAGTGAGTGAGTGGGTGGGTGGGTGGTGAGTGAGTGGAGTGAGTGAGTGAGTGGGTGGGTGGGTGAGTGAGTGAGTGGGTGGGTGGGTGAGTGAGTGGGTGAGTGAGTGGGTGGGTGAGTGGAGTGAGTGAGTGGGTGAGTGTGTGAGTGGGTGGGTGGGTGAGTGAGTGGGTGGGTGAGTGAGTGAGTGAGTGAGTGGGTGAGTGAGTGAGTGAGTGGGTGAGTGAGTGAGTGAGTGGGTGGGTGAGTGAGTGGGTGGGTGAGTGAGTGAGTGAGTGGGTGAGTGAGTGAGTGAGTGGGTGGGTGAGTGAGTGAGTGAGTGGGTGGGTGAGTGAGTGGAGTGGGTGGGTGGTGAGTGAGTGAGTGAGTGGGTGAGTGAGTGAGTGAGTGAGTGAGTGGGTGGTGGTGAGTGAGTGGGTGGGTGAGTGAGTGAGTGAGTGAGTGAGTGAGTGAGTGAGTGGGTGGGTGGGTGAGTGAGTGAGTGGGTGGGTGAGTGAGTGAGTGAGTGGGTGGGTGGGTGAGTGAGTGGGTGGGTGAGTGAGTGAGTGGGTGGGTGGGTGGAGTGAGTGAGTGGGTGGGTGAGTGAGTGAGTGGGTGAGTGAGTGAGTGAGTGGGTGGGTGGGTGGAGTGAGTGAGTGAGTGGGTGAGTGAGTGAGTGTGTGAGTGGGTGGGTGGGTGGGTGAGTGAGTGAGTGGGTGGGTGAGTGAGTGAGTGAGTGGGTGGGTGGGTGAGTGAGTGGGTGGGTGGAGTGAGTGAGTGAGTGGGTGAGTGAGTGAGTGAGTGAGTGGGTGGGTGGGTGAGTGAGTGAGTGAGTGGGTGAGTGAGTGAGTGAGTGGGTGGGTTCGTGAGTGAGTGGGTGGGTGAGTGAGTGAGTGGGTGGGTGGGTGAGTGAGTGGGTGGGTGAGTGAGTGAGTGAGTGGGTGAGTGGGTGGGTGAGTGAGTGGGTGGGTGAGTGAGTGAGTGAGTGGGTGAGTGAGTGAGTGAGTGGGTGGGTGGGTGAGTGAGTGAGTGGGTGGGTGAGTGAGTGAGTGGGTGGGTGGGTGAGTGAGTGGGTGGGTGAGTGAGTGAGTGGGTGAGTGAGTGAGTGAGTGAGTGGGTGAGTGAGTGAGTGAGTGAGTGGGTGGGTGGGTGAGTGAGTGAGTGGGTGGGTGGGTGAGTGAGTGAGTGAGTGGGTGAGTGAGTGAGTGAGTGGGTGGGTGGGTGGGTGAGTGAGTGAGTGAGTGGGTGGGTGGGTGAGTGAGTGGGTGAGTGAGTGAGTGAGTGGGTGGGTGGGTGAGTGAGTGAGTGGGTGGGTGAGTGAGTGAGTGGGTGGGTGGGTGAGTGAGTGAGTGAGTGGGTGGGTGAGTGAGTGAGTGGGTGAGTGAGTGAGTGAGTGGGTGAGTGGGTGGGTGAGTGAGTGGGTGGGTGAGTGAGTGGGTGGGTGGGTGGGTGAGTGAGTGGGTGGGTGAGTGAGTGAGTGGGTGAGTGAGTGAGTGAGTGGGTGAGTGGGTGGGTGGGTGAGTGAGTGGGTGGGTGAGTGAGTGGGTGGGTGGGTGGGTGGGTGGGTGAGTGAGTGGGTGAGTGAGTGGGTGGGTGGGTGAGTGAGTGAGTGGGTGGGTGGGTGAGTGAGTGGGTGAGTGAGTGGGTGGGTGGGTGGGTGAGTGAGTGGGTGAGTGAGTGAGTGGGTGGGTGGGTGAGTGAGTGGGTGGGTGAGTGAGTGAGTGAGTGGGTGAGTGAGTGAGTGAGTGAGTGGGTGAGTGAGTGAGTGAGTGGGTGGGTGAGTGAGTGGGTGGGTGAGTGAGTGGGTGGGTGAGTGAGTGAGTGAGTGGGTGAGTGAGTGAGTGAGTGGGTGAGTGAGTGGGTGGGTGGGTGAGTGAGTGGGTGAGTGAGTGAGTGAGTGGGTGGGTGGGTGGGTGAGTGAGTGAGTGAGTGGGTGGGTGGGTGAGTGAGTGGGTGAGTGAGTGAGTGGGTGGGTGGGTGAGTGAGTGGGTGAGTGAGTGAGTGAGTGGGTGAGTGAGTGAGTGAGTGAGTGAGTGAGTGGGTGAGTGAGTGAGTGAGTGGGTGGGTGGGTGAGTGAGTGGGTGAGTGAGTGGGTGAGTGAGTGAGTGGGTGGGTGGGTGGGTGAGTGAGTGGGTGAGTGAGTGAGTGAGTGGGTGGGTGGGTGAGTGAGTGAGTGAGTGGGTGAGTGAGTGAGTGAGTGTCTCAATGTCTCCATGTCTCCATGTCCCCGTGTCCCCGTGTCTCCCCAGCTCTCTGTCCCTCCATGTTGTCCCACTGGGAGATGCAGAGCTCCGTGTCTCCAACGGTGTCTCTGGGGGACACGTGTTGTCTCAGGGAGACACGTGGTGTTGTCTCAGGGGGACACGTGTTGTCCCCGCGCGCGGTGTCTCTGGGAGACACGTGGTGTTGTCTCAGGGAGACACGTGGTGGTGTCTCAGGTGGACACGTGGTGTTGTCTCAGGGGGACACGTGGTGTTGTCTCAGGGGGACACGTGTTGTCCCCGCGCGCGGTGTCTCTGGGAGACACGTGGTGTTGTCTCAGGGAGACACGTGGTGTTGTCTCAGGTGGACACGTGGTGTTGTCTCAGGTGGACACGTGGTGTTGTCTCAGGCGGACACGTGGTGTTGTCTCAGGTGGACACGTGGTGTTGTCTCAGGGAGACACGCCTTGTCCCCGCGCGGTGTGTCTCAGGGGGACACGTGGTGTTGTCTCTGGGAGACACGTGGTGTTGTCTCAGGGAGACACGTGGTGTTGTCTCAGGTGGACACGTGGTGTTGTCTCAGGCGGACACGTGGTGTTGTCTCAGGTGGACACGTGGTGTTGTCTCAGGGAGACACGCCTTGTCCCCGCGCGGTGTGTCTCAGGGGGACACGTGGTGTTGTCTCAGGGAGACACGTGTTGTCTCAGGGAGACACGTGGTGGTGTCTCAGGGAGACACGTGGTGTTGTCTCAGGGGGACACGTGTTGTTGTCTCAGGGGGACACGTGTTGTTGTCTCAGGGAGACACGTGTTGTCCCCGCGCGCGGTGTCTCTGGGAGACACGTGGTGTTGTCTCAGGGAGACACGTGGTGTTGTCTCAGGTGGACACGTGTTGTTGTCTCAGGTGGACACGTGGTGTTGTTTCAGGTGGACACGTGTTGTTGTTTCAGGTGGACACGTGGTGTTGTCTCAGGGAGACACGTGTTGTTGTCTCAGGCGGACACGTGCACGTCCGTCTCCCCGTGCACCTGGCTGAGCAGGGCGCAGTGCATAGAGACCAGCAGCTTCCGCTGGCCGACACGCTCCGGCAGCAGCGTCTCTCGCAGGCGGACAACTCCACCGCGAGACACGCTCCTGGGGACACGGGGAGAGACAGAGACACGGAGTGAGACACGGGGTGAGACAGAGACACGGGGAGACGCGGTGAGACACGGGGAGACGCGGGGGGAGACGCTCCGGCAGCAGCGTCTCTCGCAGGCGGACAACTCCACCGCGAGACACGCTCCTGGGGACACGGGGAGAGACAGAGACACGGGGTGAGACACGGGGTGAGACAGAGACACGGGGAGACGCGGTGAGACACGGGGAGACGCGGGGGGAGACGCTCCGGCAGCAGCGTCTCTCGCAGGCGGACAACTCCACCGCGAGACACGCTCCTGGGGACACGGGGAGAGACAGAGACACGGGGTGAGACACGGGGTGAGACAGAGACACGGGGAGACGCGGTGAGACACGGGGAGACGCGGGGGGAGACGCTCCGGCAGCAGCGTCTCTCGCAGGCGGACAACTCCACCACGAGACACGCTCCTGGGGACACGGGGAGAGACAGAGACACGGGGTGAGACACGGGGTGAGACACGGGGTGAGACACGGGGTGAGACACGGGGTGAGGCACGGGGTGAGACGCTCCGGCAGCAGCGTCTCTCGCAGGCGGACAACTCCACCGCGAGACACGCTCCTGGGGACACGGGGGAGACACGGGGTGAGACACGGATACACGGGGTGAGACACGGGGTGAGACACGGGGTGAGACACGGGGTGAGACGCTCCGGCAGCAGCGTCTCTCGTAGGCGGACAACTCCACCGCGAGACACGCTCCTGGGGACACGGGGGAGACACGGGGTGAGACACGGATACACGGGGTGAGACACGGGGTGAGACACGGGGTGAGACGCGGGGGGAGACACGGGGTGAGACACGGGGGGAGACAGAGACACGGGGGGAGACGCGGGGTGAGACACGGGGTGAGACACGGGGTGAGACGCGGGGGGAGACACGGGGTGAGACACGGGGGGAGACAGAGACACGGGGGGAGACGCGGGGTGAGACACGGGGTGAGACACGGGGTGAGACAGAGACGCGGGGGGAGACGCGGGGGGAGATGCGGGGTGAGACACGGGGTGAGACACGGGGTGAACCGCGGGGTGAGACACGGGGTGAGACAGAGACGCGGGGGGAGACACGGGGTGAGACACGGGGTGAGACGCGGGGTGAGACGCGGGGTGAGACACGGGGTGAGACACGGGGTGAGACGCGGGGGGAGACACGGGGTGAGACACGGGGGGAGACAGAGACACGGGGGGAGACGCGGGGTGAGACACGGGGTGAGACACGGGGTGAGACAGAGACGCGGGGGGAGACGCGGGGTGAGACACTGGGTGAGACGCGGGGTGAGACACGGGGTGAGACAGAGACGCGGGGGGAGACGCGGGGTGAGACACGGGGTGAGACACGGGGTGAGACGCGGGGTGAGACACGGGGTGAGACAGAGACGCGGGGGGAGACGCTCCGGCAGCAGCATCTCACGCAGGCGGACAACTCCACCGCGAGACACGCTCCTGGAGACACGGGGGGAGACACGGGGTGAGACACGGTGAGACGCGGGGTGAGACACGGGGTGAGACACGGGGTGAGACAGAGACGCGGGGGGAGACACGGGGTGAGACACGGGGAGAGACACGGGGTGAGACACGGAGTGAGACACGGGGTGAGACACGGAGTGAGACACGGGGTGAGACACGGGTGTGTGTAGCGCGTGTGGTGCGGTGTGGTCTGTGTAGTGAGGGGTGGTGTGGTGTTGTT
>NC_136344.1:37500-56871 GCF_964198595.1 Lampetra fluviatilis | reverse complement strand
GGTGGGGGTAGTGGGGGTGGGGGGGGGTGGTGGTGGTGGGGGGGGTGGGGGGGGTGGTGGTGGGGGGGGTGGTGTTAGTGGTGGTGTTGGCAGTGGTGGTGGTGGTAGTGGTGGTTTTTAATGGTGGCGTCTATATACACTGCTGCTACTCGCAGCACTTGCCCCTGCTAGAGGCTACATGGGGCACCTTTAGCTGTGTGTCTAGACACTGCTGCTCACAGCACTTGCCCCTGCTGAGAGGCTACACGGGGGACCTTTGTCTGTGTGTGTGTCTATAGACACTGCTGCTACTAACAGCACTTGCCCCTACAGCCCTGCTAGAGGCTACACGGGGCACCTTTGGCTGTGTGTGTGTCTATAGACACTGCTGCTACTCACAGCACTTGCCCCTGCTGAGAGGCTACACGGGGGACCTTTGGCTGTGTGTGTGCGTGCACGCAGGCGCACTGACTCCGACGGGCCGCATGATGGTGGAGTTCCCGCTGGACCCGGCGCTGTCCAAGGTGCTGATCGTGGCCTGCGACACGGCGTGTAGCGCAGAGGTGCTGTCCATCGTGTCCATGCTGTCCGTGCCGTCCATCTTCTACCGCCCCAAGGTGAGAGAGACACACACAGAGAGACACAGACACACACACAGACACAGACACACACACAGACAGACACACACACACACAGACACACACACCACAGACACACACACACAGACACACAGACAGACACACACACAGACAGACACACACACAGACAGACACACACATAGAGACACACACACAGACACACACAGACACACACACACAGACACACACACACACACAGACACACAGACACACACACACACAGACACACACACACAGACACACAGACACAGACCCTCCCTCTCCCCCATTTCCCCCCTCTCCTCCTTCCCTCCTAATAAGGGGCTGCGTGTGTGTGTGTACGCGTGTGTGTGTGTACGCGTGTGTGTGTGTGTACGCGTGTGTGTGTGTACGTGTGTGAGTGTACGTGTGTGTCTGTGTGTGTGTGTGTACGTGTGTGCGTGTGTACGTGTGTGTGTGTGTGTACGTGTGTGCGTGTGTACGTGTGTGTGTGTACCTGTGTGCGTGCGTACGTGCGTGTACGTGTGTGTGTATGTGTACCTGTGTGTGCGTGCGCGTACGTGTGTGTGTGTGTGTGTGCGTGTCTGTATGTGTGTGCGTGTGTGTGCGTGCGTACGTGCGTGTACGTGTGTGTGTGTGTACCTGTGTGTGTCCGTATGTGTGTGTGTCTGTATGTGTGTATGTATCTGCGTGTGTGTGCGTGTGTGTGTGTGTCTGTATGTGTGTGTGTGTGCGTGCGTGTGTGTGTGTGCAGGGTCGTGAGGAGGAGAGTGACCAGGCGCGTGAGAAGTTTGCGGTGCCGGAGAGCGACCACCTCACCTACCTCAACGTGTTCCTGCAGTGGAAGCGCGCAGCCTACGCCACCAGCTGGTGCAACGAACACTTTGTGCACGCCAAGGCCATGCGCAAGGTGCACACACACACACGCACACAGACACACAGAGACACACGCACACAGACACACACACACACACACAGACACACGCAGCCTACGCCACCAGCTGGTGCAACGAACACTTTGTGCACGCCAAGGCCATGCGCAAGGTGCACACACACACACGCACACACACAGACACACACACACAGACACACACAGACACACAGACACACGCACACACACACACACACACAGACACACACACACAGACACACACACACACACACAGACACACGCAGCCTACGCCACCAGCTGGTGCAACGAACACTTTGTGCACGCCAAGGCCATGCGCAAGGTGCACACACATACACGCACACAGACACACAGAGACACACGCACACAGACACACACACACACACAGACACACACAGACACACACACACAGACACACACACACAGACACAGACACACACACACACAGACAAAGACAAAGATCCCCCGTATAGCCTTAACAGACTGTAGGGGCAAGTGCTGTTAGCGAGCACCTATGAAGGCCGGAACGGCACACGAGGGGGTTGGGTGGGCCAGCACCACGCCCGACCGCCTTTGTCTCCCTAGTGGCGATGTTTACACACCGCACCAGGTACTCATTTGAGGCTGAGTCGACCTAGGGGAGGCCCGGGACCGGTTCAGATAATCGTCACTGGTGTTGGCAGTGAGCAGGAATCGAACCCGTGTCGCCAGGTTCATAGCGCAGCGCGCTAACCGCTACACTACCGCTCCCCACCACACACAGACACACACAGACACACACAGACACACACACACAGACACACACACACACAGACACACACACACACTCACCCACTCTCCCCGTGTAGGTGCGCGAGGTACGCGCTCAGCTCAAGGACATTATGGTGCAGCAGCGCATGAGCATGGCATCCTGCGGCTCCGATTGGGACGTGGTACGCAAGTGCATCTGCTCCGCCTACTTTCACCAGGCCGCCAAGCTCAAGGTGAGCGTGGTGGTGAGCGTGGTGGTGAGCGTGGTGGTGAGCGTGGTGGTGAGCGTGGTGGTGAGTTTGGTGAGTGCGGTGAGTGTGGGGGTGGTGGTGGTGTGGTGGTGAGTGTGATGAATGTGGGGAGTGTGGTGGTGGTGAGTGTGGTGGTGGTGAGTGTGGTGGTGGTGAGTGTGGTGGTGGTGAGTGTGGTGGTGAGTGTGGTGGTGGTGAGTGTGGTGGTGAGTGTGGTGTGGTGAGTGTGGTGGTGAGTGTGGTGGTGAGTGTGGTGGTGAGTGTGGTGGTGAGTGTGGTGGTGAGTGTGGTGGTGAGTGTGGTGGTGAGTGTGGTGGTGAGTGTGGTGGTGAGTGTGGTGGTGAGTGTGGTGGTGAGTGTGGTGGTGAGCGTGGTGGTGAGTGTGGTGGTGAGTTTGGTGGGCGTGGTGAGTGTGGTGGTGGTGGTGGTGAGCGTGGTGGTGGGTGTGGTGAGTGTGGTGAGTGTGGTGGCGGTGGTGAGTGTGGGGAGTGTGGCGGTGAGCGTGGCGGTGAGTGTGGTGGTGAGTGTGGTGGTGAGCGTGGTGGTGAGCGTGGTGGCGAGTGTGGTGGTGAGCGTGGTGGTGAGCGTGGTGGCGAGCGTGGTGGTGAGCGTGGTGGTGAGCGTGGCGGTGAGCGTGGCGGTGAGCGTGGTGGTGAGCATGGTGATGAGCGTGGTGGTGAGCGTGGTGGTGAGTGTGGTGGTGAGCGTGGTGGTGAGCGTGGTGGTGAGCGTGGTGGTGAGTTTGGTGAGTGTGGTGAGTGTGGGGGTGGTGGTGGTGTGGTGGTGAGTGTGGTGGTGAGTGTGGTGGTGGTGAGTGTGGTGGTGGTGAGTGTGGTGGTGAGTGTGGTGGTGAGTGTGGTGGTGAGTGTGGTGGTAGTGGTGAGTGTGGTGTGGTGAGTGTGGTGGTGAGCGTGGTGGTGAGCGTGGTGGTGAGCGTGGTGGTGAGCGTGGTGGTGAGCGTGGTGGTGAGCGTGGTGGTGAGCGTGGTGGTGAGCGTGGTGGTGAGCGTGGTGGTGAGCGTGATGACAGTGAGCGTGGTGGTGAGCGTGGTGGTGAGCGTGGTGGTGAGCGTGGTGGTGAGCGTGGTGGTGAGCGTGATGACAGTGAGCGTGGTGGTGAGCGTGGTGGTGAGCGTGGCGGTGAGTGTGGTGGTGAGCGTGGTGGTGAGTGTGGTGGTGAGCGTGGCGGTGAGTGTGGTGGTGAGCGTGGTGGTGAGTGTGGTGGTGAGCGTGGTGGTGAGCGTGGTGGTGAGTGTGGCGGTGAGCGTGGTGGTGAGCGTGGTGGTGAGTGTGGTGGTGAGCGTGGCGGTGAGCGTGGCGGTGAGCGTGGCGGTGAGTGTGGTGGTGAGCGTGGTGGTGAGTGTGGTGGTGAGCGTGGTGGTGAGCGTGGTGGTGAGTGTGGTGGTGAGTGTGGTGGTGAGCGTGGTGGTGAGTGTGGTGGTGAGTGTGGCGGTGAGCGTGGCGGTGAGCGTGGCGGTGAGCGTGGTGGTGAGCGTGGCGGTGAGCGTGGCGGTGAGCGTGGCGGTGAGCGTGGTGGTGAGCGTGCTGGTGAGCGTGCTGGTGAGTGTGGTGAGCGTGGTGGTGAGTGTGCTTGTCCCCGCAGGGAATCGGCGAGTACGTGAACATCCGCACAGGAATGCCGTGTCACCTGCACCCGACCTCGGCTCTGTTCGGCATGGGATTCACCCCGGACTACATAGTCTACCACGAGCTCATCATGACCACAAAAGTATAACTCACTCACTCACTCATAGACACTCACTCATAGACACTCACTCACTCACTCATTTGCTCACTCGCTCACTCACTCACTCATAGACACTCACTCACTCACACACTCACTCACACACTCACACACTCACTCACTCACTCGCTCACTCACTCACTCACTCACACACTCACTCACTCACTCACTCGCTCACTCACTCACTCACTCGCTCATAGACACTCACTCACTCACTCATAGACACTCACTCACTCACTCACCCACTCACTCACTCACTCACTCGCTCACTCATAGACACTCACTCACTCACTCATAGACACTCACTCACTCACTCATAGACACTCACTCACTCACTCACCCACTCATAGACACTCACTCACTCACTCATAGACACTCACTCACTCACTCACCCACTCACTCACTCACTCACTCACTCGCTCGCTCGCTCGCTCGCTCACTCACTCACTCACTCACACACTCACTCACTCACTCATAGACACGGCATGGGATTCACCCCGGACTACATAGTCTACCACGAGCTCATCATGACCACAAAAGTATAACTCACTCACTCACTCATAGACACTCACACACTCACTCATAGACACTCACTCACTCACTCATAGACACTCACTCACTCACTCACCCACTCACTCACTCACACACCCACTCACTCACTCATAGACACTCACTCACTCACTCACCCACTCACTCACTCACACACCCACTCACTCACTCATAGACACTCACTCACTCATAGACACTCACTCATAGACACTCTCACTCGCTCACTCGCTCACTCACTCACCCACTCACTCACTCACTCACTCACTCACTCGCTCGCTCACTCACTCACTCACTCACACACTCACTCACTCACTCATAGACACGGCATGGGATTCACCCCGGACTACATAGTCTACCACGAGCTCATCATGACCACAAAAGTATAACTCACTCGCTCACTCATAGACACTCACTCACTCACTCATAGACACTCACTCACTCACCCACTCACTCACTCACTCACTCACTCATAGACACTCACTCACTCACTCATAGACACTCACTCACTCATAGCCACTCACTCACTCACTCATAGACACTCACTCACTCACTCATAGCCACTCTCACTCACTCACTCATTTGCTCACTCGCTCACTCACTCACTCATAGACACTCACTCACTCACTCACTCATTTGCTCACTCGCTCACTCACTCATAGACACTCACTCACTCACTCATAGACACTCACTCACTCACTCATAGACACTCACTCACTCATTTGCCCACTCACTCACTCACTCGCTCACTCATAGACACTCACTCACTCACTCATAGACACTCACTCACTCACCCACTCACTCACTCACTCACTCACTCACTCACTCATAGACACTCACTCACTCACTCATAGACACTCACTCACTCACTCATAGACACTCACTCACTCATTTGCCCACTCACTCACTCACTCGCTCACTCATAGACACTCACTCACTCACTCATAGACACTCACTCACTCACTCACTCACCCACTCACTCACTCACTCACTCACTCACTCACTCACTCACTCACTCACTCATAGACACTCACTCACTCACTCATAGACACTCACTCACTCACTCATAGACACGGCATGGGATTCACCCCGGACTACATAGTCTACCACGAGCTCATCATGACCACAAAAGTACAGTCACTCACTCACTCATAGACACTCACTCACTCACTCATTTGCTCACTCGCTCACTCACTCATAGACACTCACTCATAGCCACTCTCACTCACTCACTCATTTGCTCACTCGCTCACTCACTCACTCACACACTCACTCACTCACTCACTCATAGACACTCACTCACTCACTCATAGACACTCACTCACTCACTCATAGACACTCACTCACTCACTCATAGACACTCACTCACTCACTCACTCATAGACACTCACTCACTCACTCATAGACACTCACTCACTCACTCATAGACACTCACTCACTCACTCATAGACACTCACTCACTCACTCATAGCCACTCACTCACTCACTCATAGCCACTCACTCACTCACTCATAGACACTCACTCACTCATTTGCTCACTCGCTCACTCACTCACTCACTCATAGACACTCACTCACTCACTCATAGACACTCACTCACTCACTCACTCATAGACACTCACTCACTCACTCATAACCACTCACTCACTCACTCATAGACACTCACTCACTCACTCATAGCCACTCACTCACTCACTCATAGACACTCACTCACTCATTTGCTCACTCGCTCACTCACTCACTCACTCATAGACACTCACTCACTCACTCATAGACACTCACTCACTCACTCATAGCCACTCTCACTCACTCACTCATTTGCTCACTCGCTCACTCACTCACTCATAGACACTCACTCACTCACTCACTCATAGACACTCACTCACTCACTCATAGCCACTCTCACTCACTCACTCATTTGCTCACTCGCTCACTCACTCACTCACTCATAGACACTCACTCACTCACTCATAGACACTCACACTCACTCATAGACACTCACTCACTCACTCATAGCCACTCACTCACTCACTCATTTGCTCACTCGCTCACTCACTCACTCACTCATAGACACTCACTCACTCACTCATAGACACTCGCTCACTCACTCATAGACACTCACTCACTCACTCATAGCCACTCTCACTCACTCACTCATTTGCTCACTCGCTCACTCACTCACTCATAGACACTCACTCACTCACTCATAGACACTCACTCACTCACTCATAGACACTCACTCACTCACTCACTCATAGACACTCACTCACTCACTCATAGACACTCACTCACTCACTCACCCACTCACTCACTCACTCACTCACTCATAGACACTCACTCACTCACTCATAGACACTCACTCACTCACTCATAGACACTCACTCACTCACTCATAGCCACTCTCACTCACTCACTCACTCATTTGCTCACTCGCTCACTCACTCACTCACACACTCACTCACACACTCACACACTCACTCACTCACTCATAGACACTCACTCACTCACACACTCACACACTCACTCACTCACTCATAGACACTCACACACTCACACACTCACTCACTCACACACTCACTCACTCACTCATAGCCACTCACTCGCTCACTCACTCACTCATTTGCTCACTCGCTCACTCACTCACTCACACACTCACTCACACACTCACACACTCACTCACTCACTCATAGACACTCACTCACTCACACACTCACACACTCACTCACTCACTCATAGACACTCACACACTCACACACTCACTCACTCACACACTCACTCACTCACTCATAGCCACTCACTCGCTCACTCACTCACTCACACACTCACTCACAGCCACTCACTCACTCATAGCCACTCACTCGCTCACTCACTCACTCACACACTCACTCACACACTCACTCACAGCCACTCACTCACTCACACACTCACTCACTCACTCATAGCCACTCACACACTCACTCACTCACTCATAGACACGGCATGGGATTCACCCCGGACTACATAGTCTACCACGAGCTCATCATGACCACAAAAGTATAACTCACTCACTCACTCACACACTCACTCACTCATAGACACTCACTCACTCATAGACACTCACTCATAGCCACACTCTCACTCACTCGCTCACTCACTCACTCGCTCACTCACTCGCTCACTCACTCATAGACACTCACTCACTCACTCGCTCACTCACTCACTTACACACTCACTCACTCACTCACTCATAGACACTCACTCACTTGCTCACTCGCTCACTCACTCATAGACACTCACTCACTCATAGACACTCACTCATAGCCACACTCTCACTCGCTCACTCACTCACTCGCTCACTCACTCACTCGCTCACTCACTCACTCACTCACTCATAGACACTCACTCACTCACTCGCTCACTCACTCACTTACACACTCACTCACTCACTCATAGACACTCACTCACTTGCTCACTCGCTCACTCACTCATAGCCACTCACTCACTCATAGCCACTCACTCACTCACTCACTCACACACTCACTCGCTCACTCACCCACTCACCCACTCACTCACTCACACACTCACTCACTCAGCCACTCACTCACTCACTCACACACTCACACACTCACTCACCCACTCACTCACTCACACACTCACTCGCTCACTCACCCACTCACCCACTCACTCACTCACACACTCACTCACTCAGCCACTCACTCACTCACTCACACACTCACTCACTCACTCAGCCACTCACTCACTCACTCACACACTCACTCACTCAGCCACTCACTCACTCACTCACACACTCACACACTCACTCACCCACTCACTCACTCACACACTCACTCACTCAGCCACTCACTCACTCACTCTCATAGCCACTCACTCATAGCCACATTCACAGTGTGTATGTGTGTAACTGTGTGTGTGTGTGTGTGTAACTGTGTGTGTGTGTGTAACTGTGTGTGTGTGTGTGTGTAACTGTGTGTGTGTCACTGTGTGTGTGTGTGTGTCACTGTGTGTGTGTGTGTGTAACTGTGTGTGTGTGTGTAACTGTGTGTGTGTGTGTGCGTAACTGTGTGTGTGTAACTGTGTGTGTGTGTGTGTAACTGTGTGTGTGTGTGTAACTGTGTGTGTGTGTGTAACTGTGTGTGTGCGTAACTGTGTGTGTGTAACTGTGTGTGTGTCACTGTGTGTGTGTAACTGTGTGTGTGTCACTGTGTGTGTGTGTCACTGTGTGTGTGTGTCACTGTGTGTGTGTGTAACTGTGTGTGTGTGTAACTGTGTGTGTGTGTGTAACTGTGTGTGTGTGTGTAACTGTGTGTGTGTGTGTGTAACTGTGTGTGTGTGTGTGTCACTGTGTGTGTGTGTGTGTCACTGTGTGTGTGTGTCACTGTGTGTGTGTGTCACTGTGTGTGTGTGTCACTGTGTGTGTGTGTAACTG
Organism: Lampetra fluviatilis; assembly: GCF_964198595.1. Classification (NCBI taxonomy): domain Eukaryota; kingdom Metazoa; phylum Chordata; class Hyperoartia; order Petromyzontiformes; family Petromyzontidae; genus Lampetra; species Lampetra fluviatilis. The sequence goes on along the minus strand of NC_136344.1, from coordinate 47,650 downwards.
TGTGTGTGTGTGTGTGTAACTGTGTGTGTGTGTGTGTGTAACTGTGTGTGTGTGTGTAACTGTGTGTGTGTGTGTAACTGTGTGTGTGTAACTGTGTGTGTGTGTATGTGTGTAACTGTGTATGTGTGTAACTGTGTGTGTGTGTGTAACTGTGTGTGTGTATGTGTGTAACTGTGTGTGTGTGTGTGTGTGTAACTGTGTGTGTGTGTGTAACTGTGTGTGTGTGTGTAACTGTGTGTATGTGTGTAACTGTGTATGTGTGTAACTGTGTGTGTGTGTGTAACTGTGTGTGTGTATGTGTGTAACTGTGTGTGTGTGTGTAACTGTGTGTGTGTGTGTAACTGTGTGTGTGTGTGTAACTGTGTGTGTGTGTGTAACTGTGTGTGTGTGTAACTGTGTGTGTGTGTAACTGTGTGTGTGTGTGTGTGTAACTGTGTGTGTGTGTAACTGTGTGTGTGTGTGTGTGTAACTGTGTGTGTGTGTGTGTGTGTGTAACTGTGTGTGTGTAACTGTGTGTGTGTGTGTGTGTAACTGTGTGTGTGTGTGTGTGTAACTGTGTGTGTGTGTGTGTGTAACTGTGTGTGTGTGTAACTGTGTGTGTGTGTGTGTGTAACTGTGTGTGTGTGTGTGTGTAACTGTGTGTGTGTGTAACTGTGTGTGTGTGTGTGTGTGTAACTGTGTGTGTGTGTAACTGTGTGTGTGTGTAACTGTGTATGTGTGTAACTGTGTGTGTGTGTGTGTAACTGTGTGTGTGTGTGTGTGTAACTGTGTGTGTGTAACTGTGTGTGTGTGTGTAACTGTGTGTGTGTGTGTGTGTAACTGTGTGTGTGTAACTGTGTGTGTGTGTGTGTGTAACTGTGTGTGTGTGTGTAACTGTGTGTGTGTGTGTGTGTAACTGTGTGTGTGTAACTGTGTGTGTGTGTGTGTGTAACTGTGTGTGTGTGTGTGTGTAACTGTGTGTGTGTAACTGTGTGTGTGTGTATGTGTGTAACTGTGTGTGTGTGTAACTGTGTGTGTGTGTGTGTAACTGTGTGTGTGTGTGTGACTGTGTGTGTGTGTGTAACTGTGTGTGTGTGTGTAACTGTGTGTGTGTGTATGTGTGTGTAACTGTGTGTGTGTGTGTAACTGTGTATGTGTGTATAACTGTGTGTGTAACTGTGTGTGTGTGTAACTGTGTGTGTGTGTGACTGTGTGTGTAACTGTGTGTGTGTGTAACTGTGTGTGTGTGTAACTGTGTGTGTGTGTGTATGTGTGTAACTGTGTGTGTGTGTAACTGTGTGTGTGTGTATGTGTGTAACTGTGTGTGTGTGTATGTGTGTAACTGTGTGTGTGTGTGTGTAACTGTGTGTGTGTGTGTGTATGTGTGTAACTGTGTGTGTGTGTAACTGTGTGTGTGTGTGTGTGTGTAACTGTGTGTGTGTGTAACTGTGTGTGTGTGTAACTGTGTGTGTGTGTGTGTGTAACTGTGTGTGTGTGTAACTGTGTGTGTGTGTGTGTGTGTAACTGTGTGTGTGTGTAACTGTGTGTGTGTGTGTGTGTGTAACTGTGTGTGTGTGTGTGTGTGTGTAACTGTGTGTGTGTGTGTAACTGTGTGTGTGTGTATGTGTGTAACTGTGTGTGTGTGTATGTGTGTAACTGTGTGTGTGTGTGTGTAACTGTGTGTGTGTGTGTGTAACTGTGTGTGTGTGTGTAACTGTGTGTGTGTGTGTAACTGTGTGTGTGTGTGTGTAACTGTGTGTGTGTGTGTAACTGTGTGTGTGTGTGTGTAACTGTGTGTGTGTGTGTAACTGTGTGTGTGTATGTGTGTAACTGTGTGTAACTGTGTGTGTGTAACTGTGTGTGTGTGTGTAACTGTGTGTGTGTTTGTGTGTAACTGTGTGTGTGTGTATGTGTGTGTGTGTGTAACTGTGTGTGTGTGTAACTGTGTGTGTGTGTATGTGTAACTGTGTGTGTGTGTGTGTGTGTAACTGTGTGTGTGTGTGTAACTGTGTGTGTGTGTGTGTAACTGTGTGTGTGTGTGTGTGTGTAACTGTGTGTGTGTGTGTGTAACTGTGTGTGTGTGTGTGTAACTGTGTGTGTGTGTGTAACTGTGTGTGTGTGTGTAACTGTGTGTGTGTGTGTGTGTGTAACTGTGTGTGTGTGTGTGTGTGTAACTGTGTGTGTGTGTGTGTGTAACTGTGTGTGTGTGTATGTGTGTAACTGTGTGTGTGTGTGTGTAACTGTGTGTGTGTGTGTGTAACTGTGTGTGTGTGTGTGTAACTGTGTGTGTGTGTGTGTAACTGTGTGTGTGTGTGTGTAACTGTGTGTGTGTGTAACTGTGTGTGTGTGTGTGTGTGTAACTGTGTGTGTGTGTAACTGTGTGTGTGTGTGTGTGTAACTGTGTGTGTGTGTAACTGTGTGTGTGTGTAACTGTGTGTGTGTGTGTGTGTAACTGTGTGTGTGTGTAACTGTGTGTGTGTGTGTAACTGTGTGTGTGTGTAACTGTGTGTGTGTGTAACTGTGTGTGTGTGTAACTGTGTGTGTGTGTGTAACTGTGTGTGTAACTGTGTGTGTGTGTGTGTGTAACTGTGTGTGTGTGTGTAACTGTGTGTGTGTGTGTAACTGTGTGTGTGTGTAACTGTGTGTGTGTGTGTAACTGTGTGTGTGTAACTGTGTGTGTGTGTGTGTAACTGTGTGTGTGTAACTGTGTGTGTGTAACTGTGTGTGTGTAACTGTGTGTGTGTATCTGTGTGTGTGTAACTGTGTGTGTGTAACTGTGTGTGTGTGTGTGTAACTGTGTGTGTGTGTGTGTGTAACTGTGTGTGTGTGCGTAACTGTGTGTGTGTGTAACTGTGTGTGTGTGTGTAACTGTGTGTGTGTGTAACTGTGTGTGTGTGTAACTGTGTGTGTGTGTGTGTAACTGTGTGTGTGTGTGTGTGTAACTGTGTGTGTGTAACTGTGTGTGTGTGTGTGTGTGTAACTGTGTGTGTGCGTAACTGTGTGTGTGTGTGTGTAACTGTGTGTGTGTGTGTGTAACTGTGTGTGTGTGTGTGACTGTGTGTGTGTGTGTAACTGTGTGTGTGTGTGTAACTGTGTGTGTGTGTATGTGTGTGTAACTGTGTGTGTGTGTGTAACTGTGTATGTGTGTATAACTGTGTGTGTAACTGTGTGTGTGTGTAACTGTGTGTGTGTGACTGTGTGTGTAACTGTGTGTGTGTGTAACTGTGTGTGTGTGTAACTGTGTGTGTGTGTGTATGTGTGTAACTGTGTGTGTGTGTAACTGTGTGTGTGTGTATGTGTGTAACTGTGTGTGTGTGTGTATGTGTGTAACTGTGTGTGTGTGTGTGTAACTGTGTGTGTGTGTGTGTATGTGTGTAACTGTGTGTGTGTGTAACTGTGTGTGTGTGTGTGTGTGTAACTGTGTGTGTGTGTAACTGTGTGTGTGTGTGTGTAACTGTGTGTGTGTGTAACTGTGTGTGTGTGTGTGTGTGTAACTGTGTGTGTGTGTAACTGTGTGTGTGTGTGTGTGTGTAACTGTGTGTGTGTGTGTGTGTGTGTAACTGTGTGTGTGTGTGTAACTGTGTGTGTGTGTATGTGTGTAACTGTGTGTGTGTGTATGTGTGTAACTGTGTGTGTGTGTGTGTAACTGTGTGTGTGTGTGTGTAACTGTGTGTGTGTGTGTAACTGTGTGTGTGTGTGTAACTGTGTGTGTGTGTGTGTAACTGTGTGTGTGTGTGTAACTGTGTGTGTGTGTGTGTAACTGTGTGTGTGTGTGTAACTGTGTGTGTGTATGTGTGTAACTGTGTGTAACTGTGTGTGTGTGTGTAACTGTGTGTGTGTGTAACTGTGTGTGTGTGTGTAACTGTGTGTGTGTTTGTGTGTAACTGTGTGTGTGTGTATGTGTGTGTGTGTGTAACTGTGTGTGTGTGTAACTGTGTGTGTGTGTATGTGTAACTGTGTGTGTGTGTGTGTGTGTGTAACTGTGTGTGTGTGTGTAACTGTGTGTGTGTGTGTAACTGTGTGTGTGTGTGTGTGTAACTGTGTGTGTGTGTGTGTAACTGTGTGTGTGTGTGTGTGTGTAACTGTGTGTGTGTGTGTAACTGTGTGTGTGTGTGTAACTGTGTGTGTGTGTGTGTGTGTAACTGTGTGTGTGTGTGTGTGTGTAACTGTGTGTGTGTGTGTGTGTGTAACTGTGTGTGTGTGTATGTGTGTAACTGTGTGTGTGTGTGTGTAACTGTGTGTGTGTGTGTGTAACTTTGTGTGTGTGTGTGTAACTGTGTGTGTGTGTGTGTAACTGTGTGTGTGTGTGTGTGTAACTGTGTGTGTGTAACTGTGTGTGTGTGTGTAACTGTGTGTGTGTGTGTGTGTAACTGTGTGTGTGTGTGTGTGTAACTGTGTGTGTGTGTGTGTGTAACTGTGTGTGTGTGTAACTGTGTGTGTGTGTGTGTGTAACTGTGTGTGTGTGTAACTGTGTGTGTGTGTAACTGTGTGTGTGTGTGTGTGTAACTGTGTGTGTGTGTAACTGTGTGTGTGTGTGTGTGTAACTGTGTGTGTGTGTAACTGTGTGTGTGTGTAACTGTGTGTGTGTGTAACTGTGTGTGTGTGTGTAACTGTGTGTGTAACTGTGTGTGTGTGTGTGTGTAACTGTGTGTGTGTGTGTAACTGTGTGTGTGTGTGTAACTGTGTGTGTGTGTAACTGTGTGTGTGTGTGTAACTGTGTGTGTGTAACTGTGTGTGTGTGTGTGTAACTGTGTGTGTGTAACTGTGTGTGTGTAACTGTGTGTGTGTAACTGTGTGTGTGTAACTGTGTGTGTGTAACTGTGTGTGTGTGTGTGTAACTGTGTGTGTGTGTGTGTGTAACTGTGTGTGTGTGCGTAACTGTGTGTGTGTGTAACTGTGTGTGTGTGTGTAACTGTGTGTGTGTAACTGTGTGTGTGTAACTGTGTGTGTGTGTGTGTGTAACTGTGTGTGTGCGTAACTGTGTGTGTGTGTGTGTAACTGTGTGTGTGTGTGTGTGTAACTGTGTGTGTGTGCGTAACTGTGTGTGTGTGTAACTGTGTGTGTGTGTGTAACTGTGTGTGTGTGTGTAACTGTGTGTGTGTGTGACACTGTGTGTGTGTGTAACTGTGTGTGTGTGTGTGACACTGTGTGTGTGTGTGTAACTGTGTGTGTGTGTGTGACACTGTGTGTGTGTGTAACTGTGTGTGTGTGTGTGTAACTGTGTGTATGTGTGTAACTGTGTGTGTGTGTGTGACACTGTGTGTGTGTGTAACTGTGTGTGTGTGTGTGACACTGTGTGTGTGTGTGACACTGTGTGTGTGTGTAACTGTGTGTGTGTGTGTAACTGTGTGTGTGTGTGTAACTGTGTGTGTGTGTGTGTAACTGTGTGTGTGTCACTGTGTGTGTGTGTGTGTAACTGTGTGTGTGTGTGTAACTGTGTGTGTGTGTGTGCGTAACTGTGTGTGTGTAACTGTGTGTGTGTGTGTGTAACTGTGTGTGTGTGTGTAACTGTGTGTGTGTGTGTAACTGTGTGTGTGCGTAACTGTGTGTGTGTAACTGTGTGTGTGTCACTGTGTGTGTGTGTGTGTGTGTAACTGTGTGTGTGTCACTGTGTGTGTGTGTCACTGTGTGTGTGTGTCACTGTGTGTGTGTGTAACTGTGTGTGTGTGTAACTGTGTGTGTGTGTGTAACTGTGTGTGTGTGTGTAACTGTGTGTGTGTGTGTGTCACTGTGTGTGTGTGTCACTGTGTGTGTGTGTCACTGTGTGTGTGTGTCACTGTGTGTGTGTGTAACTGTGTGTGTGTGTGTGTGTAACTGTGTGTGTGGGTGTGTGTGTAACTGTGTGTGTGTGTGTAACTGTGTGTGTGTGTGTAACTGTGTGTGTGTAACTGTGTGTGTGTGTGTATGTGTGTAACTGTGTGTGTGTGTGTGTAACTGTGTGTGTATGTGTGTAACTGTGTGTGTGTGTGTGTAACTGTGTGTGTGTGTGTGTGTAACTGTGTGTGTGTAACTGTGTGTGTGTGTGTAACTGTGTGTGTGTGTGTGTGTAACTGTGTGTGTGTAACTGTGTGTGTGTGTGTGTGTAACTGTGTGTGTGTGTAACTGTGTGTGTGTGTAACTGTGTGTGTGTGTATGTGTGTAACTGTGTGTGTGTGTAACTGTGTGTGTGTGTAACTGTGTGTGTGTGTGTGACTGTGTGTGTGTGTGTAACTGTGTGTGTGTGTGTAACTGTGTGTGTGTGTGTAACTGTGTGTGTGTGTATGTGTGTGTAACTGTGTGTGTGTGTATGTGTGTAACTGTGTGTGTGTGTATAACTGTGTGTGTAACTGTGTGTGTGTGTAACTGTGTGTGTGTGTGACTGTGTGTGTAACTGTGTGTGTGTGTAACTGTGTGTGTGTGTAACTGTGTGTGTGTGTGTATGTGTGTAACTGTGTGTGTGTGTAACTGTGTGTGTGTGTATGTGTGTAACTGTGTGTGTGTGTATGTGTGTAACTGTGTGTGTGTGTGTGTAACTGTGTGTGTGTGTGTGTATGTGTGTAACTGTGTGTGTGTGTAACTGTGTGTGTGTGTGTAACTGTGTGTGTGTGTGTATGTGTGTAACTGTGTGTGTATGTGTGTAACTGTGTGTGTGTGTGTAACTGTGTGTGTGTGTAACTGTGTGTGTGTGTGTGTAACTGTGTGTGTGTGTAACTGTGTGTGTGTGTGTGTGTGTAACTGTGTGTGTGTGTAACTGTGTGTGTGTGTGTGTGTGTAACTGTGTGTGTGTGTGTGTGTGTGTAACTGTGTGTGTGTGTGTAACTGTGTGTGTGTGTGTAACTGTGTGTGTGTGTGTGTGTAACTGTGTGTATGTGTGTAACTGTGTGTGTGTGTGTAACTGTGTGTGTGTGTATGTGTGTAACTGTGTGTGTGTGTATGTGTGTAACTGTGTGTGTGTGTAACTGTGTGTGTGTGTGTGTAACTGTGTGTGTGTGTGTAACTGTGTGTGTGTGTGTAACTGTGTGTGTGTGTGTGTAACTGTGTGTGTGTGTGTGTAACTGTGTGTGTGTGTAACTGTGTGTGTGTGTGTGTAACTGTGTGTGTGTGTGTAACTGTGTGTGTGTGTGTAACTGTGTGTAACTGTGTGTGTGTAACTGTGTGTGTGTGTGTAACTGTGTGTGTGTTTGTGTGTAACTGTGTGTGTGTGTGTGTGTAACTGTGTGTGTGTGTAACTGTGTGTGTGTGTATGTGTAACTGTGTGTGTGTGTGTGTAACTGTGTGTGTGTGTGTAACTGTGTGTGTGTGTGTGTAACTGTGTGTGTGTGTGTGTAACTGTGTGTGTGTGTAACTGTGTGTGTGTGTGTGTAACTGTGTGTGTGTGTGTAACTGTGTGTGTGTGTGTAACTGTGTGTAACTGTGTGTGTGTAACTGTGTGTGTGTGTGTAACTGTGTGTGTGTTTGTGTGTAACTGTGTGTGTGTGTGTGTGTAACTGTGTGTGTGTGTCACTGTGTGTGTGTGTAACTGTGTGTGTGTGTGTGTGTAACTGTGTGTGTGGGTGTGTGTGTAACTGTGTGTGTGTGTGTAACTGTGTGTGTGTGTGTAACTGTGTGTGTGTAACTGTGTGTGTGTGTGTATGTGTGTAACTGTGTGTGTGTGTGTGTAACTGTGTGTGTATGTGTGTAACTGTGTGTGTGTGTGTGTAACTGTGTGTGTGTGTGTGTGTAACTGTGTGTGTGTAACTGTGTGTGTGTGTGTAACTGTGTGTGTGTGTGTGTGTAACTGTGTGTGTGTAACTGTGTGTGTGTGTGTGTGTAACTGTGTGTGTGTGTAACTGTGTGTGTGTGTAACTGTGTGTGTGTGTATGTGTGTAACTGTGTGTGTGTGTAACTGTGTGTGTGTGTAACTGTGTGTGTGTGTGTGACTGTGTGTGTGTGTGTAACTGTGTGTGTGTGTGTAACTGTGTGTGTGTGTGTAACTGTGTGTGTGTGTATGTGTGTGTAACTGTGTGTGTGTGTATGTGTGTAACTGTGTGTGTGTGTATAACTGTGTGTGTAACTGTGTGTGTGTGTAACTGTGTGTGTGTGTGACTGTGTGTGTAACTGTGTGTGTGTGTAACTGTGTGTGTGTGTAACTGTGTGTGTGTGTGTATGTGTGTAACTGTGTGTGTGTGTAACTGTGTGTGTGTGTATGTGTGTAACTGTGTGTGTGTGTATGTGTGTAACTGTGTGTGTGTGTGTGTAACTGTGTGTGTGTGTGTGTATGTGTGTAACTGTGTGTGTGTGTAACTGTGTGTGTGTGTGTAACTGTGTGTGTGTGTGTATGTGTGTAACTGTGTGTGTATGTGTGTAACTGTGTGTGTGTGTGTAACTGTGTGTGTGTGTAACTGTGTGTGTGTGTGTGTAACTGTGTGTGTGTGTAACTGTGTGTGTGTGTGTGTGTGTAACTGTGTGTGTGTGTAACTGTGTGTGTGTGTGTGTGTGTAACTGTGTGTGTGTGTGTGTGTGTGTAACTGTGTGTGTGTGTGTAACTGTGTGTGTGTGTGTAACTGTGTGTGTGTGTGTGTGTAACTGTGTGTATGTGTGTAACTGTGTGTGTGTGTGTAACTGTGTGTGTGTGTATGTGTGTAACTGTGTGTGTGTGTATGTGTGTAACTGTGTGTGTGTGTAACTGTGTGTGTGTGTGTGTAACTGTGTGTGTGTGTGTAACTGTGTGTGTGTGTGTAACTGTGTGTGTGTGTGTGTAACTGTGTGTGTGTGTGTGTAACTGTGTGTGTGTGTAACTGTGTGTGTGTGTGTGTAACTGTGTGTGTGTGTGTAACTGTGTGTGTGTGTGTAACTGTGTGTAACTGTGTGTGTGTAACTGTGTGTGTGTGTGTAACTGTGTGTGTGTTTGTGTGTAACTGTGTGTGTGTGTGTGTGTAACTGTGTGTGTGTGTAACTGTGTGTGTGTGTATGTGTAACTGTGTGTGTGTGTGTGTAACTGTGTGTGTGTGTGTAACTGTGTGTGTGTTTGTGTGTAACTGTATGTGTGTGTGTGTGTAACTGTGTGTGTGTGTAACTGTGTGTGTGTGTATGTGTAACTGTGTGTGTGTGTGTGTGTAACTGTGTGTGTGTGTGTAACTGTGTGTGTGTGTGTAACTGTGTGTGTGTGTGTGTGTGTAACTGTGTGTGTGTGTGTGTGTGTAACTGTGTGTGTGTGTATGTGTGTAACTGTGTGTGTGTGTGTGTGTAACTGTGTGTGTGTGTGTGTAACTGTGTGTGTGTGTGTGTAACTGTGTGTGTGTAACTGTGTGTGTGTGTGTGTGTAACTGTGTGTGTGTAACTGTGTGTGTGTGTGTAACTGTGTGTGTGTGTGTGTGTAACTGTGTGTGTGTGTGTGTGTAACTGTGTGTGTGTAACTGTGTGTGTGTGTGTGTGTAACTGTGTGTGTGTGTGTGTGTAACTGTGTGTGTGTGTGTGTGTAACTGTGTGTGTGTGTAACTGTGTGTGTGTGTGTGTGTAACTGTGTGTGTGTGTAACTGTGTGTGTGTGTAACTGTGTGTGTGTGTGTGTGTAACTGTGTGTGTGTGTAACTGTGTGTGTGTGTGTGTGTAACTGTGTGTGTGTAACTGTGTGTGTGTGTGTGTGTAACTGTGTGTGTGTGTAACTGTGTGTGTGTGTAACTGTGTGTGTGTGTAACTGTGTGTGTGTGTGTGTGTAACTGTGTGTGTGTGTAACTGTGTGTGTGTGTGTGTGTAACTGTGTGTGTGTGTGTGTGTAACTGTGTGTGTGTAACTGTGTGTGTGTGTGTGTGTAACTGTGTGTGTGTGTGTGTGTGTAACTGTGTGTGTGTGTGTGTGTAACTGTGTGTGTGTGTAACTGTGTGTGTGTGTGTGTGTAACTGTGTGTGTGTGTGTGTGTAACTGTGTGTGTGTGTAACTGTGTGTGTGTGTGTGTGTGTAACTGTGTGTGTGTGTAACTGTGTGTGTGTGTAACTGTGTGTGTGTGTAACTGTGTGTGTGTGTGTGTAACTGTGTGTGTGTGTGTGTGTGTAACTGTGTGTGTGTGTGTAACTGTGTGTGTGTGTGTGTGTGTAACTGTGTGTGTGTGTAACTGTGTGTGTGTGTAACTGTGTGTGTGTGTAACTGTGTGTGTGTGTGTAACTGTGTGTGTGTGTGTGTGTGTGTAACTGTGTGTGTGTGTGTAACTGTGTGTG
>NC_136344.1:7500-30000 GCF_964198595.1 Lampetra fluviatilis | reverse complement strand
GCCCAGACGCACCCCGGCACGCTTCGGGCTGTGAGCGGGGGGGGGGGGCGGGGGGGGGAGCGTCGCACAGACACACACCGGCACGCTTCGGGCTGTGAGCGGGGGGGGGGGGCGGGGGGGGGGAGCGTCGCCCAGACGAACCCCGGCACGCTTCGGGCTGTGAGCGGGGGGGGGGGTAGTAACGGCGGTGGTCTTAGCACCACAACGTTCGCTCGCTCGCTCGCTGTGTCTCTAGCGCGCTGCTAGAGGCTTCTCTCTCTCTCTCCGTGTCTCTCTAACGCAGCCGTTGTCATCGCAGCCACCGCCGCCACCACCGCCATCATCAACGCCACCATCACCGACACCGACACCGCCACCACCGCCATCATCAACGCCACCATCATCATCACCGCCATCATCACCGCCATCATCATCATCACCGCCATCATCATCACCGACACCACCGCCACCATCACCGCCACCACCGCCACCATCATCGCCATCACCACCATCACCACCATCACCACCATCACCACCATCGGTACCATCGCCACAAGCACCACGACCAACCACCACCATCACCACCGGCCCAGCCTGCACCCGATGGCCACGCTCCCCCACCCTGTCCCTCCCACCCAGCGCACAACCACCGTGGTGGTGGTCACCGTGGTGGTGACGTTGGTGGTGGTCACTGTGGTGGTGGTCACCGTGGTGGTGACGGTGGTGGTGGTGACGGTGGTGGTGGTCACCGTGGTGGTGGTGACGGTGGTGGTGATTGTGGCCGCGGCAACGATGGAGATGTGAATTTTTTTTCCAAATAAAGAAAACTTTGCTGGTAACGGAGGTGGAGGAGTGAGGAGGGTGGAGGTGGAGGGTGGAGGAGGTGGAGGAGGTGGAGGAGGTGGAGGCGGTGGAGGAGTGTGGAGGTGGTGGAGGTGGAGGAGGTGGAGGAGGAGGTGGAGGAGGTGGAGGAGGTGGAGGAGTGAGGAGGAGGTGGTGGTGGAGGAGGTGGAGGAGGAGGAGGTGGAGGAGGTGGAGGAGTGAGGCCACGGTGGCCTCGGCAGGAGACCGCTTCTTGCCCACAGCGGCCGTGTATCTCGTGTGTGTGTGTGTGTACACGTGTGTGTGTGTGTACACGTGTGTGTGTGTGTACACGTGTGTGTGTGTACACGTGTGTGTGTGTGTAGGGGTGTGTGTGTGGGTGTGTATGGGTGTCTGTGTGTGTACACGTGTGTGTGTGTGTGTACACGTGTGTGTGTGTGTACACGTGTGTGTGTGTGTGTACACGTGTGTGTGTGTGTACACGTGTGTGTGTGTACACGTGTGTGTGTGTGTAGGGGTGTGTGTGTGGGTGTGTATGGGTGTCTGTGTGTGTACACGTGTGTGTGTGTGTGTACACGTGTGTGTGTGTGTACACGTGTGTGTGTGTGTAGGGGTGTGTGTGTGGGTGTGTAGGGGTGTCTGTGTGTGTGTGTGTACACGTGTGTGTGTGTGTGTAGGGGTGTGTGTGTGTGGGTGTGTAGGGGTGTCTGTGTGTGTGTAGGGGTGTGTGTGTGTTGGGGTGTGTGGCTGTGTGTGTAGGGGTGTGTGTGTGGGTGTGTAGGGGTGTCTGTGTGTGTGTGTACACGTGTGTGTGTGTAGGGGTGTGTGTGTACACGTGTGTGTGTGTACACGTGTGTGTGTGTACACGTGTGTGTGTGCACGTGTGTGTGTGTGTAGGGGTGTGTGTGTGGGTGTGTAGGGGTGTCTGTGTATGGGTGTGTGTGTGTAGTCGTGTGTGGTTGTGTGTGTAGGGGTGTGTGTGTGGGTCTGTAGGGGTGTGTGTGTACACGTGTGTGGGTGTGTGTACACGTGTGTGTACACGTGTGTGTGTGTACACGTGTGTGTGTGTTCACGTGTGTGTGTGTTCACATGTGTGTGTGTTCACGTGTGTTCACGTGTGTGTATGTGTGTGTGTTCACGTGTGTGTGTGTTCACGTGTGTGTGTACACGTGTGTGTGTGTTCACGTGTGTTCACGTGTGTGTATGTGTGTGTGTTCACGTGTGTGTGTGTTCACGTGTGTGTGTGTTCACATGTGTGTGTGTTCACGTGTGTTCACGTGTGTGTTCACGTGTGTGTGTTCACGTGTGTGTGTGTACACGTGTGTGTGTGTGTGTTCACGTGTGTGTGTGTGTTCACGTGTGTGTGTGTACACGTGTGTGGGTGTGTACACGTGTGTGGGTGTGTACACGTGTGTGTGTGTACACGTGTGTGGGTGTGTACACGTGTGTGTGTACACCTGTGTGTGTGTGTACACGTGTGTGTGTGTGTACACGTGTGTGTACACGTGTGTGTGTGTGTACACGTGTGTGTGTACACCTGTGTGTGTACACGTGTGTGTGTGTGTACACGTGTGTGTGTACACCTGTGTGTGTACACGTGTGTGTGTGTGTACACGTGTGTGGGTGTGTACACGTGTGTGGGTGTGTACACGTGTGTGGGTGTGTACACGTGTGTGTACACGTGTGTGGGTGTGTGTGTACACGTGTGTGGGTGTGTACACGTGTGTGGGTAGGGGTGTCTGTGTGAGTGAGTGTGTCTGCGTGCACACGTGTCTGTGTGGGTGAGTGTGTCTGCGTGTGTGTAGGGGTGTCTGTGTGGGTGAGTGTGTGTCTGTGTGTACACGTGTCTGTGTATCTGTAGGTGTACAGTCAACCCATGGCACCTGCTGGGTCTGTCCCGTGACTTCCTCCTCATGCACCTAGCCTGGCACAGCAGTCAACCCATGACACCTGCAGGGTCTGTCCCGTGACCACCTACTCCTGCACCTAGCCTGGCACAGCAGTTAACCCATGGCACATGCTGGGTCTGTCCCGTGACCTCCTGCACCTAGCCTGGCACAGCAGTCAACCCATGGCACCTGCTGGGTCTGTCCCGTGACCTCCTGCACCTAGCCTGGCACAGCAGTCAACCCATGGCACCTGCTGGGTCTGTCCCGTGACCTCATGCACCTAGCCTGGCACAGCAGTCAACCCATGGCACCTGCTGGGTCTGTCCCGTGACCTCCTCCTCCTGCACCTAGCCTGGCACAGCAGTCAACTCATGGCACCTGCAGGGTCTGTCCCGTGACCTCCTCCTCCTGCACCTAGCCTGGCACAGCAGTCAACTCATGGCACCTGCTGGGTCTGTCCCGTGACCTCCTCCTCCTGCACCTAGCCTGGCACAGCAGTCAACTCATGGCACCTGCTGGGTCTGTCCCGTGACCTCCTCCTCCTGCACCTAGCCTGGCACAGCAGTCAACTCATGGCACCTGCTGGGTCTGTCCCGTGACCTCCTCCTCCTGCACCTAGCCTGGCACAGCAGTCAACTCATGGCACCTGCAGGGTCTGTCCCGTGACCTCCTCCTCCTGCACCTAGCCTGGCACAGCAGTCAACTCATGGCACCTGCAGGGTCTGTCCCGTGACCTCCGTGATGACGTCACAGCGACACCTGGCACGCGCCGACGACGTCACGACGGCTGCAGTTTTCGCCGATGACGTCACTCGTTTGCAGGTATACCCCCAACGTCATCGTCCCCTCCCACCGCGGCGCGATGACGTCATGTCGGCACGCCATTTGCCGATACGCGTCACGCGGGATCATCCCCGCCTCACGCGACGCGATGACGTCATGTCACCACCATTTGCCGGCCGCGTGACGCACCCCCCCTCCGCCCGTCCCGCAGCGCGATGACGTCATGTCTCCACCCCATTTGCCGGTCGCGTCACGCGCGCTCACCCCCCCTCCGCCCGTCCCGCAGCGCGATGACGTCATGTCACCAACCCTTTTGCCGATGACGTCATCTGGCTCCTCCCCCCCCCTCCTCCCGGTCCATCTCAGCCCCATCTCGTGTGGTTCGTGATCACCGCTCAGGGCGATCGGAAACTTTTATTTTATTTTCGGGTTGTCCGACGTTTCGGCCATGGCCAGGGACAGCTCGCACAAGATGAAGCTCTCCAAGAACCTGCTGCGCATGAAGGTTTGGACAATTGCGTGGAGAGAAACGGCACGCGTACACGTTGCGGCCTAGCTCGCGCGCCTCAGGCTCCGGGTTCCACGTACCCCCCCCCGCCTTGCCTGGATAGCCCTGCCGGCGAGGGTGCGATTCGTGCGGCAGGGTGGTGGAGGAGTCGGGGGGGGGGGGGGGTCGGGGTCGGGGTTTTTTTTTGAGTGTGCGACCTCGTGTAGCCGTTGCCGCTGCTCGCTAACAGCACTTGCCCCAACGGTCTGTTACAGGCTACACGGGGGATCTTTGTCTGTGTGTGAGTGTGTGTACGTGAGTGTGGGTTTGTGAGTGTGTACGTATGTATGTGAGTGAGTGTGCGTGTATGTATGTGTGTGAGTGTGTACGTATGTATGTGAGTGTGTGTGCACGTGAGTGTGTACGTGTGTGTATGTATGTGAGTGTGTGTATGTGAGTGAGTGTATGTGAGTGAGTGTATGTGTATGTATGTGAGTGTGTATGACTGTGTACATGTGTGTATGTATGTGAGTGTGTGTGCACGTGAGTGTGTACGTGTGTGTATGTATGTGAGTGTGTGTATGTGAGTGAGTGTATGTGAGTGAGTGTATGTGTATGTATGTGAGTGTGTATGACTGTGTACGTGTGTGTATGTATGTGAGTGTGTGTGCACGTGAGTGTGTACGTGTGTGTATGTATGTGAGTGTATGTATGTGAGTGAGTGTATGTGAGTGAGTGTATGTGTATGTATGTGAGTGTGTATGACTGTGTACATGTGTGTATGTATGTGAGTGTATGTGTGTGCACGTGAGTGTGTGTATGTGAGTGAGTGTGTACGTGTATGTATGTGAGTGTGTGTGTATGTATGTGAGTGTGTGTATGTGAGTGTATGTATGTGAGTGTATGTATGTGAGTGTGTATGACTGTGTACATGTGTGTATGTGTGTGCACGTGAGTGAGTGTATGTGAGTGTGTATGTGAGTGTGTGTATGTGAATGTGTGTGTATGTATGTGAGTGTGTGTATGTGAGTGTGTGTGTATGTATGTGAGTGTGTGTATGTGAGTGAGTGTATGTGAGTGAGTGTATGTATGTGAGTGTGTATGACTGTGTACATGTGTGTATGTATGTGAGTGTGTGTATGTGAGTGAGTGTGTACGTGTGTGTATGTGAGTGTGTAGGTGTGTGTATGTATGTGAGTGTGTGTGCACGTGAGTGAGTGTGTGTGAGTGAGTGTGTGTGAGTGAGTGTGTATGTATGTATGTGAGTGAGTGTGTGTGTATGTATGTGAGTGTGTACGTGTGTGTATGTATGTGAGTGTGTGTGCACGTGAGTGAGTGTGTGTGAGTGAGTGTGTATGTATGTATGTGAGTGTGTGAGTGTGAGTGAGTGTATGTGAGTGAGTGTGTACGTGTGTGTATGTGAGTGAGTGTGTACGTGTGTGTATGTGAGTGTGTAGGTGTATGTATGTGAGTGTGTATGTGAGTGTGTGTATGTGAGTGAGTGTATGTGAGTGAGTGTATGTATGTGAGTGTGTATGACTGTGTACATGTGTGTATGTATGTGAGTGTGTGTATGTGAGTGAGTGTGTACGTGTGTGTATGTGAGTGTGTAGGTGTATGTATGTGAGTGTGTAGGTGTGTGTATGTATGTGAGTGAGTGTGTATGTATGCGAGTGAGTGCACGTGAGTGAGTGTATGTGAGTGTGTAGGTGTATGTATGTGAGTGAGTGTGTATGTGTGTGTATGTATGTGAGTGTGTGTATGTGTGTGTCCCGTGACCTCCTCCTGCACTTAGCCTGGCACAGCAGTCAACCCATGGCACCTGCAGGGTCTGTCCCATGACCTCCTGCACCTAGCCTGGCACAGCAGTCAACCCATGGCACCTGCTGGGTCTGTCACGTGACCTCCTCCCCCTGCACCTAGCCTGGCACAGCAGTCAACCCATGGCACCTGCTGGGTCTGTCCCATGACCTCCTCCTGCACCTAGCCTGGCACAGCAGTCAACCCATGGCACCTGGGTCTGCCCCGTGACCTCCCCCTGCACCTAGCCTGGCACAGCAGTCAACTCATGGCACCTGGGTCTGTCCCATGACCTCCTGCACCTAGCCTGGCACAGCAGTCAACCCATGGCACCTGCAGGGTCTGCCCCGTGACCTCCTCCTGCACCTAGCCTGGCACAGCAGTCAACCCATGGCACCTGCTCAGTCTGCCCCATGACCTCCCCCTGCACCTAGCCTGGCACAGCAGACAGCCCATGGCACCTGCAGGGTCTGTCCCATGACCTCCCCCTGCACCTAGCCTGGCACAGCAGTCAACCCATGGCACCTGTGTCTGTCCCATGACCTCCTGCACCTAGCCTGGCACAGCAGTCAACCCATGGCACCTGCAGGGTCTGTCCCATGACCTCCTGCACCTAGCCTGGCACAGCAGTCAGCCCATGGCACCACCTGGGTCTACCCCATGACCTCCTCCTGCACCTAGCCTGGCACAGCAGTCAGCCCATGGCACCACCTGGGTCTACCCCATGACCTCCTCCTGCACCTAGCCTGGCACAGCAGTCAACCCATGAGAGAGAGAGAGACACACACAAACTCCAAATCTACAGCAGCAGGCGTCGTCAGGGTCGGGATCGAACCCACGACCTCCTGCGTACCCGGCGAGGTAGTCAACATCTCCTAGCACTCAACGCACTTGCCCCGACACCCTGCTGAAGGCTATACTCGAGGGGGGTGGTTGACCCCCTTTGTCTTTGTCTCAGTTCATGCAACGAGGTCTGGACGAGGAGGAGAGGAGGAGGTTGGATGAGGAGGAGCAGAGGATGATGTCGGACGAGCACTGGTACCTGGACCTGCCGGACCTGCAGAGAGCCGAGTGAGACTCCACCATCACCATCATCTCCATCATCGCTAGCACTGGTACCTGGACCTGCCGGACCTGCAGAGAGCCGAGTGAGACTCCACCATCACCACCATCATCATCATCATCATCGTTGCCATCATCATCACCATCACCACCATCGCCATCGCCATCATCATCATCACCATCATCTCCATCATCGCTAGCACTGGTACCTGGACCTGCCGGACCTGCAGAGAGCCGAGTGAGACTCCACCATCACCACCATCATCATCATCATCGTTGCCATCATCATCACCATCACCACCATCGCCATCGCCATCATCATCATCACCATCATCTCCATCATCGCTAGCACTGGTACCTGGACCTGCCGGACCTGCAGAGAGCCGAGTGAGACTCCACCATCACCACCATCATCATCATCGACATCATCATCATCGTCGCAATCATCATCGTCGCAATCATCATCATCACCATCATCACCATCATCGCCATCATCGCTAGCACTGGTACCTGGACCTGCCGGACCTGCAGAGAGCCGAGTGAGACTCCACCATCACCACCATCACCATCATCGCCACCATCACCATCATCGCCACCATCACCATCATCGCCATCATCGCTAGCACTGGTACCTGGACCTGCCGGACCTGCAGAGAGCCGAGTGAGATGTCATCATCGCCATCATCACCATCATCACCATCATCATCACCATCATCATCACCACCATCATCATCATCACCATCATCATCATCACCATCATCATCGACATCATCGTCATCATCGCCACCATCGCCATCATCGCTAGCACTGGTACCTGGACCTGCCGGACCTGCAGAGAGCCGAGTGAGATGTCATCATCGACATCATCATCACCATCATCATCATCGTTGCCATCGTCATCATCATCACCATCATCATCGACATCATCGTCATCATCGCCACCATCGCCATCATCGCTAGCACTGGTACCTGGACCTGCCGGACCTGCAGAGAGCCGAGTGAGACTCCACCATCACCACCATCATCATCATCACCATCATCACCATCATCACCATCGTCATCATCATCATCACCATCATCATCATCACCATCATCACCATCGCCATCATCATCATCACCACCATCGTCATCATCATCATCACCATCACCATCGCCATCATCATCATCACCATCATCATCACCATCATCACCATCATCATCACCATCACCACCATCATCATTATCGCCATCATCGCTAGCACTGGTACCTGGACCTGCCGGACCTGCAGAGAGCCGAGTGAGATGTCATCATCACCACCATCATCATCATCACCATCATCGCCATCATCATCATCACCATCATCGCCATCATCGCTAGCACTGGTACCTGGACCTGCCGGACCTGCAGAGAGCCGAGTGAGACTCCACCATCACCACCATCATCATCATCACCATCATCACCATCATCACCATCGTCATCATCATCACCATCATCATCATCACCATCATCACCATCGCCATCATCATCATCACCATCATCATCATCATCACCATCGTCATCATCATCATCACCATCACCATCGCCATCATCATCACCATCATCATCACCATCATCACCATCATCATCACCATCATCATCACCACCATCATCATTATCGCCATCATCGCTAGCACTGGTACCTGGACCTGCCGTACCTGCAGAGAGCCGAGTGAGACTCCACCATCGACACCATCACCACCATCATCATCACCATCATCACCATCGCCAGCATCATCATCGTCGCCATCATCATCATCGTCGTCGTCGTCGTCAGCATCATCGTCGCCATCGTCATCATCGTCGCCATCGTCATCACCATCATCATCATCACCAGCATCGACATCATCACCATCATCACCAGCATCATCACCACCATCGACATCATCGACACCATCGACATCATCGACACCATCGACATCATCGACATCATCGACACCATCGACATCATCGACACTATTGACATCATCGACACCATCGTCACCAGTGACATCATCACCAGCATCATCACCACCATCGCCACCATCGTCACCATCGACATCATCGACACCATCGACATCATCGACATCATCGACACCATCGACATCATCGACACTATTGACATCATCGACACCATCGTCACCAGTGACATCATCACCAGCATCATCATCATCGACACCATCGACATCATCGACAATATCGTCACCAGTGACATCATCACCAGCATCATCATCATCATCGACACCATCGTCACCATCGACAACATCATCGTCATCATCGACATCATCGACACCATCGCCATCATCGTCATCACCACCATCACCACCATCGCCACCATCGCCACCATCGCCACCATCGTCACCATCGTCACCATCGACAACATCATCGACATCATCACCGTCACCACCACCATCATCATCATCGACATCATCGACACCATCGACATCATCGACACCATCGTCACCGGTGACATCATCACCAGCATCATCATCATCGACATCATAGACATCATCGACACTATCGACATCATCGACACCATCGTCACCAGTGACATCATCACCAGCATCATCATCATCATCGTCACCATCGACATCATCGACACCATCGACACCATCGACATCATCGACACCATCGCCATCATCGACATCACCACCATCGCCACCATCGCCACCATCGTCACCATCGACAACATCATCGACATCATCGACATCATCACCGTCACCACCACCATCATCATCATCGACATCATCGACACTATCGACATCATCGACACCATCGTCACCAGTGACATCATCACCAGCATCATCATCATCGACATCATCGTCACCATCGACAACATCATCGACATCATCGACATCATCACCGTCACCACCACCATCATCATCACCAGCATCATCATCGACATCATCGTCACCATCGACAACATCGACGACATCATCGACATCATCACCGTCACCACCACCATCATCATCACCAGCATCATCATCGTCACCATCATCATCATCGCCACCATCACCGTCGCTGTCGCCATCATCATCATCATCGGCATCATCGCCATCATCACCATCATCGTCGCCATCATCATCATCACTGTCACCATAATCACCAGCATCGCCAACATCATCGTCGCAATCATCATCATCACCGCCATCATCATCACCATCATCATCATCACCAGCATCATCATCACCATCATCATCGCCGCGTCGCCAGCATCATCACCATCATCACCATTATCATCGCCATCATCGCCAGCATCATCGCCATCATCACCATTATCATCGCCATCATCGCTAGCATCATCGCCATCATCACCATTATCATCGCCATCATCGCCAGCATCATCGCCATCATCACCATTATCATCGCCATCATCGCCAGCATCATCGCCATCATCACCATTATCATCGCCATCATCGCCAGCATCATCGCCATCATCACCATTATCACCATTATCATCGCCATCATCGCTAGCATCATCGCCATCATCACCATTATCATCGCCATCATCGCTAGCATCATTACCATCAATCCCATTGCTACTACCATCAATGTAACTCTATGGGTGTCTATGTGAGTCTGTGGGTATCTATGTAAGATTGTTTAGCCTCTAAACGAGTCGATGGGTCTCTCTGTAAGTTTGTGGGTGTCTATGTGAGTCTATGGGTCCCGGTGTAATTCTTTAGGTGTCTATAGGTGTCTGTGTGAGTCTATGGGTGTCTGTGTGAGTCTATGGGTGTCTGTGTGAGTCTGTGGGTATCTATGTAAGATTGTTTAGCCTCTAAACGAGTTGATGGGTCTCTCTGTAAGTTTGTGGGTGTCTATGTGAGTCTATGGGTCCCGGTGTAATTCTTTAGGTGTCTATAGGTGTCTGTGTGAGTCTATGGGTGTCTGTGTGAGTCTATGGGTGTCTGTGTGAGTATGTGGGTGTCTGTGAGTCTGTGGGTGTCTGTGTGAGTTTGTGGGTGTCTGTGAGTCTGGGTATCTGTGTGAGTCTACGGGTGTCTGAGTCTGTGGGTCTCTGTGTGAGTCTGTGGGTCTCTGTGTGAGTCTGTGGGTCTCTGTGTGAGTCTATAGGTGTCTGTGTGAGTCTATGGGTGTCTGTGTGAGTCTGTGTGAGTCTGTGTGAGTCTGTGGGTGTCTGTGTGAGTCTGTGGGTATCTGTGTGAGTCTACGGGTGTCTGAGTCTGTGGGTCTCTGTGTGAGTCTGTGGATGTCTCTGTGAGTCTATGGGTGTGTGAGTCTATGGGTGTCTGTGTGAGTCTGTGGGTGTCTGTGTGAGTCTGTGGGTCTCTGTGTGAGTCTATGGGTCTCTGTGTGAGTCTATGGGTCTCTGTGTGAGTCTATGGGTCTCTGTGTGAGTCTGTGGGTGTCTGTGTGAGTCTGTGGGTCTATGTGTGAGTCTACGGGTGTCTGAGTCTGTGGGCCTCTGTGTGAGTCTGTGGGTCTCTGTGTGAGTCTGTGGGTCTCTGTGTGAGTCTGTAGGTCTCTGTGTGAGTCTGTGTGAGTCTGTGGGTCTCTGTGTGAGTCTGTAGGTCTCTGTATGAGTCTGTGGGTCTCTGTGTGAGTCTATGGGTGTCTGTGTGAGTCTGTGGGTGTCTGTGTGAGTCTGTGGGTGTCTGAGTCTGTGGGTGTCTGTGTGAGTCTGTGGGTCTCTGTGTGAGTCTGTAGGTCTCTGTGTGAGTCTGTGGGTCTCTGTGTGAGTCTGTAGGTCTCTGTGTGAGTCTGTGTGAGTCTGTGGGTCTCTGTGTGAGTCTGTGGGTGTCTGTGTGAGTCTACGGGTGTCTGAGTCTGTGGGTGTCTGTGTGAGTCTATGGGTCTCTGTGTGAGTCTATGGGTCTCTGTGTGAGTCTACGGGTGTCTGAGTCTGTGGGTCTCTGTGTGAGTCTATGGGTCTCTGTGGGAGTCTGTGTGAGTCTGTGCGAGTCTATGGGTCTCTGTGTGAGTCTGTGGGTGTCTGTGTGAGTCTATGTGAGTCTACGGGTGTCTGAGTCTGTGGGTCTCTGTGTGAGTTTGTGGGTCTCTGTGTGATTCTATGGGTGTCTGTGTGAGTCTATGGGTGTCTGTGTGAATCTATGCGTGTCTGTGTGAGTCTATGGGTCTCTGTGTGAGTCTATGGGTCTCTGTGTGAGTCTATGGGTCTATGTGTGAGTCTATGGGTTTCTGTGTGAGTCTATGGGTCTCTGTGTGAGTCTATGAGTGTCTGTGTGAGTCTGTGGGTGTCGGTGTGAGTCTATGGGTCTCTGTGTGAGTCTATGGGCCTCTGTGTGAGTCTACGGGTGTCTGAGTCTGTAAGTGTCTGTGTGAGTCTGTGGGTGTCTGTGTGAGTCTGTAGGTCTCTGTGTGAGTTTGTGTGAGTCTGTGGGTCTCTGTGTGAGTCTGTGGGTGTCTGTGTGAGTCTACAGGTGTCTGTGTGAGTCTATGGATCTTTGTGTGAGTCTATGGGTCTCTGAGTCTGTAGGTCTCTGTGGGTCTCTGTGTGAGTCTACAGGTGTCTGTGTGAGTCTATGGATCTCTGTGTGAGTCTATGGGTCTCTGAGTCTGTGGGTCTCTGTGGGTCTCTGTGTGAGTCTACATGTGTCTGTGTGAGTCTATGGATCTCTGTGTGAGTCTATGGGTCTCTGAGTCTGTGGGTCTCTGTGGGTCTCTGTGTGAGTCTACAGGTGTCTGTGTCAGTCTATGGATCTCTGTGTGAGTCTATGGGTCTCTGAGTCTGTGGGTCTCTGTGTGAGTCTACAGGTGTCTGTGTGAGTCTATGGATCTCTGTGTGAGTCTATGGGTCTCTGAGTCTGTGGGTCTCTGTGGGTCTCTGTGTGAGTCTATGGATCTCTGTGTGAGTCTATGGGTCTCTGAGTCTGTGGGTCTCTGTGTGAGTCTACAGGTGTCTGTGTGAGTCTATGGATCTCTGTGTGATTCTATGGGTCTCTGAGTCTGTGGGTCTCTGTGGGTCTCTGTGTGAGTCTACAGGTGTCTGTGTGAGTCTATGGATCTCTGTGTGAGTCTATGGGTCTCTGAGTCTGTGGGTCTCTGTGTGAGTCTACAGGTGTCTGTGTGAGTCTATGGATCTCTGAGTCTGTGGGTCTTTGTGGGTCTCTGTGTGAGTCTACAGGTGTCTGTGTGAGTCTATGGGTCTCTGAGTCTGTGGGTCTCTGTGGGTCTCTGTGTGAGTCTACAGGTGTCTGTGTGAGTCTATGGATCTCTGTGTGAGTCTATGGGTCTCTGAGTCTGTGGGTCTCTGTGTGAGTCTACAGGTGTCTGTGTGAGTCTATGGATCTCTGAGTCTGTGGGTCTCTGTGGGTCTCTGTGTGAGTCTACAGGTGTCTGTGTGAGTCTATGGATCTCTGTGTGAGTCTATGGGTCTCTGAGTCTGTGGGTCTCTGTGTGAGTCTACAGATGTCTGTGTGAGTCTCTGGGTCTCTGTGTGAGTCTATGGGTCTCTGAGTCTGTGGGTCTCTGTGTGAGTCTACAGGTGTCTGTGTGAGTCTATGGGTCTCTGAGTCTGTGGGTCTCTGTGGGTCTCTGTGTGAGTCTACAGGTGTCTGTGTGAGTCTATGGATCTCTGTGTGAGTCTATGGGTCTCTGAGTCTGTGGGTCTCTGTGTGAGTCTACAGGTGTCTGTGTGAGTCTATGGATCTCTGAGTCTGTGGGTCTCTGTGGGTCTCTGTGTGAGTCTACAGGTGTCTGTGTGAGTCTATGGGTCTCTGAGTCTGTGGGTCTCTGTGGGTCTCTGTGTGAGTCTACAGGTGTCTGTGTGAGTCTATGGATCTCTGAGTCTGTGGGTCTCTGTGTGAGTCTACAGGTGTCTGTGTGAGTCTATGGGTCTCTGAGTCTGTGGGTCTCTGTGGGTCTCTGTGTGAGTCTACAGGTCTCTGTGTGAGTCTATGGATCTCTGTGTGAGTCTATGGGTCTCTGAGTCTGTGGGTCTCTGTGTGAGTCTACAGGTGTCTGTGTGAGTCTATGGGTCTCTGAGTCTGTGGGTCTCTGTGTGAGTCTACAGGTGTCTGTGTGAGTCTATGGGTCTCTGAGTCTGTGGGTCTCTGTGTGAGTCTACAGGTGTCTGTGTGAGTCTATGGGTCTCTGAGTCTGTGGTTGCCTTCAGACCGTCCGTGACATTCCCGACTCATCCCACCAGGGGACGCTACCCACAGGCACCACCACCACCACCCCACCACCACCACCACCACCCCACCACCACCACCCCACCACCACCCCACCACCACCACCACCCCACCACCACCACCACCACCACCACCCCACCACCACCACCACCCCACCACCACCCCACCACCACCACCACCCCACCACCACCCCACCACCACCACCACCACCACCCCACCACCACCACCCCACCACCACCCCACCACCACCCCACCACCACCACCACCACCCCACCACCACCCCACCACCACCACCACCCCACCACCACCACCCCACCACCACCACCACTCCACCACCACCACCACCACCCCACCGCCACCACCCCACCACCACCCCACCACCACCCCACCACCACCACCCCACCACCCCACCACCACCCCACCACCACCACCCCACCACCCCACCACCACCCCACCACCCCACCACCACCACCCCACCACCCCACCACCACCACCCCACCACCACCACCACCCCACCACCACCACCACACCACCACCACCACCCCACCACCACCACCACCCCACCACCACCACCCCACCACCACCACCACCACCACCCCACCACCACCCCACCACCCCACCGCCACCACCACCACCACCCCACCACCACCCCACCACCCCACCACCACCACCACCCCACCACCCCACCACCACCCCACCACCACCACCCCACCACCACCCCACCACCACCCCACCACAACCACCCCACCACCACCACCCCACCACCCCACCACCCCACCACCACCACCCCACCACCACCACCACCCCACCACCACCACCCCACCACCACCACCCCCACCCCACCACCACCACCACCACCACCCCACCGCCACCACCACCCCACCACCACCACCCCACCACCACCACCCCACCACCACCACCCCACCACCCCACCACCACCCCACCACCACCACCCCACCACCACCACCCCACCACCACCACCCCACCACCACCCCACCACCCCACCACCACCACCCCACCACCACCACCACTGGTGGGGAGTCAGTGGGGGTGGGTGGGGTTGCACGTGCACCCCCCAACGATCCCTAATTTCGATCGGATCATTGTGGTTTATTTGTAATAAATCGGCATTTTGCAACGCTGCACTGCCAGGGACTCTGTGAGACGATAGTACAATAGTCCACAATTGGCAATAAGTAACGGCAAAGCGGCTATACGCGACTCACGGAGTCCACGACCTCAAGGTGAATATTGAACTGGAGCTTGGCACGTGATCGCAAATCACATCTCAATCGCAGCGTCTGTCAGAAAAAACGGCATTTAGATGTTTTCCCCAAATCGTTGGTGGGTGGGTTGGTGGGTGGGTGGGTTGGTGGGTGGGTTGGTGGGTGGGTTGGTGGGTGGGTGGGTTGGTGGGTGGGTGGGTGGGTTGGTGGGTGGGTGAGTTGGTGGGTGGGTGAGTTGGTGGGTGGGTGAGTTGGTGGGTGGGTGGGTTGGTGGGTGGGTGGGTTGGTGGGTGGGTTGGCGGGTGGGTTGGTGGGCGGGTGGGTTGGTGGGCGGGTGGGTTGGTGGGCGGGTTGGTGGGCGGGTTGGTGGGCGGGTTGGTGGGTGGGCGGGTTGGTGGGTGGGCGGGTTGGTGGGTGGGCGGGTTGGTGGGTGGGCGGGTTGGTGGGTGGGCGGGTTGGTGGGTGCGCGGGTTGGTGGGTGGGTTGGTGGGTGGGTGGGTTGGTGGGTGTGCGCGGTAAGGTGTGTGCGGGTGTGTGCGGGTGAGTTGGTGGGTGGGTTGGTGGGTGGGTGGGTTGGTGGGTGGGTGTGCACGGGTGTGCGGGTGGGTGGGTGTGTGTGAGCTTGTGGGCGATAGTGCGTGTGTGTGTGGGTGTCAAGGCTTCTGCCAGGCGTTGGTGGGTGGGTTGGTGGGTGGGTGGGTTGGTGGGTGGGTAGGTTGGTGGGTGGGTGGGTTGGTGGGTGGGTGGGTTGGCGGGTGGGTTGGTGTGTGGGTGGGTGGGTGCAGGTGTGTGCGTATTGGTGTGTGTGAGCTTGTGTGCGTGTGTGCGGGTGTCAAGGCTTGTGCCAGGCGTGGTTCTTGCACGGCCACACACCCCCCCCTCCTTCCCTCCAACCGCAATCCAGATGAAAAGCCGCAAGACCCGGTTTGACCGCCCGTTGTTTCGGTACCGCCACCTGGCCGTGCCACATCACCGCCAGTCTTGAGGCCTCTTTTGTTGGTGCATTCCTCACGCTGACCTGACGCTCACTCCCCTGGGGAGTTGCTGCTGCTGCTGCCGCTATGATGTCACCTGGAGTCTTGAATTCCTCGCATCGCAAGCATAGCTCGCTCACTCGCCCCCCGTGTCATCTGGCATCTCTCAGGGTGGTGGGTGGGCAGTTCACGGTGGCCGTGTGGGAGACACTGAGAGCCTGGGTTCAAGCCCTGGGTCTGGGTGTCTCTCTCTCTCTCAGGGGGTTCACGATGGCCGTGTCGGAGACACTGAGAGCCTGGGTTCAAGCCCTGGGTCTGGGTGTCTCTCTCTCTCTCAGGGGGTTCACGATGGCCGTGTCAGAGACACTGGGAGCCTGGGTTCAAGCCCTGGGTCTGGGTGTCTCTCTCTCTCTCAGGGGGTTCACGATGGCCGTGTCAGAGACACTGGGAGTCTGGGTTCAAGCCCTGGGTCTGGGTGTCTCTCTCTCTCTCAGGGGGTTCACGATGGCCGTGTCGGAGACACTGGGAGCCTGGGTTCAAGCCCTGGGTCTGGGTGTCTCTCTCTCTCTCAGTGGGGCTCACGATGGCCGTGTCAGAGACACTGGGAGTCTGGGTTCAAGCCCTGGGTCTGGGTGTCTCTCTCTCTCTCAGGGGGTTCACGATGGCCGTGTCGGAGACACTGGGAGCCTGGGTTCAAGCCCTGGGTCTGGGTGTCTCTCTCTCTCTCTCAGGGGGTTCACGATGGCCGTGTCAGAGACACTGGGAGCCTGGGTTCAAGCCCTGGGTCTGGGTGTCTCTCTCAGGGGGTTCACGATGGCCGTGTCGGAGACACTGAGAGGCTGGGTTCAAGCCCTGGGTCTGGGTGTCTCTCTCTCTCTCAGGGGGTTCACGATGGCCGTGTCGGAGACACTGAGAGCCTGGGTTCAAGCCCTGGGTCTGGGTGTCTCTCTCTCTCTCAGGGGGTTCACGATGGCCGTGTCAGAAACACCGAGAGTCTGGGTTCAAGCCCTGGGTCTGGGTGTCTCTCTCAGGGGGTTCACGGTGGCCGTGTCAGAGACACTGGGAGCCTGGGTTCAAGCCCTGGGTCTGGGTGTCTCTCTCTCTCTCAGATGGTTCACGATGGTCGTGTTGGAGACACTGAGAGCCTGGGTTCAAGACCTGGGTCTGGGTGTTTCTCCCAGGGGGTTCACGATGGCCGTGTCAGAGACACTGGGAGCCTGGGTTCAAGCCCTGGGTCTGGGTGTCTCTCTCTCTCTCAGGGGGTTCACGATGGCCGTGTCGGAGACACTGGGAGCCTGGGTTCAAGCCCTGGGTCTGGGTGTCTCTCTCTCTCTCAGGGGGTTCACGGTGGCCGTGTCGGAGACACTGGGAGCCTGGGTTCAAGCCCTGGGTCTGGGTGTCTCTCTCTCTCTCAGGGGGTTCACGATGGCCGTGTCGGAGACACTGAGACACCTGGGTTCAAGCCCTGGGTCTGGGTGTCTCTCTCTCTCTCAGGGGGTTCACGATGGCCGTGTCAGAGACACTGGGAGCCTGGGTTCAAGCCCTGGGTCTGGGTGTCTCTCTCTCTCTCAGGGGGTTCACGATGGCCGTGTCGGAGACACTGAGACACCTGGGTTCAAGCCCTGGGTCTGGGTGTCTCTCTCTCTCTCAGGGGGTTCACGATGGCCGTGTCAGAGACACTGGGAGCCTGGGTTCAAGCCCTGGGTCTGGGTGTCTCTCTCAGGGGGTTCACGATGGCCGTGTCGGAGACACTGGGAGCCTGGGTTCAAGCCCTGGGTCTGGGTGTCTCTCTCTCTCTCAGGGGGTTCACGATGGCCGTGTCGGAGACACTGAGAGGCTGGGTTCAAGCCCTGGGTCTGGGTGTCTCTCTCTCTCTCAGGGGGTTCACGATGGCCGTGTCGGAGACACTGAGAGCCTGGGTTCAAGCCCTGGGTCTGGGTGTCTCTCTCTCTCTCAGGGGGTTCACGATGGCCGTGTCAGAAACACCGAGAGTCTGGGTTCAAGCCCTGGGTCTGGGTGTCTCTCTCAGGGGGTTCACGGTGGCCGTGTCAGAGACACTGGGAGCCTGGGTTCAAGCCCTGGGTCTGGGTGTCTCTCTCTCTCTCTCAGGGGGTTCACGATGGCCGTGTCGGAGACACTGAGAGGCTGGGTTCAAGCCCTGGGTCTGGGTGTCTCTCTCAGGGGGTTCACGATGGCCGTGTCGGAGACACTGGGAGCCTGGGTTCAAGCCCTGGGTCTGGGTGTCTGTCTCTCTCTCAGGGGGTTCACGATGGCCGTGTCGGAGACACTGGGAGCCTGGGTTCAAGCCCTGGGTCTGGGTGTCTCTCTCTCTCTCAGGGGGTTCACGATGGCCGTGTCGGAGACACTGGGAGCCTGGGTTCAAGCCCTGGGTCTGGGTGTCTCTCTCTCTCTCAGGGGGCTCACGATGGCCGTGTCGGAGACACTGGGAGCCTGGGTTCAAGCCCTGGGTCTGGGTGTCTCTCTCTCTCAGGGGGTTCACGATGGCCGTGTCGGAGACACTGGGAGCCTGGGTTCAAGCCCTGGGTCTGGGTGTCTCTCTCTCTCTCAGGGGGTTCACGATGGCCGTGTCAGAGACACTGGGAGCCTGGGTTCAAGCCCTGGGTCTGGGTGTCTGTCTCTCTCTCAGGGGGTTCACGATGGCCGTGTCGGAGACACTGGGAGCCTGGGTTCAAGCCCTGGGTCTGGGTGTCTCTCTCTCTCTCAGGGGGTTCACGATGGCCGTGTCGGAGACACTGGGAGCCTGGGTTCAAGCCCTGGGTCTGGGTGTCTCTCTCTCTCTCAGGGGGCTCACGATGGCCGTGTCGGAGACACTGGGAGCCTGGGTTCAAGCCCTGGGTCTGGGTGTCTCTCTCTCTCAGGGGGTTCACGATGGCCGTGTCGGAGACACTGGGAGCCTGGGTTCAAGCCCTGGGTCTGGGTGTCTCTCTCTCTCTCAGGGGGTTCACGATGGCCGTGTTGGAGACACTGAGAGGCTGGGTTCAAGCCCTGGGTCTGGGTGTCTCTCTCAGGGGGTTCACGATGGCCGTGTCGGAGACACTGGGAGCCTGGGTTCAAGCCCTGGGTCTGGGTGTCTCTCAGGGAATGTTTCACGTGCTGGTTGTGGTGGTTATTATTGTAGTCTTGTGGGTGGTGGTGGTTGTGGTGGTGGTGGTGGTGGTGGCGGCGGAGGCGAGTGTGGTAACCTGCAGGGTGGTGATGGTGGAAATGTTGTGGTGGTTGTTGTTGTTGTGGTGGTGGTGGTAATGTTGTGGTGGTTGTTGTTGTGGTGGTGGTGGTGGTAATGTTGTGGTGGTTGTTGTTGTGGTTGTTGCAGGGTGGTGGTGGTGGAGGAGGCGAGTGTGGCTGTGTGCGAGCGAGTCGTGGTGGTGGTGGTGGTGGTAATGTTGTGGTGGTTGTTGTGGTTGTTGCAGGGTGGTGGTGGTGGAGGAGGCGAGTGTGGCTGTGTGCGAGCGAGTCGTGGTGGTGGTGGTGGTAATGTTGTGGTGGTTGTTGTGGTTGTTGTGGTTGTTGCAGGGTGGTGGTGGTGGAGGAGGCGAGTGTGGCTGTGTGCGAGGGAGTTGAGTTTGGACGTCGCTCGTTCCGTGGCTTCAACCCTGAGGTGGAGGTAAGGACGACAGCAACAACAACCACACAACAACAACAACCACACAACAACCACACAACAACCACACAACAACAACCACACAACAACAACAACACAACAACAACACAACAACAACCACACAACAACAACCACACAACAACAACCACACAACAACAACCACACAACAACAACAACCACACAACAACTACACAAGAACAACTACACAACAACAACCACACAACAACCATGACAACGACCAGACAACAATATCAATAACAACCACATCACAATCATTGTCAGGGTTTGGGATGGAACCCACGACCTCCTGTGTACCAGGCGAGGTAGTCAACATCTCCCAGTGTCTGGGATCGAACCCACGACCTCTTGCGTACCAGGCGAGGTAGTCAACATCTCTCAGTGTCTGGGATCGAACCCACGACCTCCTGTGTACCAGGCGAGGTAGTCAACATCTCTCAGTGTCTGGGATTGAACCCACGACCTCCTGTGCACCAGGCGAGGTAGTCAACATCTCCCAGTGTCTGGGATGGAACCCACGACCTCCTGTGCACCAGGCGAGGTAGTCAACATCTCCCAGTGTCTGGGATGGAACCCACGACCTCCTGCGTACCAGGCGAGGTAGTCAACATCTCCCAGTGTCTGGGATCGAACCCACGACCTCTTGCGTACCAGGCGAGGTAGTCAACATCTCCCAGTGTCTGGGATCGAACCCACGACCTCTTGCGTACCAGGCGAGGTAGTCAACATCTCCCAGTGTCTGGGATGGAACCCACGACCTCCTGCGTACCAGGCGAGGTAGTCAACATCTCCCAGTGTCTGGGATGGAACCCACGACCTCCTGCGTACCAGGCGAGGTAGTCAACATCTCCCAGTGTCTGGGATGGAACCCACGACCTCCTGTGTACCAGGCGAGGTAGTCAACATCTCCCAGTGTCTGGGATGGAACCCACGACCTCCTGCGTACCAGGCGAGGTAGTCAACATCTCCCAGTGTCTGGGATGGAACCCACGACCTCCTGCGTACCAGGCGAGGTAGTCAACATCTCCCAGTGTCTGGGATGGAACCCACGACCTCCTGCGTACCAGACGAGGTAGTCAACATCTCCCAGTGTCTGGGATGGAACCCACGACCTCCTGCGCACCAGGCGAGGTAGTCAACATCTCCCAGTGTCTGGGATGGAACCCACGACCTCCTGCGTACCAGGCGAGGTAGTCAACATCTCCCAGTGTCTGGGATGGAACCCACGACCTCCTGCGTACCAGGCGAGGTAGTCAACATCTCCTAGCCACTGTGGTGTCAGGGTCTGGGATCGAACCCACGACCTCCTGCGTACCAGGCGAGGTAGTCAACATCTCCTAGCCACTGTGGTGTCGGGGTCTGGGATCGAACCCACGACCTCCTGCGTACCAGGCGAGGTGGTCAACATCTCCTAGTTACCGTGGTTACCCCTCTTAGGGCGGAGGAGCGACCTGGCGCTCTCTACCAACAGCAGCACTTGCCCTCCCCGCCACCCGCGCAGGCTGCGTGAGTTACCTGGGGCGCCTGCGTCTGTGTCTGCGTCTGTTGTGTGTGTATGTGTTTGTCTGTGTGTGTGTCTGCGTCCGTGTCTGTGTCTCCGTGTGTGTCTGTGTCTCCGTCTGTGTCTGTGTTTGTGTCTGTGTTTGTGTGTCTCTGTCTGTGTTTGTGTATGTGTGTGTGTCTGCGTCCGTGTCTGTGTCTCCGTGTGTGTCTGTGTCTCCGTGTGTGTCTGTGTTTGTGTCTGTGTTTGTGTCTCTGTCTGTGTTTGTGTGTGTGTCTCTGTCTGTGTTTGTGTATGTGTGTGTGTCTCTGTCTGTGTCTGCGTCTGTGTCTCCATGTGTGTCTGTGTCTCCGTGTGTGTCTGTGTTTGTGTCTCTGTCTGTGTCTCTGTCTGTGTTTGTGTGTGTGTGTGTGTCTCTGTCTGTGTTTGTGTATGTGTGTGTGTCTCTGTCTGCGTCCGTGTCTGTGTCTCCATGTGTGTCTGTGTCTCCGTGTGTGTCTGTGTTTGTGTCTCTGTCTGTGTCTCTGTCTGTGTTTGTGTGTGTGTGTGTGTCTCTGTCTGTGTTTGTGTATGTGTGTGTGTCTCTGTCTGTGTCTGCGTCTGTGTCTCCATGTGTGTCTGTGTCTCCGTGTGTGTCTGTGTTTGTGTCTCTGTCTGTGTCTCTGTCTGTGTTTGTGTGTGTGTGTGTGTCTCTGTCTGTGTTTGTGTATGTGTGTGTGTCTCTGTCTGCGTCCGTGTCTGTGTCTCCATGTGTGTCTGTGTCTCCGTGTGTGTCTGTGTTTGTGTCTGTGTTTGTGTCTCTGTCTGTGTTTGTGTGTGTGTCTCTGTCTGTGTTTGTGTATGTGTGTGTGTCTCTGTCTGTGTCTGCGTCTGTGTCTCCATGTGTGTCTGTGTCTCCGTGTGTGTCTGTGTTTGTGTCTCTGTCTGTGTCTGTCTGTGTTTGTGTCTCTGTCTGTGTCTGTCTGTGTTTGTGTCTGCGTCTTTATTTGTGTCTGTCTGTGTTAGTGTCTGTGTTTGTGTCTCTGTCTGTGTTTGTGTCTGTGTTTGTGTCTGTGTCTGTGTCTCTGTCTGTGTCTCTGTTTGTGTCTGTGTTTGTGTCTGTGTTTGTGTCTGTGTTTGTGTCTGTGTCTGTGTCTCTGTCTGTGTCTCTGTTTGTGTTTGTGTTTGTGTCTGCGTCTCCATCTGTGTCTGTGTCTGCGTCTGTGTCTCTGTCTGTGTCTCTGT
>NC_136344.1:0-2500 GCF_964198595.1 Lampetra fluviatilis | reverse complement strand
TATGAGTGTGTGTATGAGTGTGTGTGTGTGAGTGTGTGTGAGTTTATGAGTGTGTGTATGAGTGTGTGTATGAGTGAGTGTAAGAGTGTGTGTATGAGTGTGTGTATGAGTGTGTGTGTGTGATTGTGTGTGAGTTTATGAGTGTGTGTATGAGTGTGTGTATGAGTGTGTGTGTGTGAGTGTGTGTGAGTTTATGAGTGTGTGTATGAGTGAGTGTATGAGTGTGTGTATGAGTGTGTGTGTGATTGTGTGTGAGTTTGAGTGTGTGTATGAGTGAGTGTATGAGTGTGTGTATGAGTGTGTGTGTGATTGTGTGCGTGAGTGTGTGTGAGTTTGAGTGTGTGTATGAGTGTGTTTATGAGTGTGTGTATGAGTGTGTGTGTGTGATTGTGTGTGAGTTTATGAGTGAGTGTATGAGTGTGTGAGTGTGTGTGTGAGTGTGTGTGAGTTTATGAGTGTGTGTATGAGTGAGTGTATGAGTGTGTGTATGAGTGTGTGTGTGATTTTGTGTGAGTGTATGAGTGTGTGTATGAGTGAGTGTATGAGTGTGTGTGTGAGTGTGTGTGTGTGAGTGTGTGTGAGTTTATGAGTGTGTGTATGAGTGTGTGTATGAGTGTGTGTATGAGTGTGTGTATGAGTGTGTGTATGAGTGAGTGTATGAGTGTGTGTGTGATTTTGTGTGAGTGTATGAGTGTGTGTATGAGTGAGTGTATGAGTGTGTGTGTGAGTGTGTGTGTGTGAGTGTGTGTGAGTTTATGAGTGTGTGTATGAGTGTGTGTATGAGTGTGTGTATGAGTGAGTGTATGAGTGTGTGTATGAGTGTGTGTGTGTGAGTGTGTGTGAGTTTATGAGTGTGTTTATGAGTGTGTGTATGAGTGTGTGTGTGTGAGTGTGTGTGAGTGTATGAGTGTGTGTATGAGTGTGTGTGTGTGAGTGTG
The DNA here is from genome assembly GCF_964198595.1 of Lampetra fluviatilis. Classification (NCBI taxonomy): domain Eukaryota; kingdom Metazoa; phylum Chordata; class Hyperoartia; order Petromyzontiformes; family Petromyzontidae; genus Lampetra; species Lampetra fluviatilis. The sequence goes on along the minus strand of NC_136344.1, from coordinate 1,562 downwards.
TGTGAGTTTATGAGTGTGTGTATGAGTGTGTGTGTGTCGTCAGGAATGTGATGCCTGTGTGTGGCCCATAAACATTCTAATCAGCAGGCAGGACAGAAGCGCGTGTGTGTGTGTATGTGTGTACGTGCATGTGTGTACGTGCGTGTGTGTGTGTACGTGCGTGCGCGTGTGTGTACGTGCGTGTGTGCGTGTGTGTGTGTGTACGTGTGTGTGTGTACGTGCGTGCGCGTGTGTGTACGTGCGTGTGTGCGTGTGTGTGTGTGTACGTGTGTGTGTGTACGTGCGTGCGCGTGTGTGTACGTGCGTGTGTGCGTGTGTGTGTGTGTACGTGTGTGTGTGTACGTGCGTGCGCGTGTGTGTACGTGCGTGTGTGTGTGTACGTGCGTGCGCGTGTGTGTACGTGCGTGCGTGTGCGTGTGTGTGTGTGTACGTGCGTGTACGTGTGTGTGTGTGTTGGGTCAGCCGAAGTGATAACTGCCATGTGCTCACCCCCCCTCCTCACCCCCCTCCCCTCCTCACCCCCCACTCCTCACCCCCCCACTCCTCACCCCACCCCTCCTCACCCCACCCCTCCTCACCCCTCCACTCACCAAACCCCTCCTCCTCACCCCTCTCCCCTCCTCACCCCCCACTCCTCACCCCTCTCCTCCTCACCCCCCACTCCTCACCCCCCACTCCTCACCCCTCACCCCTCCCCCCTCCCCTCCTCACCCCTCTCCACTCCTCACCCCACTCCACTCCTCACCCCCCACTCCTCACCCCTCACCCCTCCCCCCTCCCCTCCTCACCCCTCTCCACTCCTCACCCCACTCCTCACCCCACTCCTCACCCCTCCACTCACCAAACCCCTCCTCCTCACCCCTCTCCCCTCCTCACCCCCCACTCCTCACCCCCCTCCACTCCTCACCCCCCACTCCTCACCCCTCACCCCTCACCCCTCCCCTCCTCACCCCTCTCCACTCCTCACCCCTCCCCTCCTCACCCCACTCCTCACCCCCCTCCACTCCTCACCCCTCCCCTCCTCACCCCCCACTCCTCACCCCCCACTCCTCACCCCCCCCACTCCTCACCCCTCCCCTCCTCACCCCTCCACTCACCAAACCCCTCCTCCTCACCCCTCTCCCCCTCCTCCACCCCCCCACTCCTCACCCCTCTCCACTCCTCACCCCTCCACTCACCAAACCCCTCCTCCTCACCCCCTCCCCTCCTCACCCCCTCCCCTCCTCACCCCTCCCCTCCTCACCCCACTCCTCACCCCTCTCCACTCCTCACCCCTCCACTCACCAAACCCCTCCTACTCACCCCTCTCCCCTCCTCACCCCACTCCTCACCCCTCTCCACTCCTCACCCCCTCCCCTCCTCACCCCTCTTTCCTCCTCACCCCTCCCCTCCTCACCCCACTTCCTCACCCCCCCTCCACTCCGCGTGCCACATTCCACCTCAGGGTGTTGGCACAGTGAACACCTGGGTGTGATTCTCACCACACCGTTACCACACTCACCACACTCACCACACTCACCACCACACTCACCACACTCACCACCACACTCACCACACTCACC
>NW_027620432.1:150225-190989 GCF_964198595.1 Lampetra fluviatilis | reverse complement strand
CACATGCAGACACACACATTTAGACACACACATGCAAACACACATTCAGACACACACATTCAGACACACACATTCAGACACACATTCAGACACACACATTCAGGCACACACATTCAGACACACACATTCAGACACACACATTCAGGCACACACACTCAGACACACACATTCAGACACACACATTCAGACACACACATTCAGACACACATTCAGACACACACATTCAGACACACACATTCAGACACACACATTTAGACACACACATTCAGGCACACACTCACTCACTCACCCACTTACGTACCTACTCACCGACTCACCCAGTCATCTACTCACCCACTCATCGACTCACCAACTCACACCCTCGCACACTCAACCAGCCACTCACTCACCCATTCACTCACCCACTCACTCACACACTCACCCATCAGTCCATCTCTTCTCGGATAGTGTGTTTATAATATCATTTTATGTAGATATCCACATTCATTTAATATTTTTCTTCCGCAGTTGTTATTGAAAACGCAATATTTGATATCACAAAAACCTGATGTGATAGACAAAAACTGATGCCAGATTTGGAATCAGAACCCCAAAATGACCTTAAAACCGTTGGAATACCTTATGTCAGAAAAAGTGTGCTGATCAGTGTTATCTGAATCGGCCCTGGGCCTCCCGAAGGTCGACTCAGCCTCAAATTAGTTACCTGGTGTAGCGGTGGTGGTATAGTCAACATCGCTAGCACTGGGGAGACAAAGGCGGCCGGGCGTGATTATGGCCACCCACCCCCTCGTGTAGCCACAGTGCCGGTAGCCTTCATAGGTGCTCGCTAACAGCACTTGCCCCTACAGCCCTGCTAGAGGCTACCTGGGGTAGCTTTGCCTGTGTGTGGTGTGTGTAGTACATAGACACTGCTGCTACTAACAGCACTTGCCCCTACAGCCCTGCTAGAGGCTACCTGGGGGAGCTTTGCCTGTGTGTGGTGTGTGTAGTACATAGACACTGCTGCTACTAACAGCACTTGCCCCTACAGCCCTGCTAGAGACTACCTGGGGGAGCTTTGCCTGTGTGTGGTGTGTGTAGTACACAGACACTGCTGCTGCTTCTAGCGGCACTTGCCCCAGCAGCCCTGCTAGAGGCTACCTGGGGGAGCTTTGCCTGTGTGTGGTGTGTGTAGTACATAGACACTGCTGCTACTAACAGCACTTGCCCCTACAGCCCTGCTAGAGACTACCTGGGGGAGCTTTGCCTGTGTGTGGTGTGTGTAGTACACAGACACTGCTGCTGCTTCTAGCGGCACTTGCCCCAGCAGCCCTGCTAGAGGCTACCTGGGGGAGCTTTGCCTGTGTGTGGTGTGTGTAGTACATAGACACTGCTGCTGCTAGCAGCACTTGCCCCTACAGCCCTGCTAGAGGCTACCTGGGGTAGCTTTGGTCTTTATGTCTTTGTGTGGGTGTGTCTCTCTGTGTGTCTCTGTGTGTGTCTGTGTGTGCGTCTGTGTGTGTGTCTGTGTGTGTGTCTGTGTGTGGGTGGGTGTCTCTGTGTGTCTCCGTGTGTGTCTGTGTGTGTGTCTGTGTGTGTGTGTGTCTGTGTGTGTGTGTGTGTGTCTGTGTGTGTGTGTGTCTGTGTGTGTGTCTGTGTGTGTGTGTGTGTCTGTGTGTGTGTCTGTGTGTGTGTGTGTCTGTGTGTGTGTGTCTGTGTGTGTGTGTGTATGTGTGTGTGTGTCTGTGTGTGTGTGTGTCTGTGTGTGTGTCTGTGTGTGTGTGTCTCTGTGTTTGTGTCTTCGTGTGTGTGTCTGTGTCTCTGTGTGTGGGTGTCTGTGTATGTGTCTGTGTGTGTGTCTGTGTGTGTGTCACTGTGTGTATGTCTGTGTGTGTCTGTGTGTGTCTGTGTGTGTGTGTGTCTCCGTGTGTGGCTGTGTGTGTGTGTGTCTGTGTGTGTGTGTGTCTCTGTGTGTGGCTGTGTGTGTGTGTGTCTGTGTGGCTGTGTGTGTGTGTCTGTGTGTGTGTGTCTGTGTGTGTGTGTGTGTGGCTGTGTGTGGCTGTGTGTGTGTGTGTCTGTGTGTGTGTGTCTGTGTGTGTGTGTCTGTGTGTGGCTGTGTGTGTGTGTCTCCGTGTGCGTGTCTCCAGACACTGCTCTTAGAGACGGAGTCAAACCCCAAATTAAACCCCAAATTAAACCCATACATCTCCCTCTCGCCTGCCTGCCTTACACTCTCAAATGTACACACACACGCGTACACACACACACAGATACACACACGTACACACACACACACGTACACACACACACAGATACACACACGTACACACACACATACACACACACGTACACACACACATACACACACACGTACACACACGTACACGTACACACACGTACACACACACACAGATACACACACACACACAGATACACACACGTACACACACACACATATACACACACACACAGATACACACACATACACACACACGTACACACATACACGTACACACACACACACGTACACATACACACAGATACACACACGTACACACACACGTACACACACGTACACACATACACGTACACACACACACACGTACACATACACACAGATACACACACGTACACACACACGTACACACACGTACACACATACACGTACACATACACGTACACACACACACGTACACACACACAGATACACACACGTACCAACACACGTACACACATACACGTACACACACACACACGTACACACACACAGATACACACACGTACACACACACGTACACACACGTACACACATACACGTACACACATACACGTACACACACACAGACACACACACACGTACACACACGTACACACACGTACACACATACACGTACACACACGTACACACACGTACACACACGTACACACACACAGATACACACACGTACCAACACACGTACACACACGTACACACATACACGTACACACACACACACACGTACACATACACACAGATACACACACATACACACACAGATATACACACGTACACACACACACGTACACACATACACGTACACACACATACGCACACACACACAGCTACACAAGACAAAGATCCCCCGTGTAGCCTGTAACAGACTGTTGGGGCAAGTGCTGTTAGCGAGCACCTCTGAAGGCCGGCACGGCACACGAGGGGGTGGGTGGCCAGCACCACGCCCGGCCGCCTTTGTCTCCCAGGTGGCGATGTTTACACACCGCACCAGGTACTCATTTGAGGTTGAGTGGACCTAGGGGAGGCCCAGGACCGGTTCAGATAATCGTCACTGGTGTTAGCCGTGAGCGGGAATCAAACCCGCTCGTTGTTGTGAGCGTCGCTCCTCCGCCCTCCGTTCTTGTTGGAGGGCGACTGCCTCCAACTGCCCAGCAGCGTCCTTCACGAGCCTCCTCCACAGAGGCCGATCTTGACACCGCTGGTACCGGTCATCGGCAAGTCCACTCAGCTCCACGTCCTCCTGTACCACATCACTCCATCTCTTCTCTAGCCCGTGCCGCGCCCGTTTAGCCCCCTCGATCCGGCCGAACAAAAGCTGTTTGGGCATGCGGTGGCTGGGCATGCGGGCTACATGACCCAGCCAACGCAGCCTTGCCTGCCGGAGGAGCTCACCGATGGGAATGTGTCCAGATCTTTCGAGGATTTGTGAGCTCCTCACACAATCCAGCCTGGTTAAACCCAGGATGCATCGTTGTAGGCAGGTCAGCCTGAAAATTTCTTACCCGCTCAGCTGTTCCATCAGAGGGGGGTCCACATTTCACAAGCGTAGAGAAGGGAGGGAATGCCTGTGGCCAAGAAGACCCGAAGCTTCGTGCGGAGCGACAGACCAGGTAGCTTCCACAGATCCGCCCGACTGATTCGGAGCGAGACCTCCGCTGTCAGACCGGACCTGGGAAACTCCCCACTCTCTCCACAACTTAAATGTATAAACGTGCCGTTACTCTTAAAGCACAGCGGTGTATTGGAGAGAGAACATCTCTGTCACATTCTTCTTAGGTTTTTTCGGTAAAGTCACGTAGGTAAAACATCAAAATGAATGAAAATAAAATAAAATAAAATAAAAAATCACGACGTTTCGGAGGCAACACAAGTCTCCGTCATCAGGTGGGACCGTCACAGCCAGATTAGCTGCATCAAAAGCTTCAAATCTAGAATCTCTGTCACACCCCAAGGTGAACAGGGAATGGCTCCGACTCCTGGCCACGTAGCTGCTTTGCGCAGACCTGCCGGCCATCATGGAGGACCTTAACGATTGTGAACAGAGATTGTCAGGGACCTTGGAAGCACGAAGAACAACCCGGAGCCCTGGCCTGTTGATGGCATCATGGGCCTTGACCAGGTCAATAAAGCAAAGATGTAGGTCCTGTGGGAATTCCCTACACTTCTGCTGTTGCAGACAGAGAATATGATATACATGAAGGACCGCTTAGCAAACATGCAGACCTGTTCCTGGGAGTCAGAGAATGGATCACCGTTCTTTCTCTGAAGGATGGTTATAGGTGAGGCACTGCAAGTTACTTTCTGATGGAATTAAAGAGTGATTTGTGATCGCGAGCTACTGAGGCAGACTCCATCTCCTCAGCAACCCACATCCACCATTTATCCTTGCAGCGCCTCACGGCTCTCCGAACCTCCGAGCGAAGGCTGCGGTAAGCCGAAACACCTCCTCCTTTAGCCAGGGTCTTTAGGGAGGTTTGGACCGCACACCCAATGCAGCCATTGCAGCTGCATGAGCCACAGTCCTAAACCTCGCCCATTTCCCCTCGACATCAGGCGGATTGGGGGACGATGCCAACCCCAGCCGCAAGCGATGATGAAATTCAGCTAGCTGAGACCATGCCACTATCGGTTTGAATGGGGTCCTGGGTGTACACCCACCACCGGAGTGGAAGAATGGCAGGCGCATCTTACAGATGGCAAGCCGCTGGTCAGTGGGCAGATCAGCTCCACGGTAGGTCCTGGTGTCAAGGACATGGGCCCGCATCCGCTGTTCCGTCACTATGTAGACCAGCAGATGTTCTTGCTTGGACCCGGCATGCATCCATGATGTTGTGTGGATGCACCGATTCCGGAATAGCGTGTTGGTAATTACAAGCCCATGGGCTGCACAAAAATCTAGCAGCCTCCTACCGTTGTTATTGAGCTGATCTGGCCCATGCCTTCCAATCACTCCAGACCAGGTGCCAGCATCATGATCAACTCGGGCATTGAAGTCACCCAACAAGATGACTATCCCGAGGGGCCACTTTAGCCAGCACCTGGGACAGGAGGTCATAGAAGGCATCTGACTCATCGGCCTTGCCTGCATCCCTCCGACTGATGTTCGTCTTCGGTGGGGGCATAAGTAACCACGACCACCACTCCTCGCCTCCGGTTGATGGGAAGGCGAGCCCAAAGTATCCTGGGGCTTACAGCTTCCCACACCTCACCGCCACGCTCCCACGCCCCCCTCATTCTTTTTGTTCAGAAGAAGAGCCACTCCCTGTTGTTTGGCAGTCTCCTGCACCGAGTAGAGGACTGTCCACCCCTCGTGGTGGCAGGAGCCAGAGCCGGTCCACATCATGACCAACTCGGGCATTAAAGTCACCAAACAGGATGACTCTATCCCAATGGGCCGCTTTAGCAAGCACCTGTGACAGGAGATCATAGAAGGCGTATGACTCATCAGCCTTGCCTGCATCCCTCCGACTGATGTTCGTCTTCGGTGGGGGCATAAGTAACCACGACCACCACTCCTCGCCTCCGGTTGATGGGAAGGCGAGCCCAAAGTAGCCTGGGGCTTACAGCTTCCCACACCTCACCGCCACGCTCCCACGCCCCCTTCATTCCTTTTGTTCAGAAGAAGAGACACTCCCTGTTGTTTGGCAGTCTCCTGCCCCGAGTAGAGGACTGTCCACCCCTCGTGGTGGCAGGAGCCAGAGCCGGTCCACATCATGACCAACTCGGGCATTAAAGTCACCAAACAGGATGACTCTATCCCAATGGGCCGCTTTAGCAAGCACCTGTGACAGGAGATCATAGAAGGCGTCTGACTCATCAGCCTTGCCTGCATCCCTCCGACTGATGTTCGTCTTCGGTGGGGGCATAAGTAACCACGACCACCACTCCTCGCCTCCGGTTGATGGGAAAGCGAGCCCAAAGTAGCCTGGGGCTTACAGCTTCCCACACCTCACCGCCACGCTCCCACGCCCCCTTCATTCCTTTTGTTCAGAAGAAGAGCCACTCCCTGTTGTTTGGCAGTCTCCTGCCCCGAGTAGAGGACTGTCCACCCCTCGTGGTGGCAGGAGCCAGAGCCGGTCCACATCGTGACCAACTCGGGCATTAAAGTCACCAAACAGGATGACTCTATCCCAATGGGTCGCTATAGCAAGCACCTGTGACAGGAGGTCATAGAAGGCATCCGACTAATCGGCCTTGCCTGCATCCCTCTGACTAATGCTCATCTTCGGTGGGGGCATAAGCAATCACCACCACCATTCCTCGCCTCCGGTTGATGGGAAGTCGAGCCCAAAGTAGCCTGGGGCTTACAGCTTCCCACACCTCACCGCCACGCTCCCACGCCCCCCTCATTCTTTTGTTTAGAAGAAGAGCCACACCCTGTTGTTTGGCAGTCTCCTGCCCCGAGTGGAGAACTGTCCACCCCTCATGATAATCGAAGCCAGAGCCGGTCCACCGGACCTCCTGCACTTCACAGAGATCCAGGCGGTACCGGTCCAGCTCCCGACAGAGGAGTGGCAGCCTCTCCTCTGCAACTAGTGTCCGTCCACCGGACCTCCTCCACTACACAGAGGTCTAGGCGGTACCGGTCCAGCTCCCGACAGAGGAGTGGCAGCCTCTCCTCTGCAACTAGTGTCCGTCCACCGGACCTCCTCCACTACACAGAGGTTCAGGCGGTACCGGTCCAGCTCCCGAAAGAGGAGTGGCAGCCTCTCCTCTGCAACCAGAGTCGGTCCACCGGCCCTCCTACACTCCACAGAGCTCCAGGCGGTACCGGTCGAGCTCCCGACAGAGGAGTGGCAGCCTCTCCTCTGCAACCAGAGTCGGTCCGCCGGCCCTCCTACACTCCACAGAGCTCCAGGCGGTACCGGTCCAGCTCCCGACAGAGGAGTAGCAGCCTCTCCTCTGCAACTAGAGTCCGAACATTCCACGTGGCCACACGTAGTGGTCTCCTGTTCCTAGAGGAACCCCGAGAGTGGCGGGGGGGGGTTCAGTGTCTTGGCTCTGCCAGATGGAGTCTGGTCAGAAAGCGTCATAAACGCCCATCCCCCTGGGGTCTATCGCCATCCAAGAGCTTATTTCGGTGTTCACACCGCCGTGGTGATTGGCCCAAAGAAGTGTCGGGTGGAGGGGTTACCAGCCTCACGCACTCGCACACGAACCTTGCTACATCCCCATTCCATCCCCCCACCCAATCACACTACCACGGGCCCACACACAGACATAGCAATTACACCACTTACACACACAGCCTGTAACACCAAGTGTCAAGGACTGCACACGCACACACACATCCTGTACCGTACACACACACTGTAGTACACCACACACAAACACACGCAGATACACACACACTCACATTGATACACGCACACATACAGACACACACACACACACCCCTACACACACGCACGCACGAATACAAGGAAACACCTGGTCCCATGTATAGACCACAATTCTTACTTCCTTCATGATACCATCACCAACACACCATCACCACCATGACGCCCACCATCACCACCATCATCACACCCACCATCACCATCACTACCATCACACACACACCACCATCACCACCATCACCAAACCCACCATCACCATCACAACCATCACACACACCACCACCATCACCACCACATCCACCATCACCACCACCACATCCACCATCACCACCATCACATCCACCTTCACCACCATCACCACCACCATCACATCCACCATCACCACCATGACGCCCACCATCACCACACCCACCATCACCATCACTACCATCACACACGCCACCACCATCACCACCACCACATCCACCATCACCACCATGACGCCCACCATCACCATACCCACCATCACCACCACTACCATCAGACACACCACCACCATCACCACCACCATACCCGCCATCACCACCATCAGACCCACCACCACCATCACGACCCACCATCACCACCATCAGACCCACCATCACCACCATCACGACCCACCATCACCACCATCACGAACCACCATCATCACCATGACGCCCACCACCACCACCATCACCCCCACCACCACACCTACCATCACCATCACTACCATCACACACACCACCACCACCACCATATCCACCATCACAACCATCACATCCACCATCCCCACTATCACGACCCACCACCATCACGACCCACCATCACCACCATCACCACACACACAGACAAAGCTCCCCCGTAAAGCCCACACAGACGTTGGGTAACAAGCGCTGTTAGCAACAGTGCCTATGAAGGCAGGCAATGTGACCCACGCCCGGCTGCCTTTGTCTTCCCCGCTGCAACGTTTTATACACACAGCTCAAAGTCCTCGGTCACAGACACAAAACAACAGCCACCGCCACCATTCGACATTCAGTGGCGGTGACGTCACCACGACGCCTGTGCCAGGCTAGGTGCAGGAGGATGAGGTCACGGGACAGACCCAGCAGGTGCCATGGGTTGACTGCTGTGCCAGGCTAGGTGCAGGAGGAGGAGGTCACGGGACAGACCCAGCAGGTGCCATGGGTTGTACTGCTGTGCCAGGCTAGGTGCAGGAGGAGGAGGTCACGGGACAGACCTAGCAGGTGCCATGGGTTGACTGCTGTGCCAGGCTAGGTGCAGGAGGATGAGGTCACGGGACAGACCCAGCAGGTGCCATGGGTTGACTGCTGTGCCAGGCTAGGTGCAGGAGGAGGAGGTCACGGGACAGACCCAGCAGGTGCCATGGGTTGTACTGCTGTGCCAGGCTAGGTGCAGGAGGAGGAGGTCACGGGACAGACCTAGCAGGTGCCATGGGTTGACTGCTGTGCCAGGCTAGGTGCAGGAGGAGGAGGTCACGGGACAGACCCAGCAGGTGCCATGGGTTGACTGCTGTGCCAGGCTAGGTGCAGGAGGAGGAGGTCACGGGACAGACCCAGCAGGTGCCATGGGTTGACTGCTGTGCCAGGCTAGGTGCAGGAGGAGGAGGTCATGGGACAGACCCAGCAGGTGCCATGGGTTGACTGCTGTGCCAGGCTAGGTGCAGGAGGAGGAGGTCACGGGACAGACCCAGCAGGTGCCATGGGTTGACTGCTGTGCCAGGCTAGGTGCAGGAGGAGGAGGTCACGGGACAGACCCAGCAGGTGCCATGGGTTGACCGCTGTGCCAGGCTAGGTGCAGGAGGAGGAGGTCACGGGACAGACCCAGCAGGTGCCATGGGTTGACCGCTGTGCCAGGCTAGGTGCAGGAGGAAGAGGTCACGGGACAGACCCTGCAGGTGCCATGGGTTGACTGCTGTGCCAGGCTAGGTGCAGGAGGAGGAGGTCACGGGACAGACCCAGCAGGTGCCATGGGTTGACTGCTGTGCCAGGCTAGGTGCAGGAGGAGGAGGTCACGGGACAGACCCAGCAGGTGCCATGGGTTGACTGCTGTGCCAGGCTAGGTGCAGGAGGAGGTCACGGGACAGACCCAGCAGGTGCCATGGGTTGACTGAGATGACTGCACCACCTTTGCCCCCTACTGTACCAACTTGCTGTGCTTTAGCCACCTGGCGCTCCGCTCGTTGTTGTGAGCGTCGCTCCTCCGCCCTCCGTTGTTGTTGGAGGGCGACTGCCTCCAACTGCCCAGTAGCGTCCTTCACGAGCCTCCTCCTCCACAGAGGCCGATCTTGACACCGCTGGTACCAGTCATCGGCAAGTCCACTCAGCTCCACGTCCTCCTGTACCACATCACTCCATCTCTTCTCCAGCCCGTGCCGCGCCCGTTTAGCCCCCTCGATCCGGCCGAACAAAAGCTGTTGAGGCATGCGGTGGCTGGGCATGCGGGCTACATGACCCAGCCAACGCAGCCTTGCCTGCCGGAAGACCTCACCGATGGGACTGTGTCCAAATCTTTCAAGGATTTGTGAGCTCCTCACACAATCCAGCCTGGTTAAACCCAGGATGGATCGTAGGCTGGCCAGCCTAAATGTTTCCAACCGGCGAAGATGCTCCATTAGGGGAGTCCACGTTCCGCAAGCGTAGAGAAGGGAGGGCATGAGCACACTGCCCGGGCACGTAAACCACTCAACTCTCTCCACAGCTGCCCCGCCAATGCGGAGTTGAGGGGTGGAGTGTCTGACCCGAAGCTTCTTGCGGAGCGACAGACCAGGTAGCTTCCACACAGCGTTACTCAACCGATGAAAATATATTGCCGCTCGACTGATTCGGAGTGAGACTTCTGCTGTCAAACCGTAGCTGGTCATGAGCACACTGCCCAGGTATGGGAAACTCTCCACTCTCTCCACAACTGCCCCATCACCGATTGGGAGTTGAGGGGGTGGAGTGTCTGATGGTACAAAATACCCAGGCAGGTGCTTAGTTTTGGAGGGACTGATGATAAGGCCCCACCTCTTCGTGGTACACTCCAGGTTCAGCAGCAGCGCCTCCAACTCCTTCTCAGAGTGAGCAGCAACCACCAGATCATCAGCTCAGATAGTGTTTGACCAATAGGGAGCCATTCCTTGACAGTATACGGACATCTATCAGCCTCCCATGGCATCTGTACCAGATGAAAATTCCTCTGGTACAGCCAACTACGTGGCCGAAGATGAAGTTAAATAATGTGGGAGCCAGAGGGCATCTCTGTTGCACCCCAAGGTGCGACGTAGTTTTACCCGGGCCCGCTCACCATCATGAAGGTCCTTAATGATCGTGAGCAGAGAGTCAGCGACTCCGAAAGCACGAAGAACAACCCAGAGCCCAGGCCTACTGATGGTATCATAGGCCTTGACCAGGTCAATAAAGCAGAGATGTAGGTCTTGTTGGAATTCCCTACACCTCTGCTGTAGCAGACGAACAGAACATATGGCATCTGTGCAGGACCGCCCTTCCCTGAAACCGCATTGGGGCTCCGCAAGCCTCTCCTCAGCGTGCCTGGCAAGGCGATGTTGAATAATCCTTGCCAGGACCTTTCCCATACTCTTAGTTTTTTCAGTAAAGTCACGTAGGTAAAAAATGAAATTAAAATTAATAAAAAAATAAAAAAATAAAATAATAAATCACGACGTTTCGGAGGCAACACAAGTCTCCGTCATCAGGTGGGACCGTCACAGCCAGATTTTATGCATCGAGTGAGGCAGGGATTCCAAGATGCAAGTTCTTAAATCCCCCGTGTAGCCTGTAACAGACTGTAGGGGCAAGTGCTGTTAGCGAGCACCTATGAAGGCCGGCACGGCACACGAGGGGGTGGGTGGCCAGCACCACGCCCGACAGCCTTTGTCTCCCCAGTGGCGATGTTTACTACACTACACCGCTACACCAGGTACTAATTTGAGACTGGGTCGACCTAGGGGAGGCCCAGGACCGGTTCACACAATCGTCACCGGTGTTGGCCGTGAGCGGGAATCGAACTCGGGTCGCCGGGTTCGTAGCGCAGCGTAGCGCTAACCACTACTGCACCACCGCTCCCCACATACTGACGCAGACACACACAGACACACACAGACACACACAGACACACACAGACACACACAGACACGGAGTTCAACTCTCACCTTCATAGCTCACCGGCCTCACTTCCATGAACACTTCGAAGCACTGTGCGGGCTTACGACTGTGGAGACAAAAATGGATCATCAGCAGCAGCAGCATCAATACCACCACCATCATCACCACCATCACAACCGCCATCATCACAACCACCATCATCACCACCATCACAGCAATCAATACAACCATCACCACCATCACTATCGCGACCATCACCACCATCACAACCACCACCATCACAGCAATCAATACCACCATCACCACCATCACTATGGCCACCATCACCACCATCACAACCACCACCATCACAGCAATCAATACCACCACCATTACTATCGCCACCATCACCACCACCATCACAACCATCACCACCATCACAACCACCACCATCACAACAAATAAATACCACCATCACCACCATCATTATCGCCACCATCACCACCACCATCACAACCGCCACCATCACAACCACCACAATCACAGCAATAAATACCACCATCACCACCATCACTATCGCCACCATCACCATCACAACCACCACCATCACCACAATCAATACCACCTGCACCACCACCACCATCACAACCACCATCATCACCACCATCACAACCACCATCATCACCACCATCACAACCACCACCATCACAGCAATCAATACCACCATCGCCACCACCACCATCACAACCACCACCATTACAGCAATCAATACCACCATCACCACCACCACCACCATCACAGCAATCAATACCACCACCATCACAACCGCCACCATCACCACCATCACCACAATCAATACCACCATCACCACCAACAAGACAAAGACCCCCGTATAGCCTTAACAGACTGTAGGGGCAAGTGCTGTTAGCGAGTAGCACCTATGAAGGCTACCGGCACTGTGGCACACGAGGGGGTGGGTGGCCAGCACCACGCCCGGCCGCCTTTGTCTCCCCCCGATGGCTATGTTGACTACACACCGCACCAGGTACTGATTTGAGGCCGAGTCGACCTAGGGGAGGCCCAGGACCGGTTCGGGGATCGAACTCGGGTCAACCGCCGGGTTCGTAACGGCGCAGCGCGCTAACCACTGTGCCACCGCTCCACCGCAAAACAAGTTTGCCCACCAGGTCACTCATTTGAGGCTGAGTCCACCTAGGGGTTGAGGGCCCAGGCACACGGTTCTCCTCACCTGTCCATCGCTCAGGGGCGGCCGGGAGACGCAGCCGGGATTTCATTGAGGTTCCGAGAGTCCCAAGAGGAGAGATCCCAAAGCGGAAACTCGGCCTTTCTCGCTCGCTCGCTCACTCACTCGCTCCGTCTTGCCACTAGAGGCCGCTACAAGCGAGAGAGAAAGAGACACACACGGGGTGGCAGGGTTAACCACGTGGGTGATGGCGTCGCCCCAGCCTGCTTAAACTATTCTTAAGTTGTTTTTTCGGTAAAGTGACGTAAAATAAAAATCACGACGTTTCGGAGGCAACACAAGCTTCCGTCTTCGGGTGGAACCGTCACAGCACGATTGCTGTATCAAGTAAATGAGAAATTCCCAGAAAACAGTCCTCGTATATATACTGGTTGAGGGTAGGAGGAGCCAAGGTAGGCACCTGGATATTATTTTTGTGAGGTTCGGTGCGGCTGAAGCACGCTGTTAGGAATGAGCCTTTGTTGTGTAAACTAGGTGCAGATGATGTAAAGGTGCGTGTAAATGGGACTGAGCCTATTGTTATGTAGAGGTGGTGCGGCTGAAATCGCTGCCAGGAAATGATTCTTTGTTGCGTAGAATGGTTGACTGAGCCTATTGTTATGTAGAGGTGGTGCGGCTGAAATCGCTGCCAGGAAATGAGTCTTTGTTGTGTAGAATGGTTGACTGAGCCTTTTGTTATGTAGAGGTGGTGCGGCTGAAATCGCTGCCAGGAAATGAGTCTTTGTTGCGTAGAATGGTTGACTGAGCCTATTGTTATGTAGAGGTGGTGCGGCTGAAATCGCTGCCAGGAAATGAGTCTTTGTTGTGTAGAATGGTTGACTGAGCCTATTGTTATGTAGAGGTGGTGCGGCTGAAATTGCTGCCAGGAAATGAGTCTTTGTTGTGTAGAATGGTTGACTGAGCCTTTTGTTATGTAGAGGTGGTGCGGCTGAAATTGCTGCCAGGAAATGAGTCTTTGTTGTGTAGAATGGTTGACTGAGCCTTTTGTTATGTAGAGGTGGTGCGGCTGAAATCGCTGCCAGGAAATGAGTCTTTGTTGCGTAGAATGGTTGACTGAGCCCATTGTTATGTAGAGGTGGTGCGGCTGAAATCGCTGCCAGGAAATGAGTCTTTGTTGTGTAGAATGGTTGACTGAGCCTATTGTTATGTAGAGGTGGTGCGGCTGAAATTGCTGCCAGGAAATGAGTCTTTGTTGTGTAGAATGGTTGACTGAGCCTTTTGTTATGTAGAGGTGGTGCGGCTGAAATTGCTGCCAGGAAATGAGTCTTTGTTGTGTACAATGGTTGACTGAGCCTTTTGTTATGTAGAGGTGGTGCGGCTGAAATCGCTGCCATGAAATGAGTCTTTGTTGTGTAGAAAGGTTAACTGAGCCTTTTGTTATGTAGAGGTGGTACGGCTGAAATCGCTGCCAGGAAATGAGTCTTTGTTGTGTAGAATGGTTGACTGAGCCTATTCTTATGTAGAGGTGGTGCGGCTGAAATCGCTGCCAGGAAATGAGTCTTTGTTGTGTAGAATGGTTGACTGAACCTTTTGTTATGTAGAGGTGGTGCGGCTGAAATCGCTGACGGGAAATGAGTCTTTGTTGTGTAGAAAGGTTAACTGAGCCTTTTGTTATGTAGAGGTGGTACGGCTGAAATCGCTGCCATGAAATGAGCCTTTGTTGTGTAGAATGGTTGACTGAGCCTATTGTTATGTAGAGGTGGTGCGGCTGAAATCGCTGCCATGAAATGAGTCTTTGTTGTGTAGAATGGTTGACTGAGCCTATTGTTATGTAGAGGTGGTGCGGCTGAAATCTCTGCCAGGAAATGAGTCTTTGTTGTGTAGAATGGTTGACTGAGCCTATTGTTATGTAGAGGTGGTGCGGCTGAAATCTCTGCCAGGAAATGAGTCTTTGTTGTGTAGAATGGTTGACTGAGCCTATTGTTATGTAGAGGTGGTGCGGCTGAAATCTCTGCCAGGAAATGAGTCTTTGTTGTGTAGAATGGTTGACTGAGCCTATTGTTATGTAGAGGTGGTGCGGCTGAAATCGCTGCCAGGAAATGAGTCTTTGTTGTGTTGAATGGTTGACTGAGCCTATTCTTATGTAGAGGTGGTGCGGCTGAAATCGCTGACGGGAAATGAGTCTTTGTTGTGTAGAATGGTTGACTGAGCCTATTGTTATGTAGAGGTGGTGCGGCTGAAATCTCTGACGGGAAATGAGTCTTTGTTGTGTAGAATGGTTGACTGAGCCTATTGTTATGTAGAGGTGGTGCGGCTGAAATCGCTGCCAGGAAATGAGTCTTTGTTGTGTAGAATTACCAATAATTTATTACGTGATCAATCATGAATATGATTATTGCGTATTCATAATGACCGCAACCATTTTTATTACGGATTAATATTTTTACAAATTTGTATTATTATTATAAATTGAACGTTAAGCAAACGTCAATTCGCTTAGGCGAATTATTGCCAATTAATGAATAAGTAATCGTTATTTTAAGTCGTTGTAAGTTGCAGTTTAAGGGAAGCTCGGTGAGTTAAGTTGTTGATGATGATTATTAAGTTTTCATTAAACTGTGTAACAAAAACTAAATTGTTCCTGGGTACTATGAGACATCTCCTTTACCAGTGGCAAAATATAGGTGTTTACCCTTTCAACTGGTACAAAAACTGACACCTTTATACAAGGCATCTCTGATAGTGCGCTGTCTTTGAGTTGTGCGCCTTTTGGCGTCATCTGGTCCAACACCATGTGAGACTAGGCTCTAAGAAAAGCTGTCTCGGGTGTGGACCAATCAACTTCAAGGACAGTGCATATCATTATCATCACCATCATCATCAGAGTTGTTTATTTTTGTTTACATTTTGACAGCTTGTGTTGTGGTTATTGCAAACATGATGCCTTGTATAAAGGTGTCAGTTTTGGTACCAGTTGAAAGGCTAACAACCTATTACTATATTTTGCCACTGGTAAAGGAAATGTCTCAGTGTAAATGCTTTACCCCGAGCTCTCAATACTCTGATGGTGCATTGTCTTTGAGTTGTGCGCCTTTTGGCGTCATCTGGTCCAACACCATGTGAGACTAGGCTCTAAGAAAAGCTGTCTCGGGTGTGGACCAATCAACTTCAAGGACAGTGCATATCATTATCATCACCATCATCATCAGAGTTGTTTCTTTGTGTTTGCATTTTGACAGCTTGTGTTGTGGTTATTGCAAACATGATGCCTTGTATAAAGGTGTCAGTTTTTGTACCAGTTAAAAGGGTAAACACCTACTACAGTGATACCTCGGTTCACGAACGCTTCTGTTCATGAACAACTCGGTTCACGAACAGAAAAGTTCATAAAAATATGCTCCGGTTCACGAACTCCGCTTCGGTTCCCGAACTGGAGCCGCGGCCATTTTAAAGCTATTTCCAGGCTGCCACGTGGTCGTGACTTCCTGTAGGAAGATCGTGGAGAGAAGAAGAGACGCAGAAAGAAGTACTGTGAAGACACTTTCAGTGACTTTTTGCTTTTTGGTGTGCTTTTTAGCACATACAGTACTGTACTGTACTACTGTACTGTACAATACAGTACTGTACTTACCAGAGGTGGGACAAAGTCATTGTTATGCAAGTCCAAGTCGAGTCGCAAGTCATCAAATTCATGACTCGAGTCTGACTCGAGTCCAAGTCACATGACTCGAGTCCACACCTCTGGTACTTACTGTATTGTACAGTTCACCCGTTTGAGTGCTTACTGAAGTCATCTCAAGCAAGGTGAGTGTTCTCTCTTTATACATTACTATACTGTACAGTACCAATGTGTATTGTAATTTGCGTCATATTTTTGTGCTTTAAAAACCAAAAGAAAAGGTCAGAACGGATTAACCGGATTTACATTGAACCCTGTGGGGGAAATGTGCCTCGGTTCACGACCAATTCGGTTCGCGACCAGAGTCAGTTCACGAATTAAGTTCGTGAAGCGAGGTATCACTGTGCTACTGTTCCTGGGTAGCGAAGCGTTATTTCCTCATTTCTTATGCCTCAAAAGCAGAGAAAGTGTCGATCATTGTTCCACTTTTGTGACCAGGACAGTGACGTTTTGACATTTACATCTTTTTCAATGCGAAAACGCGGTGCGGATTTGTGTCATTCCTTCACGTAAAGTCGTGCTCACAAAAGCAAAGTTTGTGGGGAAGAATAAAAGCCACGGGGGGTTCTGTACTTTTGAGGCATAAGAAATTGTAAAATAACACTTACTACCCGGGGGCATATATCGTGTTGCGCAGTCAATTGTCGTTTGAATTCGTCCAATAATGAATTCTGCAATAATCATTTCGGCAATAATTATCGTACAATAATTATTGTTGCAACTCGTGCAATAGTTAGTTCACCAAAAATCATCGTGCAATACTGGTAATGATTATACAAATATTATTCTACACAAATTACGACAATGATTAGAATAATTAGCGCACAATTATTATGTATAGCACAATTGATAATTATTGTACGATTATTATTGTACAATAATTACGACAATTATGGCAATTAGTGTACAATAATTCTTATTGCACAATAGTTGAGGAGAATTATGACAATTATTGCACATTAGGCAATAATTCGTTTATAAAAATTACAACAATTATTATAATAATTATAACAATATTAATTATTGTACAATATTAATTATTGTACAATGCTAATGATCATTGCAACTGCCGTTTTATTTCGAAACGCTAACCATTGAGCATGTATGTCTGTGAACGCGATAAAATTCAATAGAAAGCCACCACCTTAATGACAATTAGTAGCGCTTCAAGGTTATTGATTAACATTCTAAAACCATCGGTCCACCGCAAAATCGGCTTAAGGCGCGAAACGTCGGAACATCATCTCCTCAGGAAACGGACATCACGAAGAGGAGCGACACGGAAGACGTCAAAAAGGAACTGTTTTGGGGCGTTTAAAAAACAAACAAAAATAGCGACATCGACAGCAAGCGACGAGGACAAACAATAAACTCGTTACCGATGTTTCCTCGTTGAAACAAAAAATGTTTGCGCCGCAACAAACGTCAGCCGACAGCCACGACCATCGCCACCATCGCCCCCAGCCAGCACCGTTATGAGGCCGGGACACACAAAAAAAACAGTTCCGCGTCGTGCGTGATGACGTCATCACGCAACGAGTGCGTGGTGACGTCAACGCGCACGGCCTGCGTGGTGACGTCACCGCGCGCGCGGCACCCCGGCATATAAACGGTTCGATCGCGGGGGACGCGCGTTGCGCGGTGACGTCAACGCGTACGCGTGCGTGGTGACGTCGTCGTCGTCGCGCGCCCACCCGCTCGCGTGCGATGTGACGTCATCGCGCACTTGCAGGTGGTGACGTCGCTCACCACACTCGCTCGACGTGGTGACGTCACCAACCAGCTCGCGTTGGAAGGCGGCGGGGGTGGGGGCGGCGGCGAGAGAATTCGTTTGCGTGATGACGTCACCGCGCCCATGATGAGAAGCGAACGTTGCTGCGGTGACGTCACCACGCACGCACGTGGGAATCTCCTCGCACGTCGCGGGTGACGTCATAACGCCGTCGCGCGCTATGGGGCCTGCGTGATGACGTCACAGGGCGCGGTGAAGTCGGAGGGGGGGTTACCCGGTATGACGTCACAGCGCGTACCTTACCGAGTGACGTCATTGCGAACAGGGAACCCCTTGACATGGTGGTTAAATAAAGGATGTGAGTCACTTAGAGATGGTGAATCTCAATGGGGTGGTGGTGGTGGTGGGTCTTCAATGGTTAAATAAAGGATGTGAGTCACTTAGAGATGGTGAATCTCAATGGGGTGGTGGTGGTGGTGGGTCTTCAATGGTTAAATAAAGGATGTGAGTCACTTAGAGATGGTGAATCTCAATGGGGTGGTGGTGGTGGGTCTTCAATGGTTAAATAAAGGATGTGAGTCACTTAGAGATGGTGAATCTCAATGGGGTGGTGGTGGTGGTGGGTCTTCAATGGTTAAATAAAGGATGTGAGTCCCTTAGAGATGGTGAATCTCAATGTGGGTGGTGGTGGGTCTCCAATGGTTAAATAAAGGATGTGAGTCACTTAGAGATGGTGAATCTCAATGGGGTGGTGGTGGTGGTGGGTCTTCAATGGTTAAATAAAGGATGTGAGTCACTTAGAGATGGTGAATCTCAATGGGGTGGTGGTGGTGGGTCTTCAATGGTTAAATAAAGGATGTGAGTCACTTAGAGATGGTGAATCTCAATGGGGTGGTGGTGGTGGTGGGTCTTCAATGGTTAAATAAAGGATGTGAGTCACTTAGAGATGGTGAATCTCAATGTGGGTGGTGGTGGGTCTCCAATGGTTAAATAAAGGATGTGAGTCACTAGAGATGGTGAATCTCAATGGGGGTGGTGGTGGTGGTGGGTCTCCAATGGTTAAATAAAGGATGTGAGTCACTAGAGATGGTGAATCTCAATGGGGGTGGTGGTGGTGGGTCTCCAATGGTTAAATAAAGGATGTGAGTCACTTAGAGATGGTGAATCTCAATGGTGGTGGTGGTGGTGGGTCTCCAATGGTTAAATAAAGGATGTGAGTCACTAGAGATGGTGAATCTCAATGGGGGTGGTGGGTCTCCAATGGTTAAATAAAGGATGTGAGTCACTTAGAGATGGTGAATCTCAATGTGGGTGGTGGTGGGTCTCCAATGGTTAAATAAAGGATGTGAGTCACTTAGAGATGGTGAATCTCAATGTGGGTGGTGGTGGGTCTCCAATGGTTAAATAAAGGATGTGAGTCACTAGAGATGGTGAATCTCAATGGTGGTGGTGGTGGTGGGTCTCCAATGGTTAAATAAAGGATGTGAGTCACTTAGAGATGGTGAACCTCAATGGTGGTGGTGGTGGGTCTCCAATGGTTAAATAAAGGATGTGAGTCACTTAGAGGTGGTGAATCTCAATGGTGGTGGGTCTCTAATGGTTAAATAAAGGACGTGAGTCACTTAGAGATGGTGAATCTCAATGGGGGTGGTGGTGGTGGGTCTCCAATGGTTAAATAAAGGATGTGAGTCACTTAGAGATGGTGAATCTCAATGGGGGTGGTGGTGGTGGGTCTCCGATGGTCAAATCAAGGGATGTGAGTCACTTAGAGATGGTGAATCTCAATGGGGGTGGTGGTGGCGGGTCTCCAATGGTTAAATAAAGGATGTGAGTCACTTAGAGATGGTGAATCTCAATGGGGGTGGTGGTGGTGGGTCTCCAATGGTTAAATAAAGGATGTGAGTCACTTAGAGATGGTGAATCTCAATGGGGGTGGTGGTGGTGGGTCTCCAATGGTTAAATAAAGGATGTGAGTCACTTAGAGATGGTGAATCTCAATGGGGGTGGTGGTGGTGGGTCTCCGATGGTCAAATCAAGGGATGGTATTAATTACAAACTTTCATTTTATTTTTGCTCTTTTTTGTTTGTCGGTCAACCTCGCCGGCTCGTTCGTGCCACGGGGCAATTTTGGGACCAATTTCGACCGCCCCACGATGCAGGCCGCTTCGTTATTAACTCAACAACCCATTAGCGTGACCCATTTTAACTCATTAACCAATTAGCGTGACCCATTTTAACTCATTAACCACTTAGCCATTCTTCCTTAGCACCCAACCCCAGCCTTAATTGAGGCAAGCCACGGTGCGCGGCAGAGGGGACATGCACCGCCCCCCACAGGGTTGAGCGGTGGGAGGGGGGAGGGGTCGCCTCGCGCCAGCGGGTGGAACGGTTGCCAAAGGAGAATGCACCGATTAAAAGCAAGGGACAAAGCTGTCCCGGGTAGCCTCTAGCAGGGCTGTAGGGGCAAGTGCTGTTAGTAGCAGCAGTGTCTATGTACTACACACACCACACACAGACAAAGCTGCCCCAGGTAGCCTCTAGCAAGGCTGTAGGGGCAAGTGCTGTTAGTAGCAGCAGTGTCTATGTACTACACACACCACACACAGACAAAGCTCCCCCAGGTAGCCTCTAGCAAGGCTGTAGGGGCAAGTGCTGTTAGTAGCGAGTAGTATCAGCAGTGTCTATGTACTACTAGCGGGAAGAACCCGGCGTTGCCCAGGCGAAAAAGACACACACACACACATACATGGAGTTACACACACACATCGACGTACACACATACAGCGACTCACACACACACATACATAGACTCACACATTGGCCGACACACACATACACATATGGACTCAGACACACAGACATCCACTTTAGATACACACACATGGAGTTACACACACACATCGACTGACACACACACATATGGACTTACACACACATAAAGACTAACACACGCACATATGGACTAACACACACACACACATCGACTGACACACACACACACATGGACTGACACGCACACTTGGACGTACACACACACACATCTAGCGTTGCCCGGGCTAAAAAGACACAAACACACAACAACAACAACAACCGTCATTCGCCACTAAGTGGCGGTGACCACGACGCTTGTACCAGGCCATGTGCACCTTGAGGCCACGTGAAGTGGCGAACGCCCGCTGGCAGGAGGTCACGGGGCAGACCCAGCAGGTGCCACGGGTCGACTGACCGAGATGACTGAGATGACTGGCTGATGCACCACCTGTGCCCCCTACTGTGCCAACTTGCTGTGCTTTAGCCACCCGGCGCTCCGCTTGTTGTTGTGAGCGTCGCTCCTCCGCCCTCTGTTGTTGTTGGAGGGCGACTGCCTCCAACTGCCCAGTAGCGTCCTTCACGAGTCTCCTCCACAGAGGCCGATCTTGACACCGCTGGTACCAGTCATCGGCAAGTCCACTCAGCTCCACGCCCTCCTGTACCACATCACTCCATCTCTTCTCTAGCCCGTGCCGCACCCGTTTAGCCCCCTCGATCCGGCCGAACAAAAGCTGTTTGGGCATGCGGTGGCTGGGCATGCGGGCTACATGGCCCAGCCAACGCAGCCTTGCCTGCCGGAGGAGCTCACCGATGGGACTTTGCCCAGATCTTTCGAGGATTTGTGAGCTCTTCACACAATCCAGCCTGGTTAAACCCAGGATGGATCGTAGGCAGGCCAGCCTAAATGTTTCTAACTGGCGAAGATGTTCCATTAGGGGGGGTCCACATTTTGCAAGCGTAGAGAAGGGAGGGAATGACCGTGGCCGAGAAGACCCGAAGCTTCGTGCGGAGTGACAGATCAGGTAGCTTCCACACAGCGTTATGCAACCGATGAAAAGATATTGCCGCTCGACTGATTCTGAGTGAGACCTCTGCTGTTAAAAACCGGAGCCGGTCATGAGCACACTGCCCAGGTATGGGAAACTCTCCACTCTCTCCACATAGAAGGGAAATAATAAATAAACATAAATATAAAACAATACAAATTCTCACGACGTTTCGACTGCAACACAAGCAATCGTCATCAGGTGTGAAATCTAGACTCTGGCTTCCTCGGAACTCGCCCTTACAAGGACGTAGAGCCGGGAGTCCCAGAGTCCCACCACTGGCCCTCACAGCGTCCCGGCCCTTACAAGGACGAGCGGGACGAGGGTCTTCCAGGGTCCTAAGCCGGCCGGTCTTGGGGTCTTGAGCTGCGACTGGCCCCGATCGGCCAGGGAGCGGCCCTTTTATCCCTCTCGCCCATCGAGGGGTGGCATTGTGTGTGCCCCCAGATACCCCACAGAGCACACACAGCCCCCCGATGGTGGCGCCAAGGGGCTTAGCCAGTGGCGTAGCTAGGATAAATTGGCGCCATTCCCCCCCCCCCCCGTTTAATCACATACCAAAATGTAATTACATGACGTGTAGGCTGTGTGTGGCGGGATATATAAACGTTAAGGTCGAGGTGTAGATTTGTGCAGTAGTTTCAGGCTGCCGCGCCCGCCGCAATAAGTTATAATAACAGGTCCCTGCGGGGTGGGCTGGTAGGAACGAACAAATGAATGGCTGTAATAAAATGAAATGGCGGGGGTACGATACGAAGGGAGAGTTTGAGGCCTAGTTCTAGGCTTTAGGCCTAGCTGTAGGCTTTAGGCCGCTGTGAGTTAATTTTTTAATTTAAATGTTTTAATTAAAAACTATCTCAGGGAATTATAAGGGAACTTCAAGGACATTGCACATTATCAGAGTTATGTTCTTTTGTTTTGCACATTCTTTTGTTTGCATTATGACTGCAGGTATTGCGGTCTATGCAAACATGACTCCTCGTAAAAAGGTGTCAGTTTTGTTGCCAGATAGAAGGGTAAAAAAAACAATTATCATATTTTTACTGGCAAATGAGGTTCCCACAATGTTACACTTGTTTAGCCAGGAAAGCCTCACTGAGTCTAAAGGTTTTTGTAGGGTCCTGCCAAGTGTTTGCAGTAGGGGGCGATGTTACTACACCTAATCGGACATCGGACGGACGGACGGACGATATAATCTATTGTAGGCTGGTTCACTTCGTTCCTACCAGTATAACGTTGTAAGCCTAATGCTGGCCCCCCTTTACCTTGCCCCCCTAGCTAGCTACGCCAAGGGGCTTAGCTGTCTGGGTTGTCTGGGATCCTAGCGCCCGGCGCCGAGAGCTTAGTTGTCTAGGATCTTAGAGCCCCCAGCAGCCCCCCCCCCTCCTCTTGGGCTGGCACAGCGGCCCCTCCCCTGGAGGTCCGAGGTACCTGCAGATGAGCCCTGTCCATCACTGCCGGTAAGTGTGGCCCATCTGTAAGTAGGTTCAGTGAGACGTGGACGACGTAGTCGGAGGCACACTTATTTATTGCAACGTTTCACTCAGCACAGGCCAATGTACGCAACACGCGAAGGGGCAACGGCCCCTTCACCCGCCTAACAGGGAGACCCCCAGTAACTCTAACCCGGCTAGCCTACTCCCAGGTCCTCAACTCGAGAGCTAGGGGAGGGCTAGCTGACCCAGCCCTGGCCAAGCTGGGATCACGGCACCCTTAGTCCCCAGACCGGCTCTTACAAGAACGTCGGGCTCTGGGCTCTCGGGGCCACGCCACTGGTTTGCCCTGGTCGCTCCTGAGAAGGACGGCGATCCAGGGGAGTCCCAGGGCCTATCTAGCCGGTCTTCTTGCTTCGCTGGTGAAGGCTGAACACTGAACCCCGAGCCCACCGGCTCACCGCCTTATATAGCAACCCCTTGTGTGTTTGTTCGCCCTCCCGTAACACCCCTACACATCTACGGCCCGACCGGTCGTGATTGGTTTCTACCGGTCCGGACCGGTCTCTCTCTCCCTGAGGGGCGGGGCTCTGGGGGATCGTAGCTCCTGCCCCCCCCCCTCCCCTCAGAGGGGTTCCAACCGCCGTTGGCCCGACCGGTCCGGACCGGTTGTGCTGCGTGTGTGTCAATCATGGCGACCACACATGTTTGGACCATCTTATTTGACAGACAACTATTCTTTAGTTACTGTACAGTTTACTGATAGACAGCACCTAGTTTACACAACAAAGGCTCTTTCCTAGCAGCGTGCTTCAGCCGCACCGAACCTCGCAATATAAAAATACGGTTTTTCTTGCAATGTTTCTCACTTGGTACAGCTGTCGTGGCTGTGACGGTTCCACCTGAAGACGGAAGCTTGTGTTGCCTCCGAAACGTCGTGATTTTTATTTTATTTTTATTTTACTTTTATTAATTTTAATTTTTTACCTACGTGACTTTACCGAAAAAACATAAGAATATGAAGCCAGTTTTTGTTTTATCATGTTTAGCTTCTTTTTAAATCCTTTATATTTAGTTCGCTTGCTTGCTTGCAACCGTGCAAATCTTTCGGTCGTTGTTTAACCCACTTCCCGTAATCCAATCGAGCTGACATTTTGCACACAGACTCATTGTGCGTGACAATTAATGTTCGTGAAAATTGTTTTCCAAAATTTTACAATGTTTAGGGAAAAATATATTGAATTACCAATTGCTTAACGGTGCAATGCAATCATCTGACCCATAGGTGGCAGCCATCTCAAGCCAGAGGACGAGAGGACTCTAGCCGCCACGCATATAAAGGATTTAGAGTGAAACACTTTGTTTTTACGGGTTATACTTATTTACACGCTGGTTTCCTGCTTTTAAGTTTTACCCAGCAAGCAACGTAGCAGGAGGCTGTTTCTTCCTGACCTGCCTTTTTGCTTTTACCATCTACATGGCAGACGCTCGGTCTCATCAGCAGTAGCTGCACTTTAAACAACTCTGGCACCCCCCCCCCCCTCTCAGCCAGTCTACATAACAAAGGCTCAGTCCTTTGTGATGTAGACTAGCCGTAGCTTCCGCCGCACCAACCTTACCATAATAATACTATTCAGGGCCTACATTGGCTCCTCCCACCCTCAACCTTACCATAATAATACAAAGGGGGCCTACCTTGGCTCCTCCCACCCTCAACTAGTATATATACAAGGACTGTTTTATTGGAATTTCTCTTTTACTTGATACAGTAATCGTAGCTGTGACGGTTCCACCTGAAGACGGAAGCTTGTGTTGCCTCCGAAACGTCGTGATTTTTATTTTTATTTTATTAATTTTAATTTTTTTACCTACCTGGTGCCCTATTCTTTGGTTCTGTCGGTAAAATCACGTATCAAGATAAAATAATAAATTAAATTAAATACTAGCATACGACGTTTCGATTGCAACACAATCAATCGTCATCAGGTATAAATTAAATAGAAACACAAATCTGGTATACTTAGAAATGTAATGTAATACAACACAGAGAGTCGGATAACATAACAGTCAACACCCTACCTATACACTATACACTACACTATACACTACACTATACACTACACTATACACTACTATACACTACACTATACACTACACTATACACTACACTACACTATACACTACACTATAAACTACTCTATACACTACACTACACTATACACTACACTATACACTACACTATACACTATACACTACACTATACACTACACTATACACTACTATACACTACACTATACACTACACTATACACTACACTATACACTACTATACACTACACTATACACTACTATACACTACACTATACACTACACTATACACTACACTATACACTATACACTACACTATACACTACTATACACTATACACTACACTATACACTACACTATACACTACACTATACACTACACTATACACTACTATACACTACACTATACACTACACTATACACTACACTATACACTACACTATACACTACACTATACACTACACTATACACTACTACAACAGAGAGTCGGATAACATAACAGTCAACACCCTATCTGGTTGATTACGTTCTTCCTGAGAATGCTAAATTTGAGAGAGAGAGATTAAACACAGAACCAGAAACATAGACAGACATATAAACAGACAGACTTTTGTTTTAGATTCAGTTGAATGTAAACATGGCACAGACTCTCAATGTTTGGCATCGTCATCGACGGCGTACTGGCGAAAGAGGTTGGCGCATCGTAATACGCGGGTTTCCTCCTCTGTCCATGATTACGAAGGAATACAAGTTTTTGTTCTTGGTTCTTTCGGTAAAGTCACGTAGAAGGGAAGTAATAAAATAATAAAAATAAAACATAATAAAATAAAATAATAAAACATAATAAAATAAAATAATTTTATTTCATTATGTTTTATTTTTATTATTTTATTACTTCCCTTCTACGTGACTTTACCGAAAGAACCAAGAAGATGAATCCCTGCAGTCATGAAAGCTTTAAATCGAAATTTAATACAAGTTTTTGTTGGAGGATGCCGCTTTGCGAGGATGTCTTTGTCGTGCTGATTTTTCTTCCACTCCGGTGGTGGGTGTACACCCAGGACCCCATTCCAACCTAAGGTGGCCTGGTCTCAATTAGCTGATGAAAGTTGCAAGCTAGAATTTGATCATCGCTTGCGGCTGGGGTTGGCATCGTCCCCCACTCCTCCTGATGTCGAGGGGAAATGGGCGAGATTTAGGACTGTGGCTCATGCAGCTGCAATGGCTGCTTTGGGTACGCGGTCCAGACCTCCCCAGAGACCCTGGCTGACAGAGGAGGTGTTCAGGAAGGTTGAAAAAAAGCGACAGGCCTCCACTCTCATCGTCTACAGCAGGGGTCCTCAAACTTTTTAAACAGGGGGCCAGTTCACTGTCCCTCAGACCGTTGGAGGGCCGGACTATAGTTGAAAAAAAAACTATGAACAAATTCCTATGCACACTGCACATATCTTATTTTGAAGTGAAAAAACAAAACGGGAACAAATACAATATTTAAAATGAAGAACAAGTAAAGTTAAATCAACAAACTTGCCAGTATTGCAATGGGAACTATGGGCCTGCTTTTGGCTAATGAGATGGTCAATGTCCGGTTCCATATTTGTCACGGCTAGTCGTAACAAGTGATGCAAGTGTGCATCCGTTAGTCTAGATCTGGTTGGAGATTTCAAATGTTTCATTCTGGAAATAGTCTGTTCACAGGCATAAGCGCTGCCAAAGATGGTTGCCATTTTGAGTGCATGGTTCCTGAGATGAGGATACGTCTCAGAGGGGAGAGATGCATAGAAATTATGAAGGCTGCTTGACTTGAATGCGTCTTTCAGAGAGTCACAATTCTGCAGTTCAGCCAGTTCCATTTGGTAAATTGTATCCACATTTTCAATGTCAATAGAAAATGGGTTACGGAAAAGCTGTATGTCCTGTTCATGGAGATGAAGCTTTTTTAATCTAAATTGGAACTCCTTTTGCAATTTTTCCAGTGAATCCACACATGTTTTGTTTGGGAATTGCAACCAATGGTTTTTCCGCTAACAGATTTTGAGTTGTGGGGAGATGGCAGAAGTTTCCCTCCTTCACTTGTTTGATGAGGAGGCCTCATTTTACTTCAAATGCTTTGACATGTGATTGCATATCACAGATGAGCTTCCCCTTTCCTTGAAGTTGCACATTGAAACTGTTGAGTAGCTCTGTTACATCTGTCAGAAAGGCAAGGTGCCATTTCCATTCTGCATCATTGAGCTCTGGTACTTCTTTGTTTTTTGAAAGCAGAAAAGCTGTAATCTGTGGAAGTAAGTCATAGAAACGTTTCAAAACTCTCCCTCGACTCAGCCAACGGACTTCTGTGTGGTACAGAACATCTTCATAGTCAACATTTAGTTCAGACAGAAATTCCTGAAATTGTCTGTGGTTTAGTGCATGAGCTCTAATGAAGTTAACACAAGATTCCACAATTTTCATAACAGAGTCCCACTTCAGTGATGTACTACACAGCGCTTGTTGGTGGATGAGGCAGTGTATGGCTATTGGATGAGAATGGTTATGTTTGTCCATCTCTTGGTTAAAGTGAGCAATTACTCCTTTCTTAGACCCCACCATGCTAGTAGCACCATCAGTTGTCACACTGGCTAGTTTAGCCCAGTTCAGCTCCAAACCATGCACAGTTTGGCAAACTTTTTCATAGATATCCTCTCCTGTAGTTGTCCCTTTGATGCTTTGCAGTGCAGCAAGCTCTTCTGTGACTTCGAAATAGTCATTCGTCCCACGAATAAAACTTAGAAGTTGTGCAGAATCACGAACATCATTGCTTTCGTCGAGTGCCAAGGAAAAATAGGAAAGTTTTTTTTGTGGAGTTTTGCAAATGCTGATGCAAATTGTCTCCCATTTCTTCAATCCTCCGTGTAATTGTAGGTCCTGAAAGACTCACTGTACTAAATAAATCGGCCTTCTCTGGACACATCTCTTTGGGCAACAGAAAGAAGGCATTCTTTAACAAATTCTCCCTCCACGAATGGTCTGCCAGTGCACGCTATTAGCTTGGCAACTTGAAAACTTGCTCAAAAGTATTTTGCTGAGTTGTTAATGTATTTTTCAGTCTTAATATTTTATCTTTTCTCACTTCTCCGACCAAACAATCATATTTATCTTTATGTTGAGTTTCATAGTGTCGACGTAAATTGTATTCTTTGAACACAGACACTATATTCTGGCATATCAGACACGCAGCTCTTTCCTTGTACTGCATGTAAAAGTAATCATAAGTCCACTGTTATTTGAATATCCTACACTCTGAGTCAATGTTTCTCTTTCTTGACATCATTGTTTCCTAGGGAGTCAAAATTGCTATTAGTAAAATACCAAAATATATACAGCGCTACAAAAACAATATACCAGCAATAACTTTGCCCACACAGAGACATACAGACTGCACTGCCCATCAATGCAGTCTGATTGGGGGAACTCCGCTTTTACCCCAGGCTCACACTGGTGCGGGTGCCATTAAAAAGTTAATTACACCTGCAGTTTTGTTCACAGATCGCAGTACATCCCCAGCACACAGGAATATCACTGGGAGTGGAGCCGAGGGGCAAGTGAGGGAGCTGAGGGAGGGAGAGCAGCCAGGGGAGGGCTGGCAGCCTTAGGCCTGGGGGGCAAGTCCAGTCAATTGGCCCATTGAACCATTCACCAGCGCAGCCCAATGAGTGCCCACCGCCGCAGCCCAATTAGTGCTCACCAGCGCAGCCCAATCAGTGCTCACCAGCGCAGCCCAATCAGTACTCACCAGCGCAGCCCAATGAGTGCTCACCAGCGCAGCCCAATGAGTGCTCACCAGCGCAGCCCAATCAGTACTCACCAGCGCAGCCCAATGAGTGCTCACCAGCGCAGCCCAATGAGTGCTCACCTGCGCAGCCCAATGAGTGCCCACAAGCGCAGCCCAATGAGTGCTCACCAGCGCAGCCCAATGAGTGCCCACCAGCGCAGCCCAATGAGTGCTCACCTGCGCAGCCCAATGAGTGCCCACCAGCGCAGCCCAATGAGTGCTCACCTGCGCAGCCCAATGAGTGCTCACCAGCGCAGCCCAATGAGTGCCCACCAGCGCAGCCCAATGAGTGCTCACCTGCGCAGCCCAATGAGTGCCCACCAGCGCAGCCCAATGAGTGCTCACCAGCGCAGCCCAATTAGTGCTCACCAGCGCAGCCCAATGAGTGCTCACCAGCGCAGCCCAATGAGTGCCCACCAGCGCAGCCCAATGAGTGCTCACCAGCGCAGCCCAATTAGTGCTCACCAGCGCAGCCCAATGAGTGCTCACAAGCACAGCCCAATGAGTGCCCACAAGCACAGCCCAATGAGTGCCCACCAGCACAGCCCAATGAGTGCTCACCAGCGCAGCCCAATGAGTGCCCACCAGCACAGCCCAATGAGTGCCCACCAGCGCAGCCCAATTAGTGCTCACCAGCGCAGCCCAATCAGTGCTCACCAGCGCAGCCCAATCAGTGCTCACCAGCGCAGCCCAATGAGTGCCCACCAGCGCAGCCCAATCAGTGCCCACCACCGCAGCCCAATGAGTGCCCACCAGCGCAGCCCAATGAGTGCCCACCAGCGCAGCCCAATGAGTGCTCACCAGCGCAGCCCAATGAGTGCCCACCAGCGCAGCCCAATGAGTGCTCACCAGCGCAGCCCAATGAGTGCTCACCAGCGCAGCCCAATGAGTGCTCACCAGCGCAGCCCAATTAGTGACCATGGGCCGGATAAATGTCCTCGGCGGGCCGCATGTGGCCCGCGGGTCGTAGTTTGAGGACCCCTGGTCTACAGCATCGCACGTCGGAGAATGAGGAGGCTTACCGCAGCCTTCGCTCGGAGGTTTGGAGAGCCGTGATGCGCTGCAAGGATGGGTGGTGGTCGCAGGTTGCTGAGGAGATGGAGTCTGCCTCAGTGGCCCGCGATCACAAATCACCATCACAAGTCCCTATTTAACTCTATCAAAAAAGAAACCTGCAGCGCCACACCTATTACCATCATTCGGGGAAAAAACGGTGATCCAATCTCCGACCCCCAGGAACAGGTTTGCAGATTTGCTGAGGATTTCTGTGAGGTCCTGGGGGAGGGGAAATCCCTCAGCCAGGAAAACAACGTGGGACAAAGTGGGGATGACCCTGCTGAGGCTGCGGTGCCTCAAATATTGGGAAGAAGTCACCCCCTGTGAATGGCTGCCTGAGGTGCCATCTGTTGAGGAAGTACTGAAGGCGATCCAGAGTCTGAGTCCAGGAAAGGAACCGGGCAGAGATGATCTCCCAAGCGAAATGCTGAGAGGGGGTGCCGTTTGTGCACAGACTGCCCTACATGACATCATAACAACAGTCTGGACCACTGGACGGGTTCCACAGAATTCGAAGGATGCCCTGGTGGTCCCCCTCTTTAAGAAGGGGGACCGCACAGACTGTAACAACTACAGGGGCATCTCACTCCTCAGTGCGCCGGGAAAGGTCTTGGCAAGGATTATTCAACATCGCCTTGCTAGGCACGCTGAGGAGAGGCTTGCGGAGCCCCAATGCAGTTTCAGGAAAGGGCGGTCCTGCACAGATGCCATATTTTCTGTCCGTCTGCTACAGCAGAGGTGTAGGGAATTCCAACAAGACCTACATCTCTGCTTTATTGACCTGGTCGAGGCCTATGATACCATCAGTAGGCCTGGGCTCTGGGTTGTTCTTCGTGCTTTCGGAGTCCCTGACCCTCTGCTCACGATCATTAAGGACCTTCATGATGGTGAGCGGGCCCGGGTAAAACTACGTGGCCGGGAGTCAGATCCATTCCCTGTACACCTTGGGGTGCGACAGGGATGTCCTCTGGCTCCCACATTATTAAACATCCATTTTGACCACGTAGTTCGTGAAACCTTCAATAGCTGTACCAGAGGAAATTCCATTTGGTACAGACACAATGGGAGGCTGATCGATGCCAGGGTGTGGTCAAGGGATGGCTTCCTATTGGTCAACCACGTTATGTATGCTGATGATTTGGTAATTGCTGATCACTCAGAGGAGGAGTTGGAGACGCTGCTGCTGAGACTGGAGCGTGCCACTAAGAGGTGGGGCCTTACCATCAGCCCCACCAAAACTAAGCACCTGCCTGGGTATTTTGTACCATCGGACACTCCACCCCCACAACTCCCAATCGGTGATGGGGCAGTTGTGGAGAGAGTGGAGAGTTTCCCATTCCTGGGCAGTGTGCTTATGACAGGCTCCGGTTTAACAGCAGAAGTCTCACTCCGAATCAGTCGAGCGGCAATATCTTTTCATCGGTTGCGTAACGCTGCGTGGAAGCTACCTGGTCTGTCGCTCCGCACGAAGCTTCAGGTCTTCTCGGCCACAATCATTCCCTCCCTTCTCTACGCTTGCGAAACGTGGACCCCCCTAATGGAACATCTTCGCCGGTTAGAAACATTTCGGCTGGCCTGCCTACGATCGATCCTGGGTTTAAACAGGCTGGATTGTGTGAGGAGCTTGCAAATCCTTGAAAGATCTGAGCAAAGTCCCATCGGTGAGCAGGTAAGGCTGCGTTGGCTGGGCCATGTAGCCCGCATGCCCAGCCACCGCATGGCTAAACAGCTTTTGTTCGGCCGGATCGAGGGGGCTGAACGGGCGAGACACGGGCTAGAGAAGAGATGGAGTGATGTGGTACAGGAGGACGTGGAGCTGAGTGGACTTGCCGATGACTGGTACCAGCGGTGTCAAGATCGGCCTCAGTGGAGGAGGCTCGTGAAGGACGCTGCTACTGGGCAGTTGGAGGCAGTCGCCCTCCAACAACAACGGAGGGCGGAGGAGCGACGCTCACAACAACGAGCGGAGCGCCGGGTGGCTAAAGCACAGCGAGTGGGCACAGTAGGGGGCACAGGTGGTGCATCAGCCAGTCATCTCGGTCATCTCGGTCAGTCGACCCGTGGCACCTGCTGGGTCTGCCCCGTGACCTCCTGCCAGCGGGCGTTCGACACTTCACGTGGCAGCCTCAAGGTGCACATGGCCTGGCACAAGCGTCCTGGTGACGTCACCGCCACTTAGTGGCGAATGGCGGTTGTTGTTGGTGATGGTGGTGGTGGTTATGGTGGTGCTGATGATAGTGGTGGTGGTGGTGGTGGTGATGGTGGTGGTGATGGTGGTGGTCGTGATAGCGGTGGTGGTGGTGATGGTGGTGGTGATAGTGATGGTGGTGGTGATAGTGATGGTGGTGATAGTGATAGTGGTGGTGATAGTGATGGTGGTGATAGTGATAGTGGTGATGGTGGTGGTCGTGATAGCGGTGGTGGTGGTGATGGTGGTGGTGATGATGGTGGTCGTAGTGGTGATGATGGTGATAGTGGTGTTGGTGGTGGTGATGGTGGTGGTGGTGATGATGGTGGTGGTAGTAGTGGTGATGGTGGTGGTGATAGTGGTAGTGGTGATAGTGGTGATAGTGGTAGTGATGGTGGTGGTGATGGTGGTAGTGATGGTGATGGTGGTGATAGTGGTGGTGGTGATGGTGGTGATAGTGGTAGTGATGGTGGTGGTGATGGTGGTGATTTTCCCAAATCTGTTCACCCACCACTCTCTCTCTCTCTCTGATTTCTCTCCTCCCCAACCCTCTCACCCCCCCCAACCCTCTCACCCCCCCCCTCTCCCCAACCCTCTCACCCCCCCCCCTCTCACCCCCCCCCAACCCTCTCACCCCCCTCTCACCACCCCCCCTCTCCCCAACCCCCCCCCCCCTCTCTCCCCTCTCCCCCCACTATCTTCCCCCCCCTCCTCTCCTCTCACCACTCTCCCCTATCGCTTTCTCCCCGACTCTCCCCCTATTTCTGGCCGTCTCCCCCCCCCCCTGCTCCCCCCCTCACCCTGCCCCCCCCTTCTCCTCCCCCCCCCCCTCTCCCCCCTTCCCCTCTCTCCCCCCCCCTCCCACTATCCCCATCCCCTCTCTACCCCCTCACCCCTCCCCCTCTCCCCCCCTTCTCCCCCCTCTCCCTCCCTCTTTCCCCCCTCCCTCCTCCCACCCCCCCCCTCTTTCCCCCCCCCCCTTTCCTCCCCTCTCACCCCCCCTCTCCCCCCTTCCCCCCTCTCCCCCCCCTCCCACTATCCCCATCCCCTCTCTACCCCCTCACCCCTCCCCCTCTCACCCCCCTCTCCCCTCCCCCCTCTCACCCCCCCCTCACCCCTCCCCCCTCTCACCCCCCCCTCACCCCTCCCCCCTCTCACCCCTCCCCCCCCTCTCACCCCCTCCCCCCTCTCACCCCCACCTCACCCCTCCCCCTCTCGCTCTCAATTTTTGGTGCTTTTCGCCATTTCGCCAAATTTCGTTGCTGAATTCGCACGGTCCACCTCCACTCCGGTAAGCAGCGAAACCACAACCACTGCCACCACCACTACCACCACAACCACCACTACCACCACTACCACCACCACAATCACTACTACCACCACTACCACTACTACCACTACCACCACCACAATCACTACTACCACAACTACCCAACCACCACAACCACCACCACCAGAACCACCACCACAACCACCACAACCACCACAACCACCACCACAACCACCACCACAACCACCACCACAATCATCACCACAACCACCACCACAACCACCATCACCACTACAACCACAACCACTGCCACTGCCACCACCACCACTACCACTACCACTACTACCACCACCACAATCACTACTACCACAACTACCCCAACCGCCACAACCACCACCACAACCACAGCCACTACTACCACAACCACCACAACCACCATCACCACCACAACCACTACCACCACCACAACCACCACAACCACAACCACCACAACAACCACCACCACCACAACCACCACCACCACAACCACCACAACAACCACCACAACCACCACAACAACCACCACCACCACAACCACCACCACAACCACAATCACAACCACCACAACCACCACCACAACCACCACCACAACCACCACCACAACCACCACAACAACCACTACCACCACAACCACCACCACAATCACAACCACCACAACCACCACCACGAGTGTTGGGTGCCTCGAGAGACGGCTGTGATGCCCGCTGCATGAGGGTTGTTGCCCGAAACGTTGTATCCAGCGTCCTTCCGTTTAAAGACTCCCTCCCAGGTGTGGCTATTGGGCTACGAGATGTTGACTACCTCGCCTGGCCTACAGGAGGTCGTGGGTTCGATCCTGGACCCTGTGAGATGTTGACTACCTCGCCTGGTCTACAGGAGGTCGTGGGTTCGATCCCGGACCCTGTGAGATGTTGACTACCTCGCCTGGTGTACAGGAGGTCGTGGGTTCGATCCCGGACCCTGTGAGATGTTGACTACCTCGCCTGGTCTACAGGAGGTCGTGGGTTCGATCCCGGACCCTGTGAGATGTTGACTACCTCGCCTGGCCTACAGGAGGTCGTGGGTTCGATCCCGGACCCTGTGAGATGTTGACTACCTCGCCTGGTCTACAGGAGGTCGTGGGTTCGATCCCGGACCCTGTGAGATGTTGACTACCTCGCCTGGTCTACAGGAGGTCGTGGGTTCGATCCCGGACCCTGTGAGATGTTGACTACCTCGCCTGGTCTACAGGAGGTCGTGGGTTCGATCCCGGACCCTGTGAGATGTTGACTACCTCGCCTGGTCTACAGGAGGTCGTGGGTTCGATCCCGGACCCTGTGAGATGTTGACTACCTCGCCTGGTCTACAGGAGGTCGTGGGTTCCATCCCGGACCCTGTGAGATGTTGACTACCTCGCCTGGTCTACAGGAGGTCGTGGGTTCGATCCCGGACCATGTGAGATGTTGACTACCTCGCCTGGTCTACAGGAGGTCGTGGGTTCGATCCCGGACCATGTGAGATGTTGACTACCTCGCCTGGTCTACAGGAGGTCGTGGGTTCCATCCCGGACCCTGTGAGATGTTGACTACCTCGCCTGGTCTACAGGAGGTCGTGGGTTCCATCCCGGACCCTGTGAGATGTTGACTACCTCGCCTGGTCTACAGGAGGTCGTGGGTTCGATCCCGGACCCTGTGAGATGTTGACTACCTCGCCTGGTCTACAGGAGGTCGTGGGTTCCATCCCGGACCCTGTGAGATGTTGACTACCTCGCCTGGTCTACAGGAGGTCGTGGGTTCCATCCCGGACCATGTGAGATGTTGACTACCTCGCCTGGTCTACAGGAGGTCGTGGGTTCGATCCCGGACCATGTGAGATGTTGACTACCTCGCCTGGTCTACAGGAGGTCGTGGGTTCGATCCCGGACCCTGTGAGATGTTGACTACCTCGCCTGGTCTACAGGAGGTCGTGGGATCGAACTGATGATGATGCTGCTGATGCTGCTGCTGCTGCTGATGATGATGCTGCTGCTGATGATGATGATGCTGCTGATGATGCTGCTGATGATGATGTTGATGCTGCTGATACTGATGATGCTGATGATGATGCTGCTGCTGATGCTGCTGATGATGATGCTGCTGGTACTGATGATGCTGCTGATGATGATGTTGATGCTGCTGCTGATACTGCTGCTGCTGATGATGCTGCTGATGCTGATGCTGCTGCTGATGATGATGATGTTGATGCTGCTGATACTGATGATGCTGATGATGATGCTGCTGCTGATGCTGCTGATGATGATGCTGCTGGTACTGATGATGCTGCTGATGATGATGTTGATGCTGCTGCTGATACTGCTGCTGCTGATGATGCTGCTGATGCTGATGCTGCTGCTGATGATGCTGATGCCGCTGATGATGATGATTATATCAGCAGCCACTTGTCCGAGCCGTTATTAAAGTCGTGACACCCAGAAAGTCGCTTTGTCTGAGACTGATCCACGCAGTTTCTCTGTGAGGCCTTACCTGGGTACCCCTTTGCGGAGCGCTTTAACATTGAAGTCCGCGGGTACGTAAGGACATGTCTGTCTATCTATGTGTCTGTATATGTAAGTTTATATATATAGGTGTGTGTGTGTGTCTATGTGTGTGTCTATGTGTGTGTGTGTGTCTGTGTGTGTCTGTGTCTGTGTGTGTGTGTCTGTGTCTGTGTGTGTGTGTCTGTGTGTGTGTGTCTCTGTGTGTGTGTGTCTCTGTGTGTGTGTGTCTCTGTGTGTGTGTGGCTGTGTGTGTGTCTGTGTGTGTGTGTGTCTGTGTGTGTGTCTGTGTGTGTGTGTCTATGTGTGTGTGTCTGTGTGTGTGTCTCTGTGTGTGTATGTGTGTGTGTCTGTGTGTGTGTGTCTGTGTGTGTCTGTGTGTGTGTGTCTATGTGTCTGTGTGTGTGTATGTGTGTGTGTCTGTGTGTGTGTCTCTGTGTGTGTGTCTGTGTATGTGTTTGTGTGTGTCTCTGTGTGTGTGTGTCTGTGTGTGTCTATGTGTGTGTGTGTGTTTGTGTGTGTTGTGTGTATGTGTGTGTGTCTGTGTGTGTGACTCTGTGTGTGTATGTGTGTATGTCTGTGTGTATGTCTATGTGTGTGTGTCTATGTGTGTGTGTCTGTGTGTGTGTGTCTGTGTGTGTGTATGTGTCTGTGTGTGTCTATGTGTGTGTGTCTGTGTGTTCGACACTTCACGTGGTAGCCTCAAGGTGCACATGGCCTGGCACAAGCGTCGTGGTGACGTCACCGCCACTTAGTGGCGAATGGCGGTTGTTGTTGTGTCTTTGTGTGTGTGTGTCTGTGTGTCTGTGTGTGTGTCTGTGTGTGTGTGTCTGTGTGTGTGTGTCTGTGTGTGTGCGTGTCTATGTGTGTGTCTGTGTGTGTGTCTGTGTGTGTTTCTATGTGTGTGTGTCTGTGTGTGTGTGTATGTGTGTGTGTGTGTGTCTGTGTGTCTGTGTGTATCTCAGTGTGTGTCTGTGTGTGTGTCTTTGTGTGTGTGTCTATGTGTGTGTCTGTGTGTGTGTCTGTGTGTGTGTGTCTGTGTGTCTGTTTGTGTGTGTCTGTGTGTGTCTGTGTGTGTGTCTGTGTGTATCTCAGTGTGTGTGTCTGTGTGTGTGTCTTTGTGTGTGTGTCTGTGTGTGTGTCTGTGTGTGTGTCTGTGTGTGTCTGTGTGTGTGTCTGTGTGTGTGTCTGTGTGTGTGTTTGTGTGTGTGTATCTCAGTGTGTGTGTCTGTGTGTGTGTCTTTGTGTGTGTGTCTATGTGTGTGTCTGTGTGTGTGTCTGTGTGTGTCTGTGTGTGTGTCTGTGTGTGTGTCTGTGTGTGTCTGTGTGTAAGTCTGTGTGTGTGTCTATGTCTGTGTCTGTGTGTGTGTCTGTGTGTGTGTTTACGTCTGTGTCTGTGTGTGTGTCTATGTCTGTGTCTGTGTCTGTGTCTCTCTGTGTGTGTGTCTATGCTATGCATATCTATGAATCTACATATATGTATGAATATGCATCTGTATGCTACGTGAATGTATCTATGTGTATGCCCACGTGTCTATCCGTGTACGTATGGATATGTGAGTGTGTCAGTGTATCTAAGTCGTGTGTGTGTGTGTCTGTGTGTATCTCAGTGTGTGTGTCTGTGTGTGTGTCTGTGTCTGTGTGTGTGTGTCTGTGTGTGTGTCTATGTCTGTGTCTGTGTCTCTCTGTGTGTGTGTCTATGCTATGCATATCTATGAATCTACATATATATGTATGAATATGCATCTGTATGCTACGTGAATGTATCTATGTGTATGCCCACGTGTCTATCCGTGTACGTATGGATATGTGAGTGTGTGTCTGTGTATCTAAGTCGTGTGTGTGTGTGTATCTATGCTTATATGTGTATATACCTACATACTTAAGCGCATCTGTCTCTATGCTATGTATATGTATGTAGCTATATGTTTATAAGTATGCGTATGCATGTTTATGTATGTATCTTATGTATATAAATGTGTCTATGCTATGCATCTATATTTATTTATGTATATGGCTCCATAAATGTACGTGTCTGCCTCCTTTTCTCTATGTATTTGTATATATATATAGATATGAATATGCGTCTATGCTATGTATCTGTGTGTATGTGTGTGTGTATGTGTGTATGTGTGTGTATCTGTGTCTATGTGTGTGTGTGTATATAGTGTATATCTATATGTGTGTATTGTATCTGTGTGTATGTGTGTAAATATGTGTATATCTATCATGTATATCTATATGTATCTGTGTGTGTGTATCTCTGTGTGTGTGTATCTCTGTATGTGTGTATCTGTGTGTGTGTGTGTGTCTGTATGTGTGTCTATGTATGTGTGTGTGTATCTGTGTGTGTGTGTCTGTGTGTGTGTATCTGTGTGTGTGTATCTGTGTGTGTGTGTGTGTCTGTATGTGTGTCTATGTATGTGTGTGTGTCTGTGTGTGTGTGTCTGTGTGTGTGTATCTGTGTGTGTGTGTGTGTCTGTATGTGTGTCTATGTATGTGTGTGTATGTGTGTGTGTGTCTGTGTGTGTGTATCTGTGTGTGTGTATCTGTGTGTGTGTATCTGTGTGTGTGTGTGTGTCTGTATGTGTGTATGTATGTGTGTGTATGTGTGTGTGTATCTGTGTGTGTGTGTATCTGTGTGTGTGTATCTCTGTATGTGTGCATCTGTGTGTGTGTGTGTCTGTATGTGTGTCTATGTATGTATGTGTATGTGTGTGTGTGTGTATCTGTGTGTGTGTATCTGTGTGTGTATCTCTGTGTGTGTGTATCTGTGTGTGTGTATCTCTGTATGTGTGTATCTGTGTGTGTGTATCTGTGTGTGTGTGTGTGTCTGTATGTGTGTCTATGTACGTGTGTGTATGTGTGTGTGTCTCTGTGTGTGTATCTGTGTGTGTGTGTATCTGTGTGTGTGTATCTCTGTATGTGTGCATCTGTGTGTGTGTGTGTCTGTATGTGTGTCTATGTATGTGTGTGTGTATCTGTGTGTGTGTATCTGTGTGTGTGTATCTGTGTGTGTGTATCTCTGTATGTGTGCATCTGTGTGTGTGTGTGTCTGTATGTGTGTCTATGTATGTGTGTGTATGTGTATCTCTGTGTGTGTGCATCTGCGTGTGTGTGTGTCTGTATGTGTGTCTATGTATGTGTGTGTGTATCTGTGTGTGTGTATCTGTGTGTGTGTATCTGTGTGTGTGTGTCTCTGTATGTGTGCATCTGTGTGTGTGTGTGTCTGTATGTGTGTCTATGTATGTGTGTCTATGTGTGTGTGTGTGTGTCTGTGTGTGTGTATCTGTGTGTGTGTGTATCTGTGTGTGTGTGTGTCTGTATGTGTGTCTATGTATGTATGTGTGTGTATCTCTGTGTGTGTGCATCTGTGTGTGTGTATCTGTGTGTGTGTATCTCTGTATGTGTGTATCTGTGTGTGTGCATCTGTGTGTGTGTATCTGTGTGTGTGTATCTCTGTATG
Source organism: Lampetra fluviatilis (assembly GCF_964198595.1). Taxonomy (NCBI): domain Eukaryota; kingdom Metazoa; phylum Chordata; class Hyperoartia; order Petromyzontiformes; family Petromyzontidae; genus Lampetra; species Lampetra fluviatilis. Next base: position 150,954 of record NW_027620432.1, on the reverse strand, counting down.
TGTCTGTATGTGTGTGTATACACACTATATATCTATATGTATCTGTGTATATATGTGTATCTATATGCATCTGTGTGTGTATGTGTGTCTCTGTGTGTGTATCTCTGTGTGTGTATCTCTGTGTGTGTGTGTCTGTGTGTGTGTATCTCTGTATGTGTGTATCTGTGTGTGTGTATCTGTGTGTGTGTATCTGTGTGTGTGTGTGTGTGTCTGTATGTGTGTCTATGTATGTGTGTGTATGTGTGTGTGTATCTGTGTGTGTGTATGTGTGTGTCTGTCTGTGTGTGTGTGTATCTGTGTGTGTGTATCTCTGTATGTGTGCATCTGTGTGTGTGTGTGTCTGTATGTGTATCTCTGTATGTGTATCTGTGTGTGTGTATCTCTGTGTGTGTGTGTGTCTGTATGTGTGTCTATGTATGTGTGTGTATGTGTGTGTGTATCTGTGTGTGTGTATGTGTGTGTGTGTCTGTGTGTGTGTGTATCTGTGTGTGTGTATCTCTGTATGTGTGCATCTGTGTGTGTGTGTGTCTGTATGTATGTCTATGTATGTGTGTGTGTGTGTATCTCTGTGTGTGTGTATCTGTGTGTGTGTGTCTGTGTGTGTGTGTATCTGTGTGTGTGTATCTCTGTATGTGTCTGTATGTGTGTGTGTATCTGTGTGTGTGTGTCTGTGTGTGTGTGTCTGTGTGTGTGTGTATCTGTGTGTGTGTATCTCTGTATGTGTGCATC
>NW_027620432.1:57725-142725 GCF_964198595.1 Lampetra fluviatilis | reverse complement strand
TGCGTGTGTATCACTGTGTGTCACTGTGTGTGTGTCTGTGTGTGTGTCACTGTGTGTGTGTATCACTGTGTGTGTCACTGTGTGTGTCTGTGTGTGTCACTGTGTGTGTATCACTGTGTGTGTCACTGTTTGTGTGTCACTGTGTGTGTGTCACTGTGTGTGTGTCTGTGTGTGTGTCTGTGTGTGTGTCACTGTGTGTGTGTCTGTTTGTGTGTGTGTCTGTGTGTGTGTCACTGTGTGTGTCACTGTGTGTGTGTGTCTGTGTGTGTGTCACTGTGTGTGTCACTGTGTGTGTGTCTCTGTGTGTGTGTCTCTGTGTGTGTGTCACTGTGTGTGTCTGTGTGTGTGTCACTGTGTGTGTGTCACTGTGTGTGTGTGTCATTGCGTGTGTGTGTCATTGCGTGTGTATCACTGCATGTGTGTCACTGTGTGTGTGTCACTGTGTGTGTGTCACTGTGTGTGTGTGTCACTGTGTGTGTCATTGCGTGTGTATCACTGTGTGTGTCACTGTGTGTGTCACTGTGTGTGTGTCACTGTGTGTGTCTGTGTGTGTCACTGTGTGTGTGTCACTGTGTGTGTCACTGTGTGTGTGTGTCACTGTGTGTGTGTCACTGTGTGTGTCACTGTGTGTGTGTCACTGTGTGTGTGTCACTGTGTGTGTCTGTGTGTGTCACTGTGTTTGTGTCACTGTGTGTGTGTCACTGTGTGTGTCACTGTGTGTGTGTCACTGTGTGTGTGTCACTGTGTGTGTCACTGTGTGTGTGTCACTGTGTGTGTGTCACTGTGTGTGTCACTGTGTGTGTGTCACTGTGTGTGTGTCACTGTGTGTGTCACTGTGTGTGTCTGTGTGTGTCTGTGTGTGTGTCACTGTGTGTGTGTCACTGTGTGTGTGTGTGTCACTGTGTGTGTCACTGTGTGTGTCTGTGTGTGTCACTGTGTGTGTGTCACTGTGTGTGTGTCACTGTGTGTGTGTCACTGTGTGTGTGTCTGTGTGTGTCACTGTGTGTGTCACTGTGTGCGTGTGTCTGTGTGTTTGTCACTGTGTGTGTGTCACTGTGTGTGTGTGTCTATGTGTGTGTCACTGTGTGTGTCACTGTGTGTGTGTCACTGTGTGTGTCACTGTTTGTGTGTCACTGTGTGTGTCACTGTGTGTGTGTCACTGTGTGTGTCACTGTGTGTGTGTGTATCACTGTGTGTGTCACTGTGTGTGTCTGTGTGTGTCACTGTGTGTGTATCACTGTGTGTGTCACTGTGTGTGTGTCACTGTGTGTGTGTCACTGTGTGTGTGTCACTGTGTGTGTGTCTGTGCGTGTGTCACTGTGTGTGTATCACTGTGTGTGTGTGTCTGTGTGTGTGTCTGTGTGTGTGTCTCTGTGTGTGTGTCATTGTGTGTGTGTCTCTGTGTGTGTGTCATTGTGTGTGTGTCACTGTGTGTGTGTCTGTGTGTGTGTCACTGTGTGTGTGTCTGTGTGTGTGTCACTGTGTGTGTGTCATTGCGTGTGTATCACTGTGTGTGTGTCACTGTGTGTGTGTCTGTGTGTGTGTCACTGTGTGTGTGTCACTGTGTGTGTGTCTGTGTGTGTGTCACTGTGTGTGTGTCATTGCGTGTGTATCACTGTGTGTGTGTCACTGTGTGTGTGTCTGTGTGTGTGTGTCTGTGTGTGTGTCACTGTGTGTGTATCACTGTGTGTGTGTCTGTGTGTGTGTCTGTGTGTGTGTCTCTGTGTGTGTGTCATTGTGTGTGTGTCTCTGTGTGTGTGTCATTGTGTGTGTGTCTGTGTGTGTGTCACTGTGTGTGTGTCTGTGTGTGTGTCACTGTGTGTGTGTCTGTGTGTGTGTCACTGTGTGTGTGTCATTGCGTGTTTATCACTGTGTGTGTGTCACTGTGTGTGTGTCTGTGTGTGTGTCTGTGTGTGTGTCACTGTGTGTGTGTCACTGTGTGTGTGTCATTGCGTGTGTATCACTGTGTGTCACTGTGTGTGTGTCTGTGTGTGTGTCACTGTGTGTGTATCACTGTGTGTGTCACTGTGTGTGTGTCACTGTGTGTGTGTCACTGTGTGTGTGTCTGTGTGTGTGTGTGTCTGTGTGTGTGTCACTGTGTGTGTGTCTGTGTGTGTGTGTGTCTGTGTGTGTGTCACTGTGTGTGTCACTGTGTGTGTGTGTCTGTGTGTGTGTCACTGTGTGTGTGTCACTGTGTGTGTGTGTCTGTGTGTGTGTCACTGTGTGTGTGTCACTGTGTGTGTCTGTTTGTGTGTCACTGTGTGTGTGTCTGTGTGTGTGTCACTGTGTGTGTGTCACTGTGTGTGTGTGTCACTGTGTGTGTGTCTGTGTGTGTGTCTGTGTGTGTGTCACTGTGTGTGTGTCACTGTGTGTGTGTCACTGTGTGTGTGTCACTGTGTGTGTCTGTGTGTGTGTCACTGTGTGTGTGTGTCACTGTGTGTGTGTCACTGTGTGTATCACTGTGTGTGTGTGTCACTGTGTGTGTGTCTGTGTGTGTGTCTGTGTGTGTGTCTGTGTGTGTGTCACTGTGTGTGTGTCACTGTGTGTATCACTGTGTGTGTGTCACTGTGTGTGTGTCTGTGTGTGTGTCACTGTGTGTGTGTCACTGTGTGTGTGTCTGTGTGTGTGTCACTGTGTGTGTGTTACTGTGTGTGTCTGTGTGTGTGTCACTGTGTGTGTGTCACTGTGTGTGTGTCTGTGTGTGTGTGTCTGTGTGTGTGTCACTGTGTGTGTGTCACTGTGTGTGTGTCACTGTGTGTGTGTGTCACTGTGTGTTTGTCACTGTGTGTGTCACTGTGTGTGTGTCACTGTGTGTGTCTGTGTGTGTGTCACTGTGTGTGTCTGTGTGTGTGTCACTGTGTGTGTGTCACTGTGTGTGTGTCACTGTGTGTGTGTCACTGTGTGTGTGTCACTGTGTGTGTGTCACTGTGTGTGTCACTGTGTGTGTGTCACTGTGTGTGTGTCACTGTGTGTGTGTCACTGTGTGTGTGTCACTGTGTGTGTGTCACTGTGTGTGTGTCACTGTGTGTGTCACTGTGTGTGTGTCATTGCGTGTGTATCACTGTGTGTGTGTGTCACTATGTGTGTGTCTGTGTGTGTGTCACTGTGTGTGTGTCATTGTGTGTGTGTCATTGTGTGTGTGTCATTGTGTGTGTGTCACTGTGTGTGTCACTGTGTGTGTGTCTGTGTGTGTGTCACTGTGTGTGTGTCACTGTGTGTGTGTCACTGTGTGTGTGTCTGTGTGTGTGTCTGTGTGTGTGTCAATGTGTGTGTCACTGTGTGTGTCTGTGTGTGTGTCACTGTGTGTGTGTCACTGTGTGTGTGTCACTGTGTGTGTCACTGTGTGTGTCACTGTGTGTGTGTCATTGCGTGTGTATCACTGTGTGTGTGTGTCACTATGTGTGTGTCTGTGTGTGTGTCACTGTGTGTGTGTCATTGTGTGTGTGTCATTGTGTGTGTGTCACTGTGTGTGTGTGTCACTGTGTGTGTGTCACTGTGTGTGTGTCATTGTGTGTGTGTCACTGTGTGTGTGTCTGTGTGTGTGTCACTGTGTGTGTGTGTCACTGTGTGTGTGTCATTGCGTGTGTATCACTGTGTGTGTGTGTCACTATGTGTGTGTCTGTGTGTGTGTCATTGTGTGTGTGTGTGTCACTGTGTGTGTGTCATTGTGTGTGTGTCATTGTGTGTGTGTCACTGTGTGTGTGTGTCACTGTGTGTGTGTCATTGTGTGTGTGTCACTGTGTGTGTGTCTGTGTGTGTGTCACTGTGTGTGTGTGTCACTGTGTGTGTGTCATTGTGTGTGTGTCACTGTGTGTGTGTCTGTGTGTGTGTCACTGTGTGTGTGTCACTGTGTGTGTGTCTGTGTGTGTGTCACTGTGTGTGTGTCTGTGTGTGTGTCACTGTGTGTGTGTCACTGTGTGTGTGTCACTGTGTGTGTGTCACTGTGTGTGTCACTGTGTGTGTGTCACTGTGTGTGTGTCACTGTGTGTGTCTGTGTGTGTGTCACTGTGTGTGTGTCTGTGTGTGTGTCACTGTGTGTGTGTCACTGTGTGTGTCTGTGTGTGTGTCACTGTGTGTGTGTCACTGTGTGTGCCTGTGTGTGTGTCACTGTGTGTGTGTCTGTGTGTGTGTCACTGTGTGTGTCACTGTGTGTGTGTCACTGTGTGTGTCTGTGTGTGTCACTGTGTGTGTGTCTGTGTGTGTGTCACTGTGTGTGTGTCACTGTGTGTATCACTGTGTGTATCACTGTGTGTGTCACTGTGTGTGTGTCACTGTGTGTGTGTCACTGTGTTTGTGTCTGTGTGTGTGTCACTGTGTGTTTGTCTGTGTGTGTGTCACTGTGTGTGTGTCACTGTGTGTGTCTGTGTGTGTGTCACTGTGTGTGTGTCTGTGTGTGTGTCACTGTGTGTGTGTCACTGTGTGTGTCTGTGTGTGTGTCACTGTGTGTGTGTCACTGTGTGTGTCACTGTGTGTGTCTGTGTGTGTGTCACTGTGTGTGTGTCACTGTGTGTGTGTCACTGTGTGTTTCTCTGTGTGTGTCTCTGTGTGTGTGTCACTGTGTGTGTGTCACTGTGTGTGTCACTGTGTATGTCTCTGTGTGTGTGTCACTGTGTGTGTGTGTCACTGTGTGTGTCTCTGTGTGTGTCTATGTGTGTGTGTCACTGTGTGTGTCACTGTGTGTGTATCTGTGTGTGTGTCTGTGTGTGTGTCTGTGTGTGTGTGTCTGTATGTCTGTGTGTGTGTGTGTGTCACTACGTGTGTTTCTGTGTGTGTGTCTCTGTGTGTGTGTCTCTGTGTGTGTGTGTGTGTGTCTGTGTGTGTGTGTGTGTTACTATGTGTGTGTATCACTGTATGTGTCACTGTGTGTGTGTATCACTGTATGGGTCACTGTGTGTGTGTCTCTGCGTGTGTATCACTGTGTGTGTGTATGTGTGTATCTGTGTGTATCACTGTGTGTGTGTCTGTGTGGGTGTATCACAGTGTGTGTGTCTGTGTGTGTGTCTCTGTGTGTGTATCACTGTGTGTGTCACTGTGTGTGTGTATCACTGTATGTGTCACTGTGTGTGTGTCTCTGTGTGTTTATCACTGTGTGTGTATGTGTGTATCTGTGTGTGTGTCTGTGTGTGTCTCTTTGTGTGTATCATTGTGTGTGTGTCACTGTGTGTATCACTGAGTGGGGAGTGGTGGGTGTAGTGGTTAGCGCGCTGGGCTATGAACCTGGCGACCCGGGTTCGATTCCCGCTCACGGCCAACACCAGTGACGATTATCTGAACCGGTCCCGGGCCTCCCCCTAGGTCGACTCAGCCTCAAATGAGTACCTGGTGCGGTGTGTAAACATTGCCACTAGGGAGACAAAGGCGGCCGGGCGTGGTACTGACCACCCACCTCCAGGTTAAGTGCAGGAGGAGGCGGTCACGGGACAGACCCAGCAGGTGCCATGGGTTGACTAAGTGATGCACCACCTGTGCCCCTTATTGTGCCAACTTGCTGTGCTTTAGCCACCCGGCGCTCCGCTCGTTGTTGTGAGCGTCGCTCCTCCGCCCTCCGTTGTTGTTGGAGGGCGACTGCCTCCAACTGCCCAGTAGCGTCCTTCACGAGCCTCCTCCACAGAGGCCGATCTTGACACCGCTGGTACCAGTCATCGGCAAGTCCACTCAGCTCCACGTCCTCCTGTACCACATCACTCCATCTCTTCTCCAGCCCGTGCCGCGCCTGTTTAGCCCCCTCGATCCGGCCGAACAAAAGCTGTTTAGGCATGCGGTGGCTGGGCATGTGGGCTACATGGCCCAGCAAACGCAGCCTTGCCTGCCGGAGGAGCTCACCGATGGGACTTTGCCCAAGGATTTGTGAGCTCCTCACACAATCCAACAGTGGTCAAACCGAGGATGGATCGTAGGCAGGCCAGCACAAAGATTTATAACCAGCGAAAATGTTCCATTAGGGGGTTCCACGTTTTGCAAGCGCAGAAAAGGGAGGGAATAACCGTGGCCGAGAAGACCTGAAGCTTCGTGCGGAGTGATAGACCAGGTAGCTTCCACACAGCGTTACGTAAGCGATGAAAAGATATTGCCGCTCGACTTATTTGGAGTGAGAACCTCTGCTGCCAAACCGGAGCTGGTCATGAGCACGCTGCCCAGGTATGGGAAACTCTCCACTCTTTCCACAACTGCCCCATCACCAATTGGGAGTTGTGGGGGTGGAGTGTCCGATGGTACAAAATACCCAGGCATGTGCTTAGTTTTGGTGGGGCTGATGGTAAGGCCCCACCTCTTAGTAGCACGCTCCAGGTTCAGCAGCAGCGTCTCCAACTCCTCCTCTGAGTGAGCAGCAATTACCAGATCATCGGCATACGTAACATGGTTGAGAAATAGGGAGACATCCCTTGATCGCACCCGGGCATCGATCAGCCTCCCATTGTATCTGTACCAAATGGAATTTCCTCCGGTACAGCTATTGAAGGCTTCACAAACTTCGCGGTCAAAATTGATGTTAAATAATGTGGGAGCCGGAGGACATCCCTGTCGCACCCCAAGGTGTACAGGGAAAGGCTCTGACTCCAGGCCACGTAGTTTTACCCGGGCCCGCTCACCATCATGAAGGTCCTTAATGATCGTGAGCAGCGGGTCAGGGACCCCGAAAGCACGAAGAACAACCCAGAGCCCAGGCCTACTGATGGTGTCATAGGCCTTGACCAGGTCAATAAAGCAGAGATGTAGGTCTTGTTGGAATTCCCTACACCTCTGCTGTAACAGACGGACAGAAAATATGGCATCTGTGCAGTACCGCCCTTTCCTGAAACCGCATTGGAGCTCCGCAAGCCTCTCCTCAGCGTGCCTGGCAAGGCGATGTTGAATAATCCTTGCCAGGACCTTTCCCGGCACACTGAGGAGTGAGATGCCCCTGTAGTTGTTACAGTCTGTGCAGTCTCCCTTCTTAAAGAGGGAGACCACCAGGGCATCCTTCTAATCCTGCGGAACCCGTCCAGTGGTCTAGACTGTTGTTATGATTTCATGTCTGTGCACAAACGCCTCCCCCCCTACCTCAGCATTTCGGTTGGGAGATCATCTCTGCCCGGTGTCTTTCCTGGTCTCAGACTCACACAGACACACACACACAGACACACACACACAGACACACACACAGACACACACACAGACACAGACACACACACACAGACACACACAGACACACACACACACACACACACAGACACACACACAGACACAGACACACACACACAGACACACACAGACACACACCCACACAGACACACCCACACAGACACACACACACAGACACACACACACAGACACACACACAGACACACACACACACACAGACACACACACACAGACACACACACACAGACACACACACACACAGACACACACACACACACACAGACACACACACACAGAGACACACACACACAGACACACACACACACACAGACACACACAGACACACACCCACACAGACACACACACACAGACACACACACACAGACACACACACACAGACACACACACACAGACACACACACACAGACACACAGACACACACACACACACCCACACAGACACACACACACAGACACACACACACAGACACACACACACAGACACACACACACAGACACACACACACAGACACACACACACACTCACACACACACACACTCACACACACAGAGACACAGACACAGACACACACACACACAGACACACACACACACAGACACACACACACAGACACACACACACAGACACACACACACACAGACACACACCCACACAGACACACACCCACACAGACACACACACACAGACACACACACAGACACACACACACAGACACAGACACACACACAGACACACACACACAGACACACACACACAGACACACACACACCCACACACACACAGACACACACACACAGACACAGACACACACACACACAGACACACACACACACAGACACACAGACACACACACATCCACACACACACAGACAAACACACACAGACACACACACAGACACACACAAACAGTCACACACACAGACACACACACACACAGTCACACACACAGACACACACCCACACAGACACAGACACACACACACAGACACACACCCACACAGACACAGACACACACACACAGACACACACACACAGACACACACAGACAGACACACACAGACACACACACACAGACACACACACACACACACAGACACACACACACACAGACACACACACACAGACACACACACACAGACACACACACACACAGACACACACACACAGACACACACACACACAGACACACACACACACACACACAGACACACACACACACAGACAGACACACACACACAGACACACACACACAGACACACACACACAGACACACACCGCACTCCGTCTCGCGTCTGTGCTAATTGGCAATTAAGCGCCTCTCTCAGCATGAGTAGCGGTGACACCACACGGACAAAGCTCCCCCAGGTAGCCTCTAGCAGGGCTGTAGGGGCAAGTGCTGTTAGTAGCGAGTAGCAGCAGCAGTGTCTATGTACTACACACACCACACACAGACAAAGCTACCCCAGGTAGTCTCTAGCAGGGCTGTAGGGGCAAGTGCTGTTAGTAGCAGCAGTGTCTATGTACTACACACACCACACACAGATACACACAGTGACACAGACACACACACATACACAGATACACACAGTGATACACACGGTGACACACACAGACACACACAGATACAGACACACAGTGTATCGTGTAGTGTATAGCAGTATAGTGTATAGCAGTGTAGTGTATAGTGTAAAGTAGTGTAGTGTATAGTGTAGTGTATAGTATAGTGTATAGCAGTGGAGTGCATACTGTAGTGTATTGTGGTGTAGTGTATAGTAGTGTATAGGTTCGAGTCTATGATGTAGTCTTGAGTCTATGGGCAGTGTTGAGTCTATGGGTAGTGTTGAGTCTATGGTGCAGTGTTGAGTCTATGAGTAGTGTTGAGTATATGGTGCAGTGTTGAGTCTATGGGGCAGTGTTGAGTCTGTGGGCAGTGTTGAGTCTATGGTACAGTGTTGAGTCCATGGGCAGTGTTGAGTCTGTGGGCAGTGTTGAGTCTATGGTACAGTGTTGAGTCCATGGGCAGTGTTGAGTCTGTGGGCAGTGTTGAGTCTATGGGCAGTGTTGAGTCTATGGGCAGTGTTGAGTCTATGGTACAGTGTTGAGTCTGTGGGCAGTGTTGAGTCTATGGTACAGTGTTGAGTCCATGGGCAGTGTTGAGTCTGTGGGCAGTGTTGAGTCTATGGGCAGTGTTGAGTCTGTGGGCAGTGTTGAGTCTATGGTACAGTGTTGAGTCCATGGGCAGTGTTGAGTCTGTGGGCAGTGTTGAGTCTATGGGCAGTGTTGAGTCTATGGGCAGTGTTGAGTATATGGGGCAGTGTTGAGTCTATGGGCAGTGTTGAATCTATGGTGCAGTGTTGAGTCTATGGGTAGTGTTGAGTCTATGGTGCAGTGTTGAGTCTATGGGCAGTGTTGAGTCTATGGGCAGTGTTGAGTCTATGGGCAGTGCTGAGTCTATGGGGCAGTGTTGAGTCTATGGTGCAGTGTTGAGTCTATGGTGCAGTGTTGAGTCTATGGGCAGTGTTGAGTCTATGGGCAGTGTTGAGTCTATGGGCAGTGTTGAGTCTATAGTGCAGTGTTGAATCTATGGTGCAGTGTTGAGTCTATGGTGCAGTGTTGAGTCTATGGGCAGTGTTGAGTCTATGGGCAGTGTTGAGTCTATTGGCAGTGTTGAGTCTATGGTGCAGTGTTGAGTCTATGGTGCAGTGTTGAGTCTATGGTGCAGTGTTGAGTCTATTGTGCAGTGTTGATTTCATCGACAGTGTTGAGTCGTTAGTGCAATGATGAGTCTGTGGTGACGTGTTAAGTCGATGGGCAGTGTTGAATCTATGGTGCAGTGTTGAGTCTATGGTGCAGTGTTGAGTCTATGGGTGGCAGTGTTGAGTCTATGGTGCAGTGCTGAGTCTATGGTGCAGTGTTGAATCTATGGGCAGTGTTGAATCTATAGGGCAGTGTTGACTCTAAGATGCAAAGTTGAGGCTACGGACAATGTTGAGTCTATGGGTGGAAGCGTTGAGTGTATGGTGAAGTGTTGAGTCTAATGGCAGTGCTGAGTCTATAGGTGGCAGTGTTGTATCTATGGTGCAGTGCTAAGTCTATGGATGTCAGTGTTGAGTCGTTGGGTGGCAGTGTTGAGTCTACGGGCAGTGTAGAGTCTATGGTGTGTGTCTCTGTAGGCCTTTAAGTATGGGTCTGTATGGGTCTCTGTAGGTCTCTTTAAGTATGGGTCTGTATGGGTCTCTGTAGGTCTCTTCAAGTATGGGTCTCTATGGGTCACTGTAGGTCTCTACACTATACACGACACTATACACACGAAAACTAAACTGCTATACACTACACTATACACTACACTATACCCTACACGACTATACACTGAACTATGCACTAAACTATACACTACACTACTAAACACTCCACTATACACTATACTATACACTATACTACTATACACTACATTACTATACACTACACTGTACACTACACTATACACTACTATACACTACACTATACATTGCACTATACACTACACTATACACTACACTATACAATTCACTATACACTACACTATACACTACACTATACACTGCAAAATACACTACACTATACACTACACTATACACTACACTATAGACTACACTATACACTACACACAACACTATACACTACTATACACTACACTATAGAATACTATACACTACACTACAATACACTACACTATACACTACACTATAAACTATACTAAACACTACACTATACACTACTATACACTACACTATACACTACACTATACACTACACTATAAACTATTCTATACACTACACTATACACTACACTATACACTACTATACACTACACTATACACTACACTATACACTACTATACACTAAACTATACACCACTATACACTACACTACACTATACACTACACTATAAACTACTCTATACACTACACTACACTATACACTACTATACACTACACTATACACTACACTATAAACTATACTATACACTACACTACTATACACTACACTATACACTACTATACACTACACTATGCACTACACTACTATACACTACACTATGCACTACTATACACTACACTATAAACTACGCTATACACTACACTATACACTACTATACACTACACTATACACTACTATACACTACTATACACTACACTATACACTACTATACATACCTTGCTTGGGATACGACGCCTTGCTTGGGATACGACGTCTTGCTTGGGATACGACGTCTTGCTTGGGATACGACGCCTTGCTTGGGATACGACGCCTTGCTTGGGATACGACGCCTTGCTTGGGATACGACGTCTTGCTTGGGATACGATGCCTTGCTTGGGATACGATGCCTTGCTTGGGATACGACGCCTTGCTTGGGATACGATGCCATGCTTGGGATACCACGTCTTGCTTGGGATACGACATCTTGCTTGGGATACGACGCCTTGCTTGGGATACGACGCCTTGCTTGGGATACGACGTCTTGCTTGGGATACGACGCCTTGCTTGGAATACGACCCCTTGCTTGGGATATGACGCCTTGCTTGGGATACGACGTCTTGCTTGGGATACGACGCCTTGCTTGGGATACGACGTCTTGCTTGGGATACGACGCCTTGCTTGGGATACGACGCCTTGCTTGGTGTACGATGCCTTGCTTGGGATACGACGCCTTGCTTGGGGCACGACATCTTGCTTGGGATACGACGCCTTGCTTGGGATACGATGCCTTGCTTGGGATACGACGCCTTGCTTGGGATACGACGCCTTGCTTGGGATACGACGCCTTGCTTGGGATACAACCCCTTGCTTGGGATATGACGCCTTGCTTGGGATACGACGTCTTGCTTGGGATACGACGCCTTGCTTGGGATACGACGCCTTGCTTGGTGTACAACGCCTTGCTTGGGATACGACGCCTTGCTTGGGGTACGGCGCCTTGCTTGGGATACGACGCCTTGCTTGGGGTACGGCGCCTTGCTTGGGATACGACGCCTTGCTTGGGATACGACGCCTTGCTTGGGGTACGACGCCTTGCTTGGGATACGACGCCTTGCTTGGGATACGACGCCTTGCTTGGGATACGACGCCTTGCTTGGTGTACGACGCCCTGCTTGGGATACGACGCCTTGCTTGGGATACGACGCCTTGCTTGGGATACGACGCCTTGCTTGGGATACGACGCCTTGCTTGGTGTACGACGCCTTGCTTGGGATACGACGCCTTGCTTGGGATACGATGCCTTGCTTGGGATACGACGCCTTGCTTGGGATACGACGCCTTGCTTGGTGTACGACGCCTTGCTTGGGATACGACGCCTTGCTTGGGATACGACGCCTTGCTTGGGATACGACGCCTTGCTTGGGATACGATGCCTTGCTTGGGATACGACGCCTTGCTTGGGATACGACGCCTTGCTTGGGATACGATGCCTTGCTTGGGATACGATGCCTTGCTAGAACTTGTATGGGTCGGGATGAGTCACCGCGTACTCGCGTAGACCCCGTTCACGATGTAAAATTGTATTTATATTTAAATATATTTTAATTTATGCATTGATTTTAATTTATGCATGCATTTTAGTAATATGTAGTGTCCAAGTTATTTTATACAACCCCATTAATGTATAATATGCCACTTAAAATATTATTTCTTATACAGTGAGGGAAAAAAGTATTTGATCCCCTGCTGATTTTGAACGTTTGCCCACTGACAAAGAAATGGTCAGTCTATAATTGTGATGGTAGGTTTATTTGAACAGTGAGAGACAATAACAACAGCAAAATCCAGCCTTGTGTAGGTTTACAATCTTGTCCCTGACATCCTTGGAGAGCTCTTTGGTCTTGGCCATGGTGGAGAGTTTGAAATCTGATTGATTGATTGCTTCTGTGAACAGGTGTCTTTTATACAGGTAACAAGCTGAGATTAGGAGCACACTCACCTGTACACTCACCTACAGTGAGGGTAAAAAAGTATTTGATCCCCTGCTGATTTTGGACGTTTGCCCCACTCACGAAGAAATGATCAGTCTATAAGTTTAATGGTGGGTTTGTTTGAACAGTGAGAGACAGAATAACAACAGCAAAATCCAGAAAAACGCATGTCAAAAATGTTATGAATTTATTTGCATTTTAATGAGGGAAATAAGCATTTGACCCCCTCTGCAAAACATGACTTAGTACTTGGTGGCAAAAACCCTTGTTGGCAATCACAGAGGTCAGACGTTTGTTGTAGTTGGCCACCAGGTTTGCACACATCTCAGGAGGGATTTTGTCCCACTCCTCTTTGCAGATCTTCTCCATTAAGGTCATTAAGGTTTCGAGGCTGTCGTTTGGCAACTCGAACCCTCAGCTCCCTCCACAGATTTTCTATGGGATTATGGTCTGGATATTGGCTAGGCCACTCCAGGACCTTAATGTGCTTCTTCTTGAGCCACTCCTCTGTAGCCTTGGCCGTGTGTTTTGGGTCATTGTCATTGCTGGAATACCCATCCACGACCCATTTTCAATGCCCTGGCTGAGGGAAGGAGGTTCTCACCCTAAGATATGACGGTACATGGCCCCGTCCATCGTCCCTTTGATGCGGTGAAGTTGTCCTGTCCCCTTAGCAGAAAAACACCCCCAAAGCGTAATGTTTCCACCTCCGTGTTTGACGGTGGGGATGGTGTTCTTGGGGTCATAGGCAGCATTCCTCCTCCTCCAAACACGGCGAGTTGAGTTGATGCCAGAGTGCTCCATTTTGGTCTCATCTGACCACAACACTTTCACCCAGTTGTCCTCCGAATCATTCAGATGTTCATTGGCAAACTTCAGACGGGCATGTATGTGTGTGCTTTCTTGAGCAGGGGGACCTTGCGGGCGCTGCAGGATTTCAGTCCTTCACGGCATAGTGTGTTACCAAGTGTTTTCTTGGTGACTATGGTCCCAGCTGCCTTGAGATCATTGACAAGATCCTCCCGTGTAGTTCTGGGCTGATTCCTCGCCGTTCTCATGATCATTGCAACTCCACGAGGTGTGAGATCTTGCACGGAGCCCCAGGCCGAGGGAGATTGGTGAATCATTGGGGTCACGTGACGTGGACTTGATTGTTGCTTAATTATGTTAATTAGATCTGACGATATGCAAAGACGATTGGTGATTGGGGTCACGTGACGTGGGACTTGATTATGCTAATTAATGGCAATTGTTATTGATGACATCGGCAGGCGATTGGTTGAGGGCACGTGACGTTGATACCGTTATGTTAATTTATGTTAATTTGTGATACCGGCGGCTATGCTAATTGGCGTTGGTTAATGTATGCTAATGAGGTACATTTATGCTAATGATCTGCGAGTATGCTAATGAGGCGCGTCAGTGCTCATTATGCTAATTGACGCTAATGACGAGTTCAACAAAAGTCACGTGGTCGTGCGGACGCGAGATTATGCTAATTAGCCGTAACGATATGTTAATATGGCAATTAGATGTTAATGACATGCTAATGACATGCTAATGATATGTTAATACGATTGTTGGATTGGAGTTTGCGAAGTCCAACAGCTGCTGTTGGCAGGGTGGGGAGTGATGGGGGGGGGGACAAAGACAAATCTCCCCCAGGTAGCCTCTAGCAGGGCTGTAGGGGCAAGTGCTGTTAGTAGCAGCAGCAGTGTCTATGTACTACACACACCACACACAGACAAAGCTACCCCAGGTAGCCTCTAGCAAGGGCTGCAGGGGCAAGTGCTGTTAGTAGCAGCAGTGTCTATGCACTACACACACACCACACACAGACAAAGCTCCCCCAGGTAGCCTCTAGCAGGGCTGTAGGGGCAAGTGCTGTTAGCGAGCACCTATGGAGGCCGGCACGGCACACGAGGGGGTGGGTGGCCAGCACCACGCCCGGCCGCCTTTGTCTCTCCAGTGGCGATGTTTACACTCACACACACACTCACACACACACACTCACATACACACACTCACATACACACTCACACACACACTGACACACACACACTCACATACACACTCACACACACACTCACACACTCACAAACACACTCACACACAGACACACTCACTCACACATTAAAATACACACTCACATTCACTACACACACACTCACATACACACTTACACACACACACTCATACACACTCACACACACTCACATACACATTCACATACACACTCACACACACACTCTCACACACACTCACATACACACTCACACACACACTCACACACACACACTCACATACACACTCACACACACACTCACACACACACACTCACATACACACTCACACACACACTCACACACACACACTCACATACACACTCACACACACACTCACACACTCACAAACACACTCACACACAGACACACTCACTCACACATTCAAATACACACTCACATTCACTACACACACACTCACATACACACTTACACACACACACTCATACACACTCACACACATTCACACACACACACACTCACATACACATTCACACACACATACTCTCACACACACTCACTTACACACACACACTACACACACACTCACATACAGGAGGGCGACTGCCTCCAACTGCCCAGTAGCGTCCTTCAGGAGCCTCCTCCACAGAGGCCGATCTTGACACCGCTGGTACCAGCCATCTGCAAGTCCACTCAGCTCCACGTCCTCCTGTACCACATCACTCTATCTCTTCTCTAGCCCGTGCCGCGCCCGTTTAGCCCCCTCGATCCTGCCGAACAAAAGCTGTTGAGGCATGCGGTGGCTGGGCATGCGGGCTACATGACCCAGCCAACGCAGCCTTGCCTGCCAGAGGAGCTCACCGATGGGACGTTGTTCAGATCTTTCAAGGATTCGTGAGCTCCTCACACAATCCAGCCTGCTGGTTAAACCCAGGATGGATCGTAGGCAGGCCAGCCTAAATGTTTCTAACCGGCGAAGATGTTCCGTTAGGGGGGTCCACGTTTCGCAATCGTAGAGAAGGAAGGGAATGACTGTGGCCGAGAAGACCTGAAGCTTCGTGCGGAGCGACAGACCAGGTAGCTTCCACACAGCGTTACGCAACCGATGAAAAGATAATGCCGCTCGACTGATTCGGAGTGAGACTTCTGCTGTCAAACCGGAGCCGGTCATGAGCACACTGCCCAGGTATGGGAAACTCCCCACTCTCTCCACAAATGCCCTATCACCAATTGGGAGTTGTGGGGGTGGAGTGTTTGATGGTACAAAATACCCAGGCAGGTGCTTAGTTTCGGTGGGGCTGATGGTAAGGCCCCACCTCTTAGTGGCACGCTCCAGGTTCAGCAGCAGCACCTCCAACGCCTCATCCTCTGAGTGAGCAGCAATTACCAGATCATCGGCATACATAACGTGGTTAACCAATAGGGAGCCATCCCTTGATCGCACCCGGGTATCGATCAGCCTCCCATTATATCTGTACCAAATGGAAATTCTTCCGGTACAGCCATCGAAGGCTTCACAAACTACGTGGTCAAAATAGATGTAAAATAAGGTGGGAGCCAGAGGACATCCCTGTCGCACCCCAAGGTGTACAGGGAATGGCTCTGACTCCCGGCCACGTAGTTTTACCCGGGCCCGCTCACCATCATGAAGGTCCTTAATGATCGTGAGCAGAGGGTCAGGGACTCCGAAAGCACGAAGAACAACCCAGAGCCCAGGCCTACTGATGATATCATAGGCCTTGACCAGGTCAATAAAGCAGAGATGTAGGTCTTGTTGGAATTCCCTACACCTCTGCTTTAGCAGACGGACAGAAAATATGGCATCTGTGCAGGACCGCCCTTTCCTGAAACCGCATTGGGGCTCCGCAAGCCTCTCCTCAGCGTGCCTAGCAAGGCGATGTTGAATAATCCTTGCCAGGACCTTTCCCGGCACACTGAGGAGTGAGATGCCCCTGTAGTTGTTAGACACTCCTGCACACTCACACACATACTTACACACACACAGACACACACATACAGACACACACAGTTACACACACACTCACACACACACTCACACACACACTTACACACACACAGACACACACATACAGACGCACACATACAGACACACACAGTTACACACACACTCACACACACTTACACACACAGACACGCATATACACGCACATACAGACACACACAGTTACACACACACACACTCACACACACTTACACACACAGACACACACAGTTACACACACACAGTCACACATACACTTACACACGCTACACACTCACACATACACTCACACGCAAATACACACAGACACTTACTTACACACAAATACACACAGACACTTACTTACACACAAACACACACAGACACTTACTTACACACGAGCAGACAAAAGGAGAGAGAGGGAGGGGGAGGTTTGTTTAGAGTCGGGTCTGTGTGTGTGTGTGTCTGTGTGTGTGTGTGTCTGTGTGTGTGTCTGTGTGTGTGTGTGTGTGTCTGTGTGTGTGTCTGTGTCTGTGTGTGTGTCTGTGTGTGTGTCTGTTTGTGTGTGTCTGTGTGTGTTCTGTGTGTGTGTGTGTCTGTATCTGTGTGTGTGTCTGTGTGTGTATGTGTGTGTGTGTGTGTGTCTGTGTGTGTGTCTGTGTCTGTGTGTGTGTCTGTGTGTGTGTCTGTTTGTGTGTCTGTGTGTGTGTCTGTTTGTGTGTGTCTGTGTGTGTTCTGTGTGTGTGTCTGTGTGTGTGTCTCTGGGTGTGTGTCTGTGTGTGTGTGTGTCTGTGTGTGTGTGTCTCTGTGTGTGTGTCTGTGTGTGTCTGTGTGTGTCTGTGCGTGTGTCTGTGCGTGTGTCTGTGTGTGTGTCTGTGTCTGTGTGTGTTCTGTGTGTGTGTCTGTATATGTATCTCTATGTGCGTGTGTGTCTGTGTGTGTGTGTGTCTGTATGTGTGTCTCTGTGTGTGTGTCAGTGTGTCAGTGTGCCTGTGTGTGTCTGTGCGTGTATGTCTGTTCGTGTGTCTGTGTGTGTGTGTGTTTGTGTGGCAGTGTGTGTATGTGTGTCTCTGTGTGTGTCTGTGTGTGTGTCTGTGTGTCTTTGTGTGTGTGTCGGTTTGTGTTCTGTCTGTGTATGTGTCTGTTTTTGCGTGGTGTGTGTTCTACATGTCGTTGCTCGCTACTAACAGCACTTGCCCCTACAGCCCTGCTAGAGGCTACCAGGGGCAGCTTTGTCTGTGTGTGGTGTGTGTAGTACATAGACACTGCTGCTGCTACTAACAGCACTTGCCCCTGCAGCCCTGCTAGAGGCTACCTGGGGCGTCTTTGTCTGTGCGTGGTGTGTGTAGTACAGAGACACTGCTGCTACTAACAGCACTTGCCCCTACAGCCCTGCTAGAGGCTACCTGGGGGAGCTTTGTCTGTGTGTGGTGTGTGTAGTACATAGACACTGCTGCTGCTACTAACAGCACTTGCCCCTGCAGCCCTGCTAGAGGCTACCTGGGGGAGCTTTGTCTGTGTGTGGTGTGTGTAGTACATAGACACTGCTGATACTAACAGCACTTGCCCCTACAGCCCTGCAAGAGGCTACCAGGGGCAGCTTTGTCTGTGTGTGGTGTGTGTAGTACAGAGACACTGCTGCTACTAGCAGCACTTGCCCCTGCAGCCCTGCTAGAGGCTACCTGGGGTAGCTTTGTCTGTGTGTGGTGTGTGTAGTACATAGACACTGCTGCTGCTGCTCGCTACTAACAGCACTTGCCCCTGCAGCCCTGCTAGAGACTACCTGGGGTAGCTTTGTCTGTGTGTGGTGTGTGTAGTACAGAGACACTGCTGCTACTAGCAGCACTTGCCCCTGCAGCCCTGCTAGAGGCTACCTGGGGGAGCTTTGTCTGTGTGTGGTGTGTGTAGTACATAGACACTGCTGCTGCTACTAACAGCACTTGCCCCTGCAGCCCTGCTAGAGGCTACTTGGGGGAGCTTTGTCTGTGTGACTGAGTTGGGGTGAGGGGGGATGAGAGCGGACACACCATGGGGGTGAGGGAGGTGAGTGGGTGAGGGGGGTAATTGGTGTGAATTCATTCCTCAAGGGATTACAAGATCAGCTGATAGATTGTCAAGAAAAGCGGATTAAACACAAACACACAGACACGCACAGACACACAGACACACACAGTGACACACACACAGACACACACACAAACACACAGACACACACACAGACACACACACAGACACACAGACAGACACACACACAGACACGCACAGACAGACACACACACAGACACACACAGACACACACACAGACACACAGACAGACACACACACAGACACGCACAGACACACACACACAGACACATACACAGACGCACAGACACACACACAGACACACACAGAGACACAAACAAACAGACACACACACACACAACAATACACACTTACACACTTACACACAGATACACTGACAAATACACACAGAGACACACACAGAGACACAAACAGACACACACAACAATACACACCGACACACTTACACACAGATACACTGACAAATACACACAGACACACATACAGAGACGCACACACACACACAAGACAAAGATCCCCCAGGTAGCCTCTAGCAGGGCTGTAGGGGCAAGTGCTGTTAGCGAGCACCAATGAAGGCTACCGGCACTGTGGCACACACAGAGGGGTGGGTGGCCAGCACCACGCCCGGCCGCCTTTGTCTCCCCAGTGCTAGCGATGTTGACTATACCACCACCGCTACACCAGCTACTCATTTGAGGCTGAATCGACCTAGGGGAGGCCCAGGACCGGTTCAGATAATCGTCACAGTGACTCACATCCTTTATTTAACCATTGGAGACCCACCACCACCACCCCCATTGATATTCACCATCTCTAAGTGACTCACATCCTTTATTTAACCATTGGAGACCCACCACCATTGAGATTCACCATCTCTAAGTGACTCACATCCTTTATTTAACCATTAGAGACCCACCCCCATTGAGATTCACCATCTCTAGTGACTCACATCCTTTATTTAACCATCGGAGACCCACCACCACCATTGAGATTCACCATCTCTAAGTGACTCACATCCTTTATTTAACCATTGGAGACCCACCACCACCACCCCCATTGAGATTCACCATCTCTAGTGACTCACATCCTTTATTTAACCATCGGAGACCCACCACCACCATTGAGATTCACCATCTCTAGTGACTCACATCCTTTATTTAACCATTGGAGACCCACCACCACCACCCCCATTGAGATTCACCATCTCTAAGTGACTCACATCCTTTATTTGACCATTAGAGACCCACCCCCATTGAGATTCACCATCTCTAAGTGACTCACATCCTTTATTTAACCATTGGAGACCCACCACCACCACCCCCATTGAGATTCACCATCTCTAAGTGACTCACATCCTTTATTTGACCATTAGAGACCCACCACCACCACCACCCCCATTGAGATTCACCATCTCTAGTGACTCACATCCTTTATTTAACCATTGGAGACCCACCACCACCACCCCCATTGAGATTCACCATCTCTAGTGACTCACATCCTTTATTTAACCATTGGAGACCCACCACCACCACCACCCCCATTGAGATTCACCATCTCTAGTGACTCACATCCTTTATTTAACCATCGGAGACCCACCACCACCATTGAGATTCACCATCTCTAGTGACTCACATCCTTTATTTAACCATTGGAGACCCACCACCACCACCCCCATTGAGATTCACCATCTCTAGTGACTCACATCCTTTATTTAACCATTGGAGACCCACCACCACCACCACCCCCATTGAGATTCACCATCTCTAGTGACTCACATCCTTTATTTAACCATCGGAGACCCACCACCACCATTGAGATTCACCATCTCTAGTGACTCACATCCTTTATTTAACCATTGGAGACCCACCACCACCACCCCCATTGAGATTCACCATCTCTAGTGACTCACATCCTTTATTTAACCATCGGAGACCCACCACCACCATTGAGATTCACCATCTCTAGTGACTCACATCCTTTATTTAACCATTGGAGACCCACCACCGCCCCCATTGAGATTCACCATCTCTAGTGACTCACATCCTTTATTTAACCATTGGAGACCCACCACCGCCCCCATTGAGATTCACCATCTCTAGTGACTCACATCCTTTATTTAACCATTGGAGACCCACCACCACCACCACCCCCATTGAGATTCACCATCTCTAGTGACTCACATCCTTTATTTAACCATTGGAGACCCACCACCGCCCCCATTGAGATTCACCATCTCTAGTGACTCACATCCTTTATTTAACCATTGGAGACCCACCCCCATTGAGATTCACCATCTCTAAGTGACTCACATCCTTTATTTAACCATTGGAGACCCACCCCCATTGAGATTCACCATCTCTAGTGACTCACATCCTTTATTTAACCATTGGAGACCCACCACCACCACCCCCATTGAGATTCACCATCTCTAAGTGACTCACATCCTTTATTTAACCATTGGAGACCCACCACCACCCCCATTGAGATTCACCATCTCTAAGTGACTCACATCCTTTATTTAACCATTGGAGACCCACCACCACCACCACCCCCATTGAGATTCACCATCTCTAGTGACTCACATCCTTTATTTAACCATTGGAGACCCACCACCACCACCCCCATTGAGATTCACCATCTCTAGTGACTCACATCCTTTATTTAACCATCGGAGACCCACCACCACCACCACCCCCATTGAGATTCACCATCTCTAGTGACTCACATCCTTTATTTAACCATTGGAGACCCACCCCCATTGAGATTCACCATCTCTAAGTGACTCACGTCCTTTATTTAACCATTGGAGACCCACCAATTCACCACCCCCATTGAGATTCACCATCTCTAAGTGTCTCACATCCTTTATTTAACCATTGGAGACCCACCACCACCACCACCCCCATTGAGATTCACCATCTCTAGTGACTCACATCCTTTATTTAACCATTGGAGACCCACCACCACCCCCATTGAGATTCACCATCTCTAGTGACTCACATCCTTTATTTAACCATTGGAGACCCACCACCACCACCATTGAGATTCACCATCTCTAGTGACTCACATCCTTTATTTAACCATTGGAGACCCACCACCACCACCCCCATTGAGATTCACCATCTCTAAGTGACTCACATCCTTTATTTAACCATTAGAGACCCACCCCCATTGAGATTCACCATCTCTAAGTGACTCACATCCTTTATTTAACCATTGGAGACCCACCCCCATTGAGATTCACCATCTCTAAGTGACTCACATCCTTTATTTAACCATTGGAGACCCACCACCGCCCCCATTGAGATTCACCATCTCTAAGTGACTCACATCCTTTATTTAACCATTGGAGACCCACCCCCATTGAGATTCACCATCTCTAAGTGACTCACATCCTTTATTTAACCATTGGAGACCCACCCCCATTGAGATTCACCATCTCTAAGTGACTCACATCCTTTATTTAACCATTGCGATGGTCTCTCTCTCTCTAATGGTTAAATAAAGGACATTCATCAACAGGCCCCAGTAACAAGGGCCAGAGGTCTCCATGGCAACGCTTAGAGAGCGGTGGGGGGGGGGGGCTGTGAGGAGGGGGGGGGGGGCTGTGGGTGGGGGAGGTGGGTGCGTGAGACAATTTGCATAAAGGGGCGTGGTCATCATTTGCATAAGTTCGCTTCTGATTGGACAACGCCCCCCCCCCCCACACACTCTCCCCCTCCCCGCCAGGTGGGCGTGAAGTGATTTGCATACTCGGCTTCCTATTGGACAATTGTCGTCACCCCCCCCCCCCTCTATCCCCCCAAGCTCCGCCCCCTCCTCCAGCTCGCAATAGAAAGGGGGCGGGGCCAAGTCATTGTTGCTCCGCCCATTGTTAGTCGTGCTAAAGATAAAGCGACCCCAGGTAGCCTCTGGCAGGGCTGCAGGGGCAAGTGCTGTTAGTAGCAGCAGTGTCTATGTACTACACACACCACACAGAGACAAAGCTACCCCAGGTAGCCTCTAGCAAGGGCTGCAGGGGCAAGTGCTGTTAGTATCAGCAGTGTCTATGTACTACACACACCACACACAGACAAAGCTCCCCCAGGTAGCCTCTAGCAGGGCTGCAGGGGCAAGTGCTGTTAGTAGCAGCAGTGTCTATGTACTACACACACCACACAGAGACAAAGCTCCCCCAGGTAGCCTCTAGCAGGGCTGCAGGGGAAAGTGCTGTTAGTAGCAGCAGTGTCTATGTACTACACACACCACACAGAGACAAAGCTCCCCCAGGTAGCCTCTAGCAGGGCTGTAGGGGCAAGTGCTGTTAGTAGCAGCAGTGTCTATGTACTACACACACCACACACAGAAAAAGCTGCTCCAGGTAGCCTCTAGCAGGGCTGTAGGGGCAAGTGCTGTTAGTAGCAGCAGTGTCTATGTACTACACACACCACACACAGACAAAGCTCCCCCAGGTAGCGTCTAACAGGGCTGCAGGGGCAAGTGCTGTTAGTAGCAGCAGTGTCTATGTACTACACACACCACACAGAGACAAATCTCCCCCAGGTAGCCTCTAGCAAGGGCTGTAGGGGCAAGTGCTGTTAGTAGCAGCAGTGTCTATGTACTACACACACCACGCACAGACAAAGCTACCCCAGGTAGCCTCTAGCAAGGGCTGTAGGGGCAAGTGCTGTTAGTAGCAGCAGTGTCTATGTACTACACACACCACACACAAAGCTACCCCAGGTAGCGTCTAGCAGGGCCGTAGGGGCAAGTGCTGTTAGTAGCGAGTTGCAGCACCTATGGAGGCTACCGGCACTGTGGCTCAGATGCACACAGACACAGACACACACACAGACACACACACTGACACACACACAGACACACGCACACAGACAAATGCATAGACACGCACACACAGGCAAATATCCATACATACGGACACACACACAGACACACACATATACACACAGACACACACACAGACAAACAGACACACATACAGACACACACACACACACAGACACACACACACACAGACAAACAGACGCACATACAGACACACACACAGACACACAGACAGACACACACATACACACAGACACACACACAGACAAACAGACACACATACAGACACGCATACAGACACACAGACAGACACACATATAGACACACACACAGACACACATACATACACACACACACACAGACACACACACACACACAGACACACACACACACAGACACACACACACAGACACACACACACAGACACACACACACACACACAGACACACACACACACAGACACAGACACACACAGACACACACACAGACACACACACAGACGCACACACACTCAGACACACACACACACAGACACACACAGACACACACACAGACACACACACACAGACACACACACACACACAGACACACACACAGACGCACACACACACTCAGACACACACACACACTCAGACAGACACACACACACAGACACACACACAGACACACACACAGACACACACCACACACACACACAGACACACACACAGATACACACACACACAGACACACACACAGACGCACACACACACTCAGACACACACACACACAGACACACACACACAGACACACACACAGACACACACACACAGACACACACACACACAGACACACACACACACAGACACACACACAGACGCACACACACAGACACACACACACAGACACACACACAGACACACACACACAGACACACACACACACAGACACACACAGACACACACACAGACACACACACAGACGCACACACACACTCAGACACACACACACACAGACACACACACACAGACACACACACAGACACACACACACAGACACACACACAGACACACACACAGACGCACACACACAGACACACACACACACTGACACACACACAGACACACACAGACACACACACACAGACACACACACAGACACACACACACACACACAGACACACACACACACAGACACACACACAGATACACACACACACACAGACACACACACAGACGCACACACACACTCAGACACACACACACACAGACACACAGACACACACACAGACACACACACACAGACACACACACACACAGACACACACACACACACAGACACACACACAGACGCACACACACAGACGCACACACACAGACACACACACACACACACAGACACACACACACAGACACACACACACACACAGACACACACACACACACAGACACACACACAGACGCACACACACACACAGACGCACACACACACTCAGACACACACACACAGACACACACACACAGAATCACACACAGACACACACACACAGACACACACACACAGACACACACACAGACACACACACACAGACACACACACACACAGACACACACAGACACACACAGACACACACAGACACACACACAGACACACACACAGACGCACACACAGACGCACACACACTCAGACACACACACACAGACACACACACACAGAATCACACACAGACACACACACACAGACACACACACACACAGACACACACACACAGAATCACACACAGACACACACACACAGACACACACACACACAGACACACACACAGACACACACACACACAGACACACACACACACAGACACACACAGACACACACAGACACACACACAGACACACACACAGACACACACACACAGACACGGACGGGTGCGAGGTGGGGAGGGGCGGGGCGAGGGTGAGAGGGCGTGGCAAGGTCGTGGCGAGGGGCGGGGCGAGGGTGTGTGGGTGGGGGTGGTGCTGTGACGTCATAAGGACCACCCGACGTCTCGCGCTCGCTTAACGGTTTTTTTTCCCGCTTTTTCACTTTGCCCCCCCCACCCCCCACCCCCCACCCTCCACCCCACCGGGTATCGCCTTTAAACTCTGTGAAGGTTGTGGTGGTTGTGGTGATGGTGGTAGTGGGTTGGTGAAAAATCATTAGAAAAAAAACTTTTAATTTAAATTCAGTCGACATATTTAGCATCGAAGTGGTCGATTTTCCCTCAACTCCATTGTTTGTTTGGCCGTTGAGGAGTTCCGTTAATTTTTTTTTCTAAAATAATATAAAAAAACAAGGATTTTTTTTGTTATTCAACCGCTTTCGCTGAGGAATACTCCTCGCAGCACGGACAATTGTCGATCGGTGCGGCGAAGGATTCACGACGAAGGATTCACGACGAAGGAGGTGGTGGTGGTGGTGATGGTTGTGATGATGATTATTGCTATAACTTCAGTTTGACGTGGTAATCGTTTAACCCTAACTCGGCTGTTCGGTCGATTTGAGCGGTTAACTTCTCTGAGGGTCGCAAAAAATGTTGTTGTTTTAAAAATAATTCATCAATGAACTTATTACCTTCGAATAAGTGACATAGGTAAAGAAAATAAAATAAAAGATAAAAATAAAATAATAAAAAGTTTTAATAAATAAAATAATTAAAGTTTTTTCCTTCGAGTATTATGTTTTTTTTATATTTTTAAACCGAGTTCACTTCTTTAAAGTATAATACCACTCTCCCCTTCAACCCGCATCGCTATTTCTGAACTTTAACGAACTTACCGGTCGCGGAGTTTTAGTTTATTTTATTAAATCAATCGTGAAAAGTTCCCCCAAATTTTAAGTAAATTAAAGCCCCGTCAATTCTAATCATCATCATTATCATCATCGTAATTTTCGTTGTAACGAATTAACGTGAAGAGAGCTTTCAAATCGAATTCCCCACATCTTAGCGGCCTTCAAACAAAACCAAACAACGCAAACTAAGAATACCGATCACCTCCTACCAATAATCGATCAGAAAGCGATCGATATTTCTCCAAGCGCATCGGAGCAAGGCTCGACTCGACACACAGGCGATCAGGGGGGGGGGGGGGAGGGGAGGGTGGATCCGTAAGTATTCGAACGTCTTCCCTTTCGCGCGTATACGGATGCCTCGGTTAATGCGTTAAATATCAATATTTGTGTTAAATATAATTCTTCTTGGTTCTTTCGGTAAAGTCACGTCGAATGGATTAGCTGAGCCTTCTTAGCTTGTTGAAGGCTCTTATTTTATCCACCCTATTGTTTATCACACTGATACTATACATCGCCTTACACGTTGCAGTAAACATTTCGGTAAAGAACCAAGAAGATGAATCCCTGCAGTCACGAACGGTTTAAATTGAAAAATTAAATATAATTGTTAAAATATCAATATTTGCGAGCAGCTGTTAACCTACGAAGCGCTGTGGATCAATACGTTGGGTGAAACATTTACTTGTTACGTTTAAATTTCGATGTAAAGCTTCTTTCGTGACTGCAGGGATTCATCTTCTTGGTTCTTTCGGTAAAGTCGTCACGTAGAAGGGAAATAATAAAATAATAAAAATAAAACATAATAAAATACTATTATATAATAAAATAATATTATATTATTCAATTTCGATGTAAAGCTTTCGTGACTGCAGGGATTCATCTTCTTGGTTCTTTCGGTAAAGTCGCCACGTAGAAGGGAAGTAATAAAATAATAAAAATAAAACATAATAAAGTAATATAATAAAATAATAATATAATATAATATTAAATAAAATAATATAATATTACTTCCCTTCTACGTGACTTTACCGAAAGAACCAAGAAGATTGTTACGTTTATTTACGGAGTTTTTAAATGTATATATATATGTATGTTTGTGTGTGTGCGTGCGTGCGGTTAACTTTAAACGTTTTAATAAACGTTTCTTCTGGATAATTATTGAGGTTCATCGCTGCTGGCGAATGTGGTTAATAGTTTACGTAACTAGGCAAATTCATTACCGTAAATTAATAATTTCGTTAATAGTTATCAAGAATAAATATGTATTAGCGTAATTAACTCTGCCGTTGAATGGTTATATTAAGTAAATACATTATCGTAATTAACTCTGCTGTTGAATGGTTATCATAAGTAAATACATTACCATAATTAACTCTGCTGTTGAATGGTTATCATAAGTAAATACATTACCATAATTAACTCTGCCGTTGAATGGTTATCATAAGTAAATACATTACCGTAATTAACTCTGCCGTTGAATGGTTATCATAAGTAAATACATTACCTAATTAACTCTGCTGTTTAATGGTTATCATAAGTAAATACATTACCGTAATTAACTCTGCCGTTGAATGGTTATCATAAGTAAATACATTACCTAATTAACTCTGCTGTTGAATGGTTATCATAAGTAAATACATTACCGTAATTAACTCTGCCGTTGAATGGTTATCATAAGTAAATACATTACCGTAATTAACTCTGCTGTTTAATGGTTATCATAAGTAAATACATTACCGTAATTAACTCTGCTGTTGAATGGTTATCATAAGTAAATACATTACCGTAATTAACTCTGCCGTTGAATGGTTATCATAAGTAAATACATTACCGTAATTAACTCTGCTGTTGAATGGTTATCATAAGTAAATACATTACCGTAATTAACTCTGCTGTCGAATGGTTATATTAAATAAATACATTACCGTAATTAACTCTGCTGTTGAATGGTTATCATAAGTAAATACATTACCGTAATTAACTCTGCCGTTGAATGGTTATCATAAGTAAATACATTACCGTAATTAACTCTGCCGTTGAATGGTTATCATAAGTAAATACATTACCGTAATTAACTCTGCCGTTGAATGGTTATCATAAGTAAATACATTACCTAATTAACTCTGCTGTTGAATGGTTATCATAAGTAAATACATTACCGTAATTAACTCTGCCGTTGAATGGTTATCATAAGTAAATACATTACCGTAATTAACTCTGCTGTTGAATGGTTATCATAAGTAAATACATTACCGTAATTAACTCTGCTGTTGAATGGTTATCATAAGTAAATACATTACCGTAATTAACTCTGCTGTTGAATGGTTATATTAAGTAAATACATTACCTAATTAACTCTGCTGTTGAATGGTTATCATAAGTAAATACATTACCGTAATTAACTCTGCTGTTGAATGGTTATCATAAGTAAATACATTACCGTAATTAACTTTGCTGTTGAATGGTTATATTAAGTAAATACATTACCGTAATTAACTCTGCTGTTGAATGGTTATCATAAGTAAATACATTACCTAATTAACTCTGCTGTTGAATGGTTATCATAAGTAAATACATTACCGTAATTAACTCTGCTGTTGAATGGTTATATTAAGTAAATACATTAAAGTAATTAACTATTTCGTGAATGGTTATCCTAAGTAAATATATTACCGTAATTAACTATTTCGTTAATGGTTATATTAAGTAAATACATTACCGTAATTAACTCTGCTGTTGAAGAGTTATAATTAGTGAATATATTACCGTAATTAACTGTTTCTTACATCGTTATAAGTAAATATTTTACCGTGATGAATTGTTTCGTTAATAATTATCTTAAGTGAATAAATTACCGCAATTAACTCTGCTGTTGAAGAGTTCTAATTAGTAAATATTTTACCGCAATTAACTCTTTCTTTAAAGTTATAATAATTAAATATTTAACCGTAATTAACTATTTCGTGAATAGATATCCTAACTAAATAAAAAACCGTAATTAACTCTGCTGTGAATAGTTATGATAAGTAAATGTATTACCCTAATTCACTCTTTCATTAATAGCTATAATGAGTAAGTGTTTTATCGTAATTAACTCTTTGAGAAGAGTTAAAATTAGTACAATTTTACCATAATTAACTCTGTTGTGAATGTTTATCAGTAGTGAATATATTATCGTAATTAACTCTGTTGTGAATAGTTTATCAGTAGTGAATATATTATCGTAATTAACTCTGTTGTGAATGTTTATCAGTAGTGAATATATTATCGTAATTAACTCTGTTGTGAATAGTTTATCAGTAGTGAATATATTACTGTAATTAACTCTGTTGTGAATAGTTTATCAGTAGTGAATATATTATCGTAATTAACTCTGTTGTGAATGTTTATCAGTAGTGAATATATTATCGTAATTAACTCTGTCGTGAATAGTTTATCAGTAGTGAATATATTATCGTAATTAACTCTGTTGTGAATGTTTATCAGTAGTGAATATATTACTGTAATTAACTCTGTCGTGAATGTTTATCAGTAGTGAATATATTATCGTAATTAACTCTGTTGTGAATGTTTATCAGTAGTGAATATATTACTGTAATTAACTCTGTCGTGAATGTTTATCAGTAGTGAATATATTATCGTAATTAACTGTGTTGTGAATGTTTATCAGTAGTGAATATATTATCGTAATTAACTCTGTTGTGAATAGTTTATCAGTAGTGAATATATTACTGTAATTAACTCTGTTGTGAATAGTTTATCAGTAGTGAATATATTATCGTAATTAACTCTGTTGTGAATAGTTTATCAGTAGTGAATATATTATCGTAATTAACTCTGTTGTGAATAGTTTATCAGTAGTGAATATATTATCGTAATTAACTCTGTTGTGAATAGTTTATCAGTAGTGAATATGTTACTGTAATTAACTCTGTTGTGAATGTTTATCAGTAGTGAATATATTATCGTAATTAACTCTGTTGTGAATAGTTTATCAGTAGTGAATATGTTACTGTAATTAACTCTGTTGTGAATAGTTTATCAGTAGTGAATATATTATCGTAATTAACTCTGTTGTGAATAGTTTATCATTAGTGAATATTTTACCGTAATTAACTCTGTCGTGAATAGATATCCTAACTAAATATTTTACCGTAATTAACTCTTTCTTAAATAGTTAACTTTAGTCAATAAATTACCGTAATTAACTCTGTTGTGAATAGTTTATCATTAGTAAATGTATTACCGTAATTAACTCTTTATTAAATAGTTATAGTGAATATTTTAACACAATAAACTGTTTCGTTACTAAATAGCCTAAGTAAATGTGTTACCGTAATTAGCTAGTTTGTAAATAGTTAGCATAAGTAAATAAATTATCGTAATTAACTATACGAGAAGAGTTAAAATTAGTGAATATTTTACCGTAATTAACTATTTCTTTAAAAGTTATAATAAGTTAATATTTTACCGTAATTAACTATTTCGTGAATAGATATCCTAACTAAATAAATTACCGTAATTAACTCTGTTGTGAATAGTTATGATAAGTAAATGTATTACCCTAATTCACTCTTTCATTAATAGCTATAATAAGTAAGTGTTTTATCGTAATTAACTCTTTGAGAAGAGTTAAAATTAGTACAATTTTACCATAATTAACTCTGTTGTGAATGTTTATCAGTAGTGAATATATTATCGTAATTAACTCTGTTGTGAATAGTTTATCAGTAGTGAATATATTACTGTAATTAACTCTGTTGTGAATAGTTTATCAGTAGTGAATATATTATCGTAATTAACTCTGTTGTGAATGTTTATCAGTAGTGAATATATTATCGTAATTAACTCTGTCGTGAATGTTTATCAGTAGTGAATATATTATCGTAATTAACTCTGTTGTGAATAGTTTATCAGTAGTGAATATGTTACTGTAATTAACTCTGTTGTGAATAGTTTATCAGTAGTGAATATATTATCGTAATTAACTCTGTTGTGAATAGTTTATCAGTAGTGAATATATTATCGTAATTAACTCTGTTGTGAATGTTTATCAGTAGTGAATATGTTACTGTAATTAACTCTGTTGTGAATAGTTTATCAGTAGTGAATATATTATCGTAATTAACTCTGTTGTGAATAGTTTATCAGTAGTGAATATATTATCGTAATTAACTCTGTTGTGAATAGTTTATCAGTAGTGAATATATTACTGTAATTAACTCTGTTGTGAATAGTTTATCATTAGTGAATATTTTACCGTAATTAACTATTTCGTGAATAGAGATCCTAAGTAAATATTTTACCGTAATTAACTATTTCTTTAAAAGTTATAATTAGTCAATATCTTACCGCAATGAACTCTTTCTTAAATAGTTACCAATAGGAAATATTTTACCGTAATTAACTATTTCGTGAATAGATATCCTAACTAAATATTTTACCGTAATTAACTATTTCGTGAATAGAGATCCTAAGTAAATATTTTACCGTAATTAACTATTTCTTTAAAAGTTATAATTAGTCAATATCTTACCGCAATGAACTCTTTCTTAAATAGTTACCAATAGGAAATATTTTACCGTAATTAACTATTTCGTGAATAGATATCCTAACTAAATATTTTACCGTAATTAACTATTTCGTGAATAGAGATCCTAAGTAAATATTTTACCGTAATTAACTATTTCTTTAAAAGTTATAATTAGTCAATATCTTACCGCAATGAACTCTTTCTTAAATAGTTACCAATAGGAAATATTTTACCGTAATTAACTATTTCGTGAATAGATATCCTAACTAAATATTTTCCCGTAATTAACTGTTTCTGTTTCTTAAATAGTTAATATTAGTAAATAAATTATCGTAATTAACTATTTCGTGATGAGTTAGAATCAGTAAATATTTTACCGCAATGAACTCTTTCTTAAATAGTTACCAATACGAAATATTTTATCGTAATTAACTCTGCCGTGTATATATAATTAGTTAAAATATTACCGTAATTAATGCTCTGATAAATGGTTATCATAAGTCAATATATTAGCGTAATTAACTATTTCGTGAAATGTTATCATTAGTAAACATATTACCGTAATGAACACTTTCTTACAAAGTTATAAGTAAATGTATTACCGTAATTAACTATTTCGTAAATAGTTATCCTAAGCAAATATATTACCGTAATTAACGATTTGTTAATCATTAGTCATTACATTAGCGTAATTAACTATTTCTTAAATAGTTATCAGTAGTAAATATATTACAGTAATTCACTATTTCGTTAAAAGTTATCCTAAGTAAATGTATTATCGTAATTAACTCTTTCCTAAGTAGTTATGATTAGTACATATATGACGTAAATTTCGATGTAAAGCTTTCGTGACTGCAGGGATTCATCTTCTTGGTTCTTTCGGTAAAGTCGTCACGTAGAAGGGAAATAATAAAATAATAAAAATAAACATAATCAAATACAATTCTCACGACGTTTCGGCCACAACGCAAGCAGCCGTCCTCAGGTGAAGAACAGGTCTGTCGGAAAGACAGCGTCTGAATGAGCACCACCAGGCTTGGCAGCGTATATACTTAAATATATACTTAAATATACGCTGCCAAGCTTGGTGGTGTTCAGAAGAACAGGTCTGTCGGAAAGACAGCGTCTGAATGAACACCACCATGCTTGGCAGCGTATATTTAAGCTGGGTTAGAGGGGGAAGGGCGCCTTGACAAAGGAATTTGCATATCAACGGTAATCAATCAACTTCAAGGACAGTGCACACACATTATCAGAGTTGTGTGTTTTGTTTGCATTCCGACTGCAGGTATTGTGGTCAATGCAAACATGACTCCTTGTAAAAAAGGTGTCAGTTTTGTTGCCAGATAGAAGGGTAAAAAAACAATTATCATATTTTTTACTGGCAAAGGAGGTGCCAATGGTGTAAATGCTTTACCCCGAGTTCTCATACTCTGATGGTGCGTTGTCTTTGAGTTGTGCGCCTTTTGGCGTCATCTGGTCCAACGCCATGTGAGACTAGGCTCTAAGGAAAGCTGTCTCGGGTGTGGACCAATCAACTTCAAGGACAGTGCACATATATTATCAGAGTTGTGTTTTTTGTTTGCATTCCGACCGCAGGTATTGTGGTCTATGCAAACATGACTCCTTGTAAAAAAGGTGTCAGTTTTGTTGCCAGATAAAAGGGTAAAAATACAATTATCATATTTTTCTACTGGCAAAGGAGGTTCCAATGGTGTAAACGCTTTATCTCGAGCTCTCATACTCTGATGGTGCTTTGTCTTTGAGTTGTGTTTACAAATGATCACTCTTCTCGCAGAGTTAACTGCGATAAAACATGTACTTATTATAGCTATTAATGAAAGAAGTAATTACGATAATATATTTACTTATCATAACTATTTACTAAAGAGTTAATTATGGTAATATTTTAACTCTATTATATATATACAGAAGAGTTAATTACGGTAAAATATTTCGATGTAAAGCTTTCGTGACTGCAGGGATTCATCTTCTTGGTTCTTTCGGTAAAGTCGTCACGTAGAATGGAAATAATAAAATAATGAAAATAAAACTTAATCATTTAAGAAAGAGTTCATTGCGGTAAAATATCTACTAATTATAACTCATCACGACAGAGTTAATTACGATAATGTATTTACTTATGATAACTATTTAAGAAAGAGTTACTTACAGGAATGTATTTACTGATTAAAACA
The DNA here is from genome assembly GCF_964198595.1 of Lampetra fluviatilis. Lineage (NCBI taxonomy): Eukaryota > Metazoa > Chordata > Hyperoartia > Petromyzontiformes > Petromyzontidae > Lampetra > Lampetra fluviatilis. The sequence goes on along the minus strand of NW_027620432.1, from coordinate 108,179 downwards.
TTTCGCAACAGAGTTAATTACTATAATTTATTTACTTATGAAAACTATTTACTGCAGAGTTAATTACAGTAATTAATTTACAAATGATAGCTATTCACTCAGACTTAACTAAGATATTACATTTATCTTCTTGATTCTTTCGGTAAAGTCATAATAATAAAATAATAAAAATGTAACATTATAAAATAATAAACTAATAAAAAATAAAACTTAATAAAATATTTTATTATGTTTTCATAAGTAAAATAAAATATTTTATTATGTTTAATTTTTATTATTTTATTATTTTCCTTCTACGTGACTTCACCGAAAGAACCAAGAAGATGAATCTCTGCAGTCACGAAAGCTTTAAATCGAAATATATTAAAATAATTCTCACGACGTTTCGGCCACAACGCAAGCAGCCGTCCTCAGGTGAAGAACAGGTCTGTCGGAAAGACAGCGTCTCATTCAGACGCTGTCTTCCCGACAGACCTGTTCTTCTGAACACCACCAAGCTTGGCAGCGTATATTTAAGTATATATTTAAGTATATACGCTGCCAAGCTTGGTGGTGCTCATTCAGACGCTGTCTTTCCGACAGACCTGTTCTTCTGAACACCACCAAGCTTGGCAGCGTATATTTAAGTATATATTTAAGTATATATTTAAGTATGTACGCTGCCAAGCTTGGTGGTGCTCATTCAGACGCTGTCTTTCCGACAGACCTGTTCTTCTGAACACCACCAAGCTTGGCAGCGTATATTTAAGTATATATTTAAGTATATATTTAAGTATGTACGCTGCCAAGCTTGGTGGTGCTCATTCAGACGCTGTCTTTCCGACAGACCTGTTCTTCTGAACACCACCAAGCTTGGCAGCGTATATTTAAGTATATATTTAAGTATATACGCTGCCAAGCTTGGTGGTGCTCATTCAGACGCTGTCTTTCCGACAGACCTGTTCTTCTGAACACCACCAAGCTTGGCAGCGTATATTTAAGTATATATTTAAGTTTATACGCTGCCAAGCTTGGTGGTGCTCATTCAGACGCTGTCTTTCCGACAGACCTGTTCTTCACCTGAGGACGGCTGCTTGCGTTGTGGCCGAAACGTCGTGAGAATTATTTTATTATGTTTTATTTTTATTACTTTATTATTTCCCTTCTACGTGGCGACTTTACCGAAAGAACCAAGAAGATGAATCCCTGCAGCAGTCACGAAAGAAGCTTTACATCGAAATACTACATTTACTTATTATGAATATTAATGAACTAGTTAATTACAGTCATTTATTTACTATTGATCACGATTTTCGAAAGAGTTAATTGCGGTAACAAATTGACTTAGGATTCAGTGTAATATTACGGGTATCGATTTTATCTTTTCACATTATAAGCAAGCGGTGAAAGGTCGGGTGCTGATACTACTTGCTACTCACAGCACTTGCCCCTACAGCCCTGCTAGAGGCTACCTGGGGGAGCTTTGTCTGTGTGTGGTCTGTGTAGTACATAGACACTGCTGCTGCTACTAACAGCACTTGCCCCTACAGACCTGCTAGAGGCTACCTGGGGGAGCTTTGTCTGTGTGTGGTGTGTGTGCTACTAACAGCAGCAGTGTCTATGTACTACACACACCACACACAGACAAAGCTACCCCAGGTAGCCTCTAGCAGGTCTGTAGGGGCAAGTGCTGTTAGTAGCAGCAGCAGCATCAGTGTCTATGTACTACACACACCACACACAGACAAAGCTACCCCAGGTAGCCTCTAGCAGGGCTGTAGGGGCAAGTGCTGTTAGTAGCAGCAGCAGCATCAGTGTCTATGTACTACACACACCACACAGCACGTGCTGGTTGAGGGGGCGTGGTCACGTGGTGGTTGATGGGGGTGATGGTCACGTGGTGGTGGAGTGGGAGACGTGGGGGGTGATGGTCACGTAGTGGTTGAGTGGGAAGGGGTTGGTCACGTGGTGGTTGAGTGGGGCGTGGTCACGTGGTGGTTGAGTGGGGGAGGGTTGGTCACGTGGGGGTTGAGTGGGAGACGTGGGGGGTGATGGCCACGTGGTGGGTGTGGGAGACGTGGGGGAGGGGTGGGAGGTTGATCACGTGGTGTTTGATTGGGGGGGGGTCACGTGGTGGTTGAGTTGGGGGGGGTGGTCACGTGGTGGTTGAGTTGGGGTGGGTGATCACGTGGTGGTTGAGAAAGGGAGACGTAGTGGGAGGGGTGACGATCACGTAGTTTACGGAAAGCTTGAGCCGGTTTAGCGATGTGAGAGATGTGGAGAAGTGGATTCTACAGAATCACAGAGACCCACAGAGACCCACAGAGACCCACAGAGATCCATAGAGACCCACAGAGACCCACAGAGACCCACAGAGATCCATAGAGACCCATAGAGACCCATAGAGACCCACAGACACCCACAGAGACCCACAGAGACCCATAGAGACCTATAGAGACCCACAGACACCCACAGAGACCCATAGAGACCCACAGAGAGCCACAGACACCCACAGAGACCCACAGAGACCCATACACATAGACACCCACAGAGACCCACAGAGACCCACACAGACCCACACAGACCCACAAAGACCCACAGAGACCCACAGACACCCACAGAGACCCACAGAGACCCATACACATAAACACCCACAGAGACCCACAGAGACCCACACAGACCCACAGAGACCCATAGAGACCCATAGAGACCCACAGAGACCCACAGAGACCCACAGAGACCCACAGACACCCACAGAGACCCATACACATAGACACCCACAGAGACCCACAGAGACCCACAGAGACCCACACAGACCCACAGAGACCCACAGAGACCCACACAGACCCATTGAGACCCATAGTCTCTGTGTAAGTCTATGGGTTTCTATGTGAGTTTATGGGTCTCTGTGTGAGTCTATGGGTCTCTATGTGAGTCTATGGGTTTCTGTGTGAGTCTGTGGATCTCTGTGTGATTCTATGGGTCTCTATGTGAGTCTATGGGTCTCTGTGTGAGTCTATGGGTCTCAATGTGAGTCTATGGGTCTCTGTGTGAGTCTATGGGTCTCTGTGTGAGTCTATGGGTCTATGTGTGAGTCTATGGGTCTCTGTGTGAGTCTATGGGTTTATGTGAGTCTATGGGTCTCTATCTGAGTCTATGGGTCTCTATGTGAGTCTATGGGTGTCTGTGTGAGTTTATGGGTCTCTTTGTGAGTCTATGGGTCTCTATGTGAGTCTGTGGATCTCTGTGTGAATCTATGGGTCTCTGTGTGAGTCTATGGGTCGCTATATGAGTCTATGGGTCTCTGTGTGAGTCTGTGGGTCTCTGTGGGAGTCTATGGGTCTCTATGTGAGTCTATGGGTCTCTATGTGAGGCTATGGGTCTATGTGAGTCTATGGGTCTCTATGTGAGTCTGTTGGTCTCTGTGGGAGTCTATGGGTCTCTGTGTGAGTCTGTGGGTCTCTGTGTGAGTCTATGGGTCTCTATGTGAGACTATGGGTCTTTGTTAGTCTATGGGTCTCTATGTGAGTCTATGGGTCTCTGTGTGAGTCTATGGGTCTCTGTGAGTCTATGGGTCTCTATGTGAGTCTATGGGTCTCTGTGTGAGTCTTTGGGTCTCTGTGTGAGTCTTTGGGTTTATGTGAGTCTATGGGTCTCTATCTGAGTCTATGGGTCTCTATGTGAGTCTATGGGTGTCTGTGTGAGTTTATGGGTCTCTTTGTGAGTCTATGGGTCTCTGTGTGAGTCTGTGGATCTCTGTGTGAGTCAATGGGTCTCTGTGTGAGTCTATGGGTTTATGTGAGTCTATGGGTCTCTATCTGAGTCTATGGGTATCTATGTGAGTCTATGGGTCTATGTGTGAGTCTATGGGTCTCTGTGTGAGTCTATAGGTTTATGTGAGTCTATGGGTCTCTATCTGAGTCTATGGGTCTCTATGTGAGTCTATGGGTCTCTGTGTGAGTTTATGGGTCTCTTTGTGAGTCTATGGGTCTCTGTGTGAGTCTATGGGTCTCTATGTGAGTCTATGGGTCTCTATGTGAGTCTATGGGTCTATGTGAGTCTATGGGTCTCTATGTGAGTCTACGGGTCTATGTGAGTCTATGGGTCTCTATGTGAGTCTATGGGTCTATGTGAGTCTATGCGTCTCTGTGTGAGTCTTTGGGTCTATGTGAGTCTATGCGTCTCTGTGTGAGGCTTTGGGTCTCTGTGTGAGTCTATGGGTCTATGTGAGTCTATGGGTCTCTGTGTGAGTCTATGGGTCTCTATGTGAGTCTATGGGTCTCTGTGTGAGTCTATGGGTCTCTGTGAGTCTATGGGTCTCTATGTGAGTCTATGGGTCTCTGTGTGAGTCTTTGGGTCTCTATGTGAGTCTATGGGTCTATGTGAGTCTGTGGGTCTCTGTGTGAGTCTATGGGTCTCTATGTGAGTCTATGGGTCTATGTGAGTCTATGGGTCTTTATGTGAGTCTATGGGTCTCTGTGTGAGTCTATGGGTCTCTGTGTGAGTCTATGGGTCTATGTGAGTCTATGGGTCTCTGTGTGAGTCTATGGGTCTCTATGTGAGTCTATGGGTCTATGTGAGTCTATGGGTCTCTATGTGAGTCTATGGGTCTATGTGAGTCTATGGGTCTCTATGTGAGTCTATGGGTCTATGTGAGTCTTTGCGTCTCTGTGTGAGTCTTTGGGTCTCTGTGTGAGTCTATGGGTCTATGTGAGTCTATGGGTCTCTGTGTGAGTCTATGGGTCTCTATGTGAGTCTATGGGTCTATGTGAGTCTATGGGTCTCTATGTGAGTCTATGGGTCTATGTGAGTCTATGGGTCTCTATGTGAGTCTATGGGTCTATGTGAGTCTATGCGTCTCTGTGTGAGTCTTTGGGTCTATGTGAGTCTATGCGTCTCTGTGTGAGGCTTTGGGTCTCTGTGTGAGTCTATGGGTCTATGTGAGTCTATGGGTCTCTGTGTGAGTCTATGGATCTCTATGTGAGTCTATGGGTCTCTGTGTGAGTCTATGGGTCTCTGTGAGTCTATGGGTCTCTATGTGAGTCTATGGGTCTCTGTGTGAGTCTTTGGGTCTCTATGTGAGTCTATGGGTCTATGTGAGTCTGTGGGTCTCTGTGTGAGTCTATGGGTCTCTATGTGAGTCTATGGGTCTATGTGAGTCTATGGGTCTTTATGTGAGTCTATGGGTCTCTGTGTGAGTCTATGGGTCTCTGTGTGAGTCTATGGGTCTATGTGAGTCTATGGGTCTCTGTGTGAGTCTATGGGTCTCTATGTGAGTCTATGGGTCTATGTGAGTCTATGGGTCTCTATGTGAGTCTATGGGTCTATGTGAGTCTATGGGTCTCTATGTGAGTCTATGGGTCTATGTGAGTCTTTGCGTCTCTGTGTGAGTCTTTGGGTCTCTGTGTGAGTCTATGGGTCTATGTGAGTCTATGGGTCTCTGTGTGAGTCTATGGGTCTCTATGTGAGTCTATGGGTCTATGTGAGTCTATGGGTCTCTATGTGAGTCAATGGGTCTATGTGAGTCTATGGGTCTCTATGTGAGTCTATGCGTCTCTGTGTGAGTCTTTGGGTCTCTGTGTGAGTCTATGGGCCTCCCCTAGGTCGACTCAGCCTCAAATGAGTAGCTGGTGTAGCTGTGGTGTAGTGAGCATCGCTAGCACTGGGGAGACAAAGGCGGCCGGGCGTGGTGCTGGCCACCCACCCCCTCTGTGTGTGCCATAGTGCTCGCTAACAGCACTTGCCCCTACAGCCTGCTAGAGGCTACACGGGGGATCTTTGTCTTTAGTGATGATGGTGGTGGTGGTGGTGGTGGTGATGGTGGTGATGATGGTAGTGATGGCGGTGATGGTGATGATGTTGATGATGATGTTGATGATGATGTTGATGATGTTGATGGTAGTGATGGTGATGATGATGGTGGTGATGGTGGTGATGGTGATGATGTTGATGATGATGTTGATGATGATGTTGATGATGGTAGTGATGGTGATGATGTTGGTGATAATGGTGATGATGATGATGGTGATGATGTTGATGATGGTAGTGATGGTGATGATGGTGATGATTGGGATGATGATGGTGGTGATGATGATGATGATGGTGATGATGTTGTTGTTGATGGTGATAATGGTGATGATAATGATGGTGATGATGCTGATGATGTTCATGTTGATGATGTTGATGGTGATGATGGTGATGGTGATGTTGACGATGGTGATGATGGTGATGATGGTGATGGTGGTGATGTTGATGATGTTGATGGTGATGATGGTGATGATGTTGATGATGATGTTGATGATGTTTATGATGTTGATGTTGATGATGTTGATGATGTTGATGATGATGGTGATGATGTTGTTGATGTTGATGCTGATGGTGATGATGTTGATGATGTTGGTGATGATGCTGATGGTGATGATGTTGATGATGATGTTGATGTTGATGATGTTGATCATGTTGATGTTGTTGATGTTGATGATGTTGATGTTATTGATGTTGATGCTGATGCTGATGATGTTGATGCTGATGGTGATGATGTTGATGATGATGATGGTGATGATGTTGATGTTGATGTTGTTGATGTTGATGATGTTGATGGTGATGATGTTGATGGTGATGGTGATGATGTTGTTGATGTTGATGCTGATGGTGATGATGTTGATGATGTTGGTGATGATGCTGATGGTGATGATGTTGATGATGATGTTGATGATGATGATGGTGATGATGTTGTTGATGATGTTTATGATGTTGATGATGTTGATGGTGATGATGTTGATGGTGCACTCATCAACATCACCATCAACATCATCATCAACATCATCACCTCCCCGAGTTTCGAGACCGAGGAATGTGGCGAGAAAGTGGAAAATCGGAGGGTGATCACAGCAGAGGTGAAATTACATAATGGTTGTAGTGTGGTGTGTGTGGTGTGTGTGGTGTGTGTGGTGTGTGGTGTGTGTGGTGTGGTGTGTGTGGTGTGTGTGTGTGTGGTGTGTGTGGTGTGTGTGTGTGTGGTGTGTGTGGTGTGGTGTGTGTGGTGTGTGTAGTGTGGTGTGTGTGGTGTGTGTGTGGTGTGTGTGTGGTGTGTGTGGTGTGTGTGGTGTGTGTGGTGTGTGTGGTGTGTGGTGTGTGTGGTGTGTGTGTGTGGAGGGTGTGGTGTGTGTGGTGTGTGTGGAGGGTGTGGTGTGTGTGTGGTGTGTGTGGAGGGTGGTGTGTGTGTGGTGTGTGTGGTGTGTGTGGAGTGTGTGGTGTGTGTGGTGTGTGTAGTGTGTGTGGTGTGTGTGTGGTGTGTGTGTGTGGGAGGTGTGTGGGGGGTGTGTGGGGGGTGTGTTTGTGGGGTTTGTGTGTGTGGTGTGGTGTGTGGTGTGTATGTGGTGTGTGTGTGGTGTAGTGTGTGTGGTTTGTGGTGTGTGTGTGGTGTGTGGTGTGTGTGGGGGGTGTGTGTGTGGTGTGTGGTGTGTGTGGTGTGTGTGGTGTGGTGTGTGTGGTGTGTGTGGGGTGTGTGTGTGTGGGGTATGTGTGTGTGTGTGTGTTGGTGTGGGTTCGATCCCGGACCCTGTGAGATGTTGACTACCTCGCCTGGTCTACAGGAGGTCGTGGGGTCTGCTGCTGCTGTCTATGATGTTGAAGTCTCTCCTCGTGGTGGTCGCTGCGTTGATTTTTGTCTCTGGGTCCTCCTCCGGATTTCCCCTCCACGTTTAGAATCAACATCGCCACTCGTTTAGAGTTCGTTGGCTGTGTGGGTCTCTATGGGTATGGGTCTCTGTGGGTCTCTATGAGTATGGGTCTCTGTGAGTGTGGGTCTCTGTGAGTGTGGGTCTCTGTGAGTGTGGGTCTCTATGGGTATGGGTCTCTATGAGTATGGGTCTCTATGGGTATGGGTCTCTGTGGGTCTCTATGAGTATGGGTCTCTGTGAGTGTGGGTCTCTGTGAGTGTGGGTCTCTGTGAGTGTGGGTCTCTGTGGGTCTCTATGAGTATGGGTCTCTATGAGTGTGGGTCTCTATGGGTATGGGTCTCTGTGGGTCTCTATGAGTATGGGTCTCTGTGAGTGTGGGTCTCTGTGAGTGTGGGTCTCTGTGGGTCTCTATGAGTATGGGTCTCTGTGAGTGTGGGTCTCTATGACTATGGGTCTCTATGAGTATGTGTCTCTATGAGTATGGGTCTCTGTGAGTGTGGGTTTCTATGAGTATGGGTCTCTGTGAGTGTGGGTCTCTATGAGTGTGGGTCTCTGTGTGTCTCTATGAGTATGAGTCTCTGTGAGTGTGGGTCTCTGTGAGTGTGGGTCTCTGTGGGTCTCTATGAGTATGGGTCTCTGTGAGTGTGGGTCTCTATGAGTATGGGTCTCTATGAGTATGTGTCTCTATGAGTGTGGGTCTCTATGAGTGTGGGTCTCTGTGAGTGTGGGTCTCTATGAGTATGGGTCTCTATGAGTATGGGTCTCTGTGAGTGTGGGTCTCTATGAGTGTGTGTCTCTATGAGTGTGGGTCTCTGTGAGTGTGGGTCTCTATGAGTGTGGGTCTCTGTGAGTATGGGTCTCTATGAGTGTGGGTCTCTATGAGTATGGGTCTCTATGAGTATGGGTCTCTATGAGTATGTGTCTCTGTGAGTGTGGGTCTCTATGAGTATGGGTCTCTATGAGTATGGGTCTCTGTGAGTATGGGTCTCTGTGAGTGTGGGTCTCTATGAGTGTGGGTCTCTATGAGTGTGGGTCTCTATGAGTGTGGGTCTTTGTGAGTGTGGGTCTCTATGAGTGTGTGTCTCTATGAGTATGGGTCTCTATGAGTATGGGTCTCTATGAGTATGTGTCTCTATGAGTGTGGGTCTCTGTGAGTGTGGGTCTCTATGAGTGTGTGTCTCTATGAGTGTGGGTCTCTATGAGTATGGGTCTCTATGAGTATGTGTCTCTATGAGTGTGGGTCTCTGTGAGTGTGGGTCTCTATGAGTGTGGGTCTCTATGAGTATGGGTCTCTATGAGTGTGGGTCTCTGTGAGTGTGGGTCTCTATGAGTATGGGTCTCTATGAGTATGGGTCTCTATGAGTATGGGTCTCTGTGAGTATGGGTCTCTATGAGTGTGGGTCTCTATGAGTATGGGTCTCTATGAGTATGGGTCTCTATGAGTATGTGTCTCTATGAGTGTGGGTCTCTATGAGTATGGGTCTCTATGAGTATGTGTCTCTATGAGTGTGGGTCTCTATGAGTATGGGTCTCTATGAGTATGGGTCTCTATGAGTATGTGTCTCTATGAGTGTGGGTCTCTATGAGTGTGGGTCTCTATGAGTATGGGTCTCTATGAGTATGGGTCTCTGTGAGTGTGGGTCTCTATGAGTATGGGTCTCTGTGAGTGTGGGTCTCTATGAGTGTGGGTCTCTATGAGTATGTGTCTCTATGAGTATGGGTCTCTATGAGTATGTGTCTCTATGAGTGTGGGTCTCTATGAGTATGGGTCTCTGTGAGTGTGGGTCTCTATGAGTGTGGGTCTCTATGAGTGTGGGTCACTGTGAGTGTGGGTCTCTATGAGTATGGGTCTCTATGAGTATGGGTCTCTATGAGTGTGGGTCTCTATGAGTGTGGGTCTCTATGAGTGTGGGTCTCTATGAGTATGGGTCTCTATGAGTATGGGTCTCTGTGAGTATGGGTCTCTATGAGTGTGGGTCTCTATGAGTATGGGTCTCTATGAGTATGGGTCTCTATGAGTGTGGGTCTCTATGAGTATGGGTCTCTATGAGTGTGGGTCTCTATGAGTATGGGTCTCTATGAGTGTGGGTCTCTATTAGTGTGGGTCTCTATGAGTGTGGGTCTCTATGAGTGTGGATCTCTGTGAGTGTGGGTCTCTATGAGTGTGGGTCTCTATGAGTGTGGGTCTCTATGAGTGTGGGTCTCTGTGAGTGTGGGTCTCTATGAGTGTGGGTCTCGATGAGTATGGGTCTCTATGAGTGTGGGTCTCTATGAGTGTGGGTCTCTGTGAGTGTGGGTCTCTATGAGTGTGGGTCTCTATGAGTATGGGTCTCTATGAGTGTGGGTCTCTATGAGTGTGGGTCTGTATGACTGTGGGTCTCTATGAGTGTGGGTCTCTATGAGTATGGGTCTCTATGAGTATGGGTCTCTATGAGTGTGGGTCTCTGTGAGTATGGGTCTCTATGAGTGTGGGTCTCTATGAGTATGTGTCTCTATGAGTGTGGGTCTCTGTGAGTATGGGTCTCTATGAGTGTGGGTCTCTATGAGTATGGGTCTCTATGAGTATGGGTCTCTATGAGTGTGTGTCTCTGTGAGTGTGGGTCTCTATGAGTATGGGTCTCTGTGAGTATGGGTCTCTATGAGTGTGGGTCTCTGTGAGTATGGGTCTCTATGAGTGTGGGTCTCTATGAGTATGGGTCTCTATGAGTATGGGTCTCTATGAGTGTGGGTCTCTATGAGTATGGGTCTCTGAGTGTGGGTCTCTATGAGTATGGGTCTCTATGAGTGTGGGTCTCTATTAGTGTGGGTCTCTATGAGTGTGGGTCTCTATGAGTGTGGATCTCTGTGAGTGTGGGTCTCTATGAGTGTGGGTCTCTATGAGTATGGGTCTCTATGAGTGTGGGTCTCTATGAGTGTGTGTCTCTATGAGTATGGGTCTCTATGAGTGTGGGTCTCTGTGAGTGTGGGTCTCTATGAGTGTGTGTCTCTATGAGTATGGGTCTCTATGAGTGTGGGTCTCTATGAGTGTGGGTCTCTATGAGTGTGTGTCTCTATGAGTATGGGTCTCTATGAGTATGGGTCTCTGTGAGTATGGGTCTCTATGAGTGTGGGTCTCTGTGAGTGTGGGTCTCTATGAGTGTGGGTCTCTGTGAGTGTGGGTCTCTATGAGTGTGGGTCTCTGTGAGTATGGGTCTCTATGAGTATGGGTCTCTATGAGTGTGGGTCTCTGTGAGTATGGGTCTCTATGAGTGTGGGTCTCTATGAGTGTGGGTCTCTGTGAGTGTGGGTCTCTATGAGTGTGGGTCTCTGTGAGTGTGGGTCTCTATGAGTGTGGGTCTCTATGAGTGTGGGTCTCTGTGAGTTTGGGTCTCTGTGAGTGTGGGTCTCTATGAGTGTGGGTCTCTGTGAGTGTGGGTCTCTATGAGTTTGGGTCTCTGTGAGTTTGGGTCTCTGTGAGTGTGGGTCTCTGTGAGTTTGGGTCTCTGTGAGTGTGGGTCTCTGTGAGTATGGGTCTCTGTGAGTGTGGGTCTCTGTGAGTGTGGGTCTCTGTGAGTTTGGGTCTCTATGAGTATGGGTCTCTATGAGTATGGGTCTCTATGAGTGTGGGTCTCTATGAGTGTGGGTCTCTATGAGTGTGGGTCTCTGTGAGTGTGGGTCTCTGTGAGTATGGGTCTCTGTGAGTATGGGTCTCTGTGAGTGTGGGTCTCTGTGAGTTTGGGTCTCTATGAGTATGGGTCTCTATGAGTATGGGTCTCTATGAGTGTGGGTCTCTATGAGTGTGGGTCTCTATGAGTGTGGGTCTCTGTGAGTGTGGGTCTCTGTGAGTATGGGTCTCTATGAGTGTGGGTCTCTATGAGTGTGGGTCTCTGTCAGTATGGGTCTCTATGAGTATGGGTCTCTGTGAGTGTGGGTCTCTGTGAGTGTGGGTCTCTGTGAGTATGGGTCTCTATGTGTGTGGGTCTCTATGAGTGTGGGTCTCTGCGAGTATGGGTCTCTGTGAGTGTGGGTCTCTATGAGTATGGGTCTCTATGAGTGTGGGTCTCTGTGAGTGTGGGTCTCTGTGAGTATGGGTCTCTGTGAGTGTGGGTCTCTATGAGTGTGGGTCTCTGTGAGTATGGGTCTCTATGAGTGTGGGTCTCTGTGAGTGTGGGTCTCTGTGAGTGTGGGTCTCTATGAGTATGGGTCTCTATGAGTGTGGGTCTCTATGAGTATGGGTCTCTATGAGTGTGGGTCTCTATGAGTGTGGGTCTCTATGAGTGTGGGTCTCTATGAGTGTGGGTCTCTATGAGTGTGGGTCTCTGTGAGTGTGGGTCTCTATGAGTATGGGTCTCTATGAGTGTGTGTCTCTATGAGTGTGGGTCTCTATGAGTATGGGTCTCTATGAGTGTGGGTCTCTATGAGTGTGTGTCTCTGTGAGTATGGGTCTCTATGAGTGTGGGTCTCTGTGAGTATGGGTCTCTATGAGTATGGGTCTCTATGAGTGTGTGTCTCTATGAGTGTGGGTCTCTATGAGTATGGGTCTCTATGAGTGTGGGTCTCTGTGAGTGTGGGTCTCTATGAGTATGGGTCTCTATGAGTATGGGTCTCTATGAGTGTGGGTCTCTATGAGTATGGGTCTCTATGAGTATGGGTCTCTATGAGTGTGGGTCTCTATGAGTATGGGTCTCTATGAGTGTGGGTCTCTATGAGTGTGTGTCTCTATGAGTGTGGGTCTCTATGAGTGTGGGTCTCTGTGAGTGTGGGTCTCTATGAGTGTGTGTCTCTATGAGTATGGGTCTCTATGAGTGTGTGTCTCTATGAGTGTGGGTCCCTATGAGTGTGTGTCTCTATGAGTATGGGTCTCTATGAGTGTGTGTCTCTATGAGTATGGGTCTCTATGAGTGTGGGTCTCTATGAGTGTGGGTCTCTATGAGTATGGGTCTCTATGAGTGTGTGTCTCTATGAGTGTGGGTCTCTATGAGTGTGTGTCTCTATGAGTATGGGTCTCTATGAGTGTGTGTCTCTATGAGTATGGGTCTCTATGAGTGTGGGTCTCTATGAGTGTGGGTCTCTATGAGTATGGGTCTCTATGAGTATGGGTCTCTGTGAGTGTGGGTCTCTATGAGTGTGGGTCTCTATGAGTATGGGTCTCTGTGAGTGTGGGTCTCTATGAGTGTGGGTCTCTATGAGTATGGGTCTCTATGAGTGTGGGTCTCTGTGAGTGTGGGTCTCTATGAGTGTGTGTCTCTATGAGTATGGGTCTCTATGAGTGTGGGTCTCTATGAGTATGGGTCTCTATGAGTATGGGTCTCTGTGAGTGTGGGTCTCTATGAGTGTGGGTCTCTATGAGTATGGGTCTCTATGAGTGTGGGTCTCTATGAGTGTGGGTCTCTATGAGTGTGGGTCTCTATGAGTATGGGTCTCTATGAGTGTGGGTCTCTATGAGTATGGGTCTCTATGAGTATGGGTCTCTATGAGTGTGTGTCTCTATGAGTGTGGGTCTCTATGAGTATGGATCGCTTCTTTCTAAAGGTTATTTTAAACAGCACTTGCCCCTAGAGGATGCACGAGCTCCACGGGGAGGCTTTGCCTTTGTCTCTACGTGAGTGATTGGTGCGCTCTGTAGCAGGTGACCTGACATGCACCGCCCCCCCCTCCACCGCCGTACCGACCTCGAGCCCAGCACAGATGTCACCGCCTAATGAGCATGCACCCCGTCAAGCCCGTGACTGACCCATGGATATGTGTGCGTGCTTGTGTGTGTGTCAGACTGTGTGTGTGTCAGACTGTGTGTGTGTCAGACTGTGTGTGCGTGTGTCAGACTGTGTGTGTGTGTCAGACTGTGTGTGTGTGTGTCAGACTGTGTGTGTGTGTCAGACTGTGTGAGTGTGTGTGTGTCAGACTGTGTGTGTGTGTCAGACTGTGTGTGTGTGTCAGACTGTGTGTGTGTGTCAGACTGTGTGTGTCAGACTGTGTGTGTGTGTGTCAGACTGTGTGTGTGTGTGTGTGTCAGACTGTGTGTGTGTGTCAGACTGTGTGTGTGTGTCAGACTGTGTGTGTGTGTGTCAGACTGTGTGTGTGTGTTAGACTGTGTGTGAGTGTGTCAGACTGTGTGTGTGTGTCAGACTGTGTGTGTGTGTCAGACTGTGTGTGTCAGACTGTGTGTTTGTGTGTCAGACTGTGTGTGTGTGTCAGACTGTGTGAGTGTGTTTGTGTCAGACTGTGTGTGTGTGTCAGACTGTGTGTGTGTGTGTCAGACTGTGTGTGTGTGTCAGACTGTGTGTGTGTCAGACTGTGTGTGTGTGTGTCAGACTGTGTGTGTGTGTGTGTGTCAGACTGTGTGTGTGTGTGTGTCAGACTGTGTGTGTGTGTGTCAGACTGTGTGTGTGTGTGTGTCAGACTGTGTGTTTGTGTGTCAGACTGTGTGTGTGTGTCAGACTGTGTGAGTGTGTGTGTGTCAGACTGTGTGTGTGTATCAGACTGTGTGTGTGTCAGACTGTGTGTGTGTGTGTGTCAGACTGTGTGTGTGTGTGTGTCAGACTGTGTGTGTGTGTGTGTCAGACTGTGTGTGTGTGTGTCAGACTCTGTGTGTGTGTGTGTGTCAGACTGTGTGAGTGTGTCAGACTGTGTGTGTGTGTGTCAGACTGTGTGTGTGTGTGTCAGACTGTGTGTGTGTGTGTGTGTGTCAGACTGTGTGTGTGTGTCAGACTGTGTGTGTGTGTCAGGCTGTGTGTGTGTGTGTGTGTCAGACTGTGTATGTGTGTCAGGCTGTGTGTGTGTGTCAGACTGTGTGTGTGTGTGTCAGACTGTGTGTGTGTGTCAGACTGTGTGTGTGTGTGTGTCAGACTGTGTGTGTGTGTGTGTGTGTCAGACTGTGTGTGTGTGTCAGACTGTGTGTGAGTGTGTCAGACTGTGTGTGTGTCAGACTGTGTATGTGTGTGTCAGACTGTGTGTGTGTGTCAGACTGTGTGTGTCAGACTGTGTGTTTGTGTGTCAGACTGTGTGTGTGTGTCAGACTGTGTGTGTGTGTGTCAGACTGTGTGTGTGTGTCAGACTGTGTGAGTGTGTGTGTGTCAGACTGTGTGTGTGTGTCAGACTGTGTGTGTGTGTCAGACTGTGTGTGTGTGTCAGACTGTGTGTGTCAGACTGTGTGTGTGTGTGTCAGACTGTGTGTGTGTGTGTGTGTCAGACTGTGTGTGTGTGTCAGACTGTGTGTGTGTGTCAGACTGTGTGTGTGTGTGTCAAACTGTGTGTGTGTGTTAGACTGTGTGTGAGTGTGTCAGACTGTGTGTGTGTGTCAGACTGTGTGTGTGTGTCAGACTGTGTGTGTCAGACTGTGTGTTTGTGTGTCAGACTGTGTGTGTGTGTCAGACTGTGTGAGTGTGTTTGTGTCAGACTGTGTGTGTGTGTCAGACTGTGTGTGTGTGTGTCAGACTGTGTGTGTGTGTCAGACTGTGTGTGTGTCAGACTGTGTGTGTGTGTGTCAGACTGTGTGTGTGTGTGTGTGTGTCAGACTGTGTGTGTGTGTGTGTCAGACTGTGTGTGTGTGTGTCAGACTGTGTGTGTGTGTGTGTCAGACTGTGTGTTTGTGTGTCAGACTGTGTGTGTGTGTCAGACTGTGTGAGTGTGTGTGTGTCAGACTGTGTGTGTGTATCAGACTGTGTGTGTGTCAGACTGTGTGTGTGTGTGTGTCAGACTGTGTGTGTGTGTGTGTCAGACTGTGTGTGTGTGTGTGTCAGACTGTGTGTGTGTGTGTGTGTCAGACTGTGTGTGTGTGTGTCAGACTGTGTGGCAAAAACAACGCTGTGGTGGGCAGTGCCGTGGGGGGTGAGGGCCAATTTAAATTGCCCATTCCCCTCATGGCGTTTGTAGACACCACAGCTGCCAAATGGGGGCTTTGGATGGGTGTGAGGGGCTGGTAACCCCTCCACCTTCAATTAACTACCACCAAGTAATGATTTAAACATTTAATTAAGCTTGTGCAGGCGTCTATGGCGTCTCCTGGCCAAACCCCATTTGGCGGAGCCAGGAGATTGAATCTTCACCCTCGGGGCTCCTCCAGAAACAACGAAAAGCCACTTCGTGTGGCCACGTGGAATGTTGGAACGCTCGCTGCCGAGGAGGAGAGGCTGCCACTCCTCTGTCGGGAGCTGGACCGGTACCGCCTGGATCTCTGTGGCATTCAGGAGGTCCGGTGGACCGGCTCTGATGTTTGTGTGTGTGGAGGAGAGGCTGCCACTCCTCTGTCGGGAGCTGGACCGGTACCGCCTGGATCTCTGTGGCATTCAGGAGGTCCGGTGGACCGGCTCTGATGTTTGTGTGTGTGGAGGAGAGGCTGCCACTCCTCTGTCGGGAGCTGGACCGGTACCGCCTGGATCTCTGTGGCATTCAGGAGGTCCGGTGGACCGGCTCTGATGTTTGTGTGTGTGGAGGAGAGGCTGCCACTCCTCTGTCGGGAGCCGGACCGGTACCGCCTGGATCTCTGTGGCATTCAGGAGGTCCGGTGGACCGGCTCTGATGTTTGTGTGTGTGGAGGAGAGGCTGCCACTCCTCTGTCGGGAGCTGGACCGGTACCGCCTGGATCTCTGTGGCGTTCAGGAGGTCCGGTGGACCGGCTCTGATGTTTGTGTGTGTGGAGGAGAGGCTGCCACTCCTCTGTCGGGAGCCGGACCGGTACCGCCTGGATCTCTGTGGCATTCAGGAGGTCCGGTGGACCGGCTCTGATGTTTGTGTGTGTGGAGGAGAGGCTGCCACTCCTCTGTCGGGAGCTGGACCGGTACCGCCTGGATCTCTGTGGCATTCAGGAGGTCCGGTGGACCGGCTCTGATGTTTGTGTGTGTGGAGGAGAGGCTGCCACTCCTCTGTCGGGAGCTGGACCGGTACCGCCTGGATCTCTGTGGCGTTCAGGAGGTCCGGTGGATCGGCTCTGATGTTTGTGTGTGTGGAGGAGAGGCTGCCACTCCTCTGTCGGGAGCCGGACCGGTACCGCCTGGATCTCTGTGGCATTCAGGAGGTCCGGTGGACCGGCTCTGATGTTTGTGTGTGTGGAGGAGAGGCTGCCACTCCTCTGTCGGGAGCTGGACCGGTACCGCCTGGATCTCTGTGGCATTCAGGAGGTCCGGTGGACCGGCTCTGATGTTTGTGTGTGTGGAGGAGAGGCTGCCACTCCTCTGTCGGGAGCTGGACCGGTACCGCCTGGATCTCTGTGGCGTTCAGGTGAAGTAATTGTTGGTGAGGAAGTGTATCACCAGGGCCGGTACATCAGCATTCAGTCCTTTTTGGACTAAATCTTTAATGATTGCAATGTTGTCAGGCACAGGAACTTTGGTAAACACGTCGAAACTGACGAGCCGATCACCTGGAGATAGTGAGATGTCCTTAATGGAAGATACCAAGCGAGCTGAGTTAAGTACAGCTGGGTGCAAGGTCTGAGACAGAAATGGGGCCAGTGTGTAGGTGGGTGAGCCAATGGCGGAGATGATAGGGTGGAGCGGTGTACCTTCTTCTTGGATATTTGGTTCAAGTTCAAGTTTCAAGTATTAGGTGTAGCCCTGTGAGCCATTCGGCTCTTGAATCGGGTGCAACCGCAAACAAACAAAAAACATGAACAGAAAACATCTTCAAGTGAATATGTGACTGAGTGCAAACAGAAATCCAAGGAAAAACAGCAAAATATTGCAGAAAAAAACACCGTACACACCAACGCTGCGTGCAAAAATCCCAGTGGGATGCAAGTCAAAAAACAATAACAATAACCACAAGACAACTTAGATTAAGGCCATCAGTCTAACTCTGTACTACAACAACACAAACATGGCCAAACCAAAAAACGTATCGAAAATCACCAAAATAAAGCCATAAAAGTCAAACAACAACAACAACAACCACAAGACAACTTAGATTAAGGCCATCAGTCTAACTCTGTACTACAACAACACAAACAACAACAACAACAACAACCACAAGACAAACTTAGATTAAGGCCATCAGTCTAACTCTGTACTACAACAACACAAACATGGCCAAACCAAAAAACGTATCGAAAATCACCAAAATGAAGCCATAAAAGTCAAACAACAACAACAACAACAACCACAAGACAACTTAGTTTAAGACCATCAGTCTAACTCTGTACTACAACAACACAAACATGGCGAAACCAATACACTTTTCGAAATCACCTAAACAAAGCCATGAAAACAATGAAACAGTGCAGGTCATAGGAACTGTGACGGAATTTTCACAATAAACGACATAAACAGCATGTACTACCACCAAACCCTGCAGCCATAGCTGGCTGCATGAGTCACTCGACAACAGCAGCAGGTAGCATCAATCGGAGTATTATAATGTTTCAATGCACCATAACATCTGGGTGGTCTAGCAGCAGAGGGTTTTAAGGCAAACCGCTTGATGGGTTCGATTAAAGATGTCGAATCAGTGATGATGTTGTTGGTTTTCGTAACCAGGCGGTTGATAGGATCTCCATTGATTTTGGTATAGGAAGGGGTTTGCAGATTTGCTGAACATTTCTGTGAGGTCCTGGGTTAGGAAAAATACATTGTGGGACAAAGTGGGGATGACCCTGCTGAAGATGAATGCCCTGGTGGTCCCCCTGGTTAAGAAGGGGGACCGCACAGACTGTAACAACTACAGGGGCATCTCACTCCTCGGTGTGCCGGGAAAGGTCCTGGCAAGGATTATTCAACATCGCCTTGCTAGGCACGCTGAGGAGAGGCTTGCAGAGCCCCAATGCGGTTTCAGGAAAGGGCGGTCCTGCACAGATGCCATATTCTCTGTCCGGCTGCTCCAGCAGAGGTGTAGGGAATTCCAACAAGACCTACATCTCTGCTTTATTGACATGGTCAATGCCTATGATACCATCAGTAGGCCTGGGCTCTGGGTTGTTCTTCGTGCTTTCGGAGTCCCTGACCATCTGCTCACGATCATTAATGACCTTCATGATGGTGAGCAGGCCCGGGTAAAACTACGTGGCCGGGAGTCGGAGTCATTCCCTGTACACCTTGGGGTGCGACAGGGATGTCCTCTGGCTCTCACATTATTTAACATCTATTTCGACCACGTAGTTCGTGAAGCCTTCAATAGCTATACCGGAAAATTTTCCATTTGGTACAGATATAATGGGAGGCTGATCGATGCCCGGGTGCGGTCAAGGGATGGCTCCCTATTGGTCAACCACGTTATGTATGCCGATGATCTGGTAACTGCTGTTCACTCAGAGGAGGAATGGGAGACGCTGCTGCTGAACCTGGAGCGTGCCACTAAGAGGTGGGGCCTTACCATCAGCCCCACCGAAACAAAGCACCTGCCTGGGTATTTTGTACCATCGGACACTCCACCCCCACAACTCCCAATTGGTGATGGGGCATTTGCGGAGAGAGTGGGGAGTTTCCCATACCTGGGCAGTGTGCTCATGACCAGCTCCGGTTTAACAGCAGAGGTCTCACTCCGAATCAGTCGAGCGGCAATATCTTTTCATCGGTTGCGTAACGCTGTGTGGAAGCTACCTGGTCTGTCGCTCCGCACGAAGCTTCAGGTCTTCTCTGGCTTTGTGAACCTCAGTGATTAACACTGACCCCTGTGGGAGCCTCAGTCTGGCTCTGTGAGTCTCAGAGATTAACACTGAACTCGATGGGAGCCTTAGTCTGACTCAGTGAGTCTCAGTGATTAACACCGAACCCTGTGGGAGCCTCAGTCTGACTCTGTGAGTCTCAGTGATTGACACTGAACCCTGTGGGAGCCTCAGCCTGGCTCTATGAGCCTCAGTGATTAACACTGCACCCTATGGGAGCCTTAGTCTGACTCTGTGAGCCTCAGTGATTAACACTGAACCCTGTGGGAGCCTCAGTCTGGCTCTGTGAGCCTCAGTGATTAACACTGAACCCTGTGAGAGCCTCAGTTTGGCTCTATGAGTCTCGGTGATTAACACTGAACCCTGTGGGAGCATCAGTCTGGCTCTGTGAGTTTCAGTGATTAACACTGAACCCTGTGAGAGCCTCAGTCTGGCTCTGTGAGTCTCAGTGATTAACACTGAACCCTAAGGGAGCCTTAGTCTGGCTCTGTGAGCCTAAGTGATTAACACTGAACTCTGTGGGAGCCTCAGTCTGGCTCTGTGAGTCTCAGTGATTAACACTGAACCCTAAGGGAGCCTTAGTCTGGCTCTGTGAGCCTAAGTGATTAACACTGAACTCTGTGGGAGCCTCAGTCTGGCTCTGTAAGCCTCAGTGAGTAACACTGAACCCTGTGAGAGCCTCAATCTGGCTCTGTGAGTCTCAGTGATTAACACTGAACCCTGTGGGAGCCTCAGTCTGGCTCTGTGAGTCTCAGTGATTAACACTGAACCATAAGGGAGCCTTAGTCTGGCTCTGTGAGCCTAAGTGATTAACACTGAACCCTGTGGGAGCCTCAGTCTGGCTCTGTGAGTCTCAGTGATTGACACTGAACCCTGTGGGAGCCTCAGTCTGGCTCTGTGAGTCTCAGTGGTTGACACTGAACCCTGTGGGAGCCTCAGTCTGGCTCTGTGAGTCTCAGTGATTAACACTGAACCATAAGGGAGCCTTAGTCTGGCTCTGTGAGCCTAAGTGATTAACACTGAACCCTGTGGGAGCCTCAGTCTGGCTCTGTGAGTGTCAGTTAATTAACACTGAACCCTGTGGGAGCCTCAGTCTGGCTCTGTGAGCCTCAATGATTAACACTGAACTCTGTGGGAGCCTTAGTCTGGCTCTGTGAGTCTCAGTGATTAACACTGAACCCTAAGGGAGCCTTAGTCTGGCTCTGTGAGCCTAAGTGATTAACACTGAACTCTGTGGCAGCCTCAGTCTGGCTCTGTGAGTCTCTGTGAATTAACACTGAACCCTGTGGGAGCCTCAGTCTGGCTCTGTGAGCCTCAGTGATTAACACTGAACCCTGTGAGAGCCTCAATCTGGCTTTGTGAGTCTCAGTGATTAACACTGAACCCTGTGGGAGCCTCAGTCTGGCTCTGTGAGTCTCAGTGGTTGACACTGAACCCTGTGGGAGCCTCAGTCTGGCTCTGTGAGTCTCAGTGATTAACACTGAACCATAAGGGAGCCTTAGTCTGGCTCTGTGAGCCTAAGTGATTAACACTGAACCCTGTGGGAGCCTCAGTCTGGCTCTGTGAGTCTCAGTTAATTAACACTGAACCCGGTGGGAGCCTTAGTCTGGCTCTGTGAGCCTCAGTGATTAACACTGAACCCTGTGGGAGCCTCAATCTGGCTCTGTGAGTCTCAGTGATTAACACTGAACCCTGTGGGAGCCTCAGTCTGGCTCTGTGAGTCTCAGTGATTAACACTGAACCCTGTGGGAGCCTTAGTCTGGCTCTGTGAGTCGCAGTGATTAACACTGAACCCTGTGGGAGCCTCAGTCTGGCTCTGTGAGTCGCAGAGATGAACACTGAACCCTGTGGGAGCCTTATTCTGGCTCTGTGAGTCTCAGTGATTAACACCGAACCCTATTGGAGCCTCAGTCTGGCTCTGTGAGTCTCAGTGATTAACACCGAACCCTATTGGAGCCTCAGTCTGGCTCTATGAGTCTCAGTGATTAACACTGAACCCTGTGGGAGCCTCATTCTGGCTCTGTGAGTCTCCGTGATTAACACTGAACCCTGTAGGAGCCTCAGTCTGACTCTGTGAGTCTCAGTGATTAACACTGAACCCTGTAGGAGCCTCAGTCTGACTCTGTGAGTCTCCGTGAATAACACTGAACCCTGTGGGAGCCTCAGTCTGGCTCTGTGAGTCTCAGTGATTAACACTGAACCCTGTGGGAGCCTCAGTCTGACTCTGTGAGTCTCAGTGATTAACACTGAACCCTGTGGGAGCCTCAGTCTGGCTCTGTGAGTCTCAGTGATTAACACTGAACCCTGTGAGAGCCTCAGTCTGGCTCTGTGAGTCTCAGTGATTAACACTGAACCATGTGGGAGCCTCAGTCTGGCTCTATGAGCCTCAGTGATTAACACAGAACCCTATGGGAGCCTCAGTGTTGCTCTGTGAGTCTCAGTGATTGACACTGAACCCTGTGGGAGCCTCAGCCTGGCTCAGTGAGTCTCAGTGATTAACACTGATCCCTGTGGGAGCCTCAGTCTGGCTCAGTGAGTCTCAGTGATTAACACAGAACCCTGTGGGAGCCTCAGTCTGGCTCTATGAGTCTCAGTGATTGACACTGAACCCTGTAGGAGCCTCAGTCTGGCTCAGTGAGCCTCAGTGAATTAACACAGAACCCTGTGGGAGCCTCAGTCTGGCTCTATGAGTCTCAGTGATTGACACTGAACCCTGTGGGAGCCTCAGTCTGGCTCTGTGAGTCTCAGTGATTGACACTGAACCATGTGGGAGCCTTTGTCTGGTTCAGTGAGTCTCAGTGATTGACACTGAACCCATGTGGGAGCCTCAGTCTGGCTCTGTGAGTCTCAGTGATCAACACTGAACCCTGTGGGAGCCTCAGTCTGGCTCTGTGAGTCTCAGAGATTAACACTGAACCCTGTGGGAGCCTCAGTCTGGCTCTGTGAGCCTCAGTGATTAACACTGAACCCTGTGGGAGCCTCAGTCTGGCTCTAGGAGTCTCAGTGATCAACACTGAACCCTGTGGGAGCCTCAGTCTGGCTCTGTGAGTCTCAGTGATTAACACTGAACTCTGTGGGAGCATCAGTCTGGCTCTAGGAGTCTCAGTGATCAACACTGAACCCTGTGGGAGCCTCAGTCTGGCTCTGTGAGCCTCAGTGATTAACACTGAACTCTGTGGGAGCCTCAGTCTGGCTCTAGGAGTCTCAGTGATCAACACTGAACCCTGTGGGAGCCTTAGTCTGGCTCTGTGAGTCTTAGTGATTAACACTGAACCCTGTGGGAGCCTCAGTCTGGCTCTGTGAGTCTCAGTGAATTAACACTGAACCCTGTGGGAGCCTCAGTCTGGCTCTGTGAGTCTCAGAGATTAACACTGAACCCTGTGGGAGCCTCAGTCTTGCTCTATGAGTCTCAGTGATTGACACTGAACCCTGTGGGAGCCTCAGTATGGCTCTGTGAGCCTCAGTAATTGACACTGAACCCTGTGGGAGCCTCAGTCTGGCTCTGTGAGTCTCAGTGATTAACACTGAACCCTGTGGGAGCCTCAGTCTGGCTCTGTGAGCCTCAGTGATTGACACTGAACCCTGTGGGAGCATCAGTCTGGCTCTGTGAGTCTCAGTGATTAACACTGAACCCTGTGGGAGCCTCAGTCTGGCTCTGTGAGTCTAAGTGATTAACACTGAACCCTGTAGGAGCCTCAGTCTGGCTCTGTGAGTCTCAGTGATTGACACTGAACCCTGTGGGAGCCTCAGTCTGGCTCTGTGAGTCTCAGTGATTAACACTGAACCCTGTGGGAGCCTCAGTCTGGCTCTATGAGTCTCAGTGATCAACACTGAACCCTGTGGGAGCCTCAGTCTGGCTCTGTGAGTCTCAGTGATTAACACTGAACCATGTGGGAGCCTCAGTCTGGCTCAGTGAGCCTCAGTGATTAACACTGAACCCTGTGGGAGCCTCAGTCTGGCTCTGTGAGTCTCAGTGATCAACACTGAACCCTGTGGGAGCCTTAGTCTGGCTCTGTGAGTCTTAGTGATTAACACTGATCCATGTGGGAGCCTCAGTCTGGCTCAGTGAGCCTCAGTGATTAACACTGAACCCTGTGGGAGCCTCAGTCTGGCTCTATGAGTCTCAGTAATTAACACTGAACACTGTGGGAGCCTCAGTCTGGCTCAGTGAGTCTCAGTGAATTAACGCTGAACCCTGTGGGAGCCTCAGTCTGGCTCTGTGAGCCTCAGTGATTAACACTGAACCCTGTGGGAGCCTCAGTCTGGCTCTGTGAGTCTCAGTGATTAACACTGAACCCTGTGGGAGCCTCAGTCTGGCTCAGTGAGTCTCAGTGAATTGACACTGAACCCTGTGGGAGCCTCAGTCTGGCTCTGTGAGCCTCAGTGATTGACACTGAACCCTGTGGGAGCCTTAGTCTGGCTCTGTGAGCCTCAGTGATTAACACTGAACCCTGTGGGAGCCTCAGTCTGGCTCTGTGAGTCTCAGTGATTAACACTGAACCCTGTGGGAGCCTCAGTGTGGCTCAGTGAGTCTCAGTGAATTGACACTGAACCCTGTGGGAGCCTCAGTCTGGCTCTGTGAGCCTCAGTGATTAACACTGAACCCTGCGGGAGCCTCAGTCTGGCTCTGTGAGTCTCAGTGATTAACACTGAACCCTGTGGGAGCCTCAGTCTGGCTCTGTGAGTCTCAGTGATTAACACTGAACCCTGTGGGAGCAATCAGTCTGGCTCTGTGAGTCTCAGTGATTAACACTGAACCCTGTGGGAGCCTCAGTCTGGCTCTGTGAGTCTCAGTGATTAACACTGAACCCTGTGGGAGCCTCAGTCTGGCTCTGTGAGTCTCAGTGATTAACACTGAACCCTGTGGGAGCAATCAGTCTGGCTCTGTGAGTCTCAGTGATTAACACTGAACCCTGTGGGAGCCTCAGTCTGGCTCTGTGAGCCTCAGTGATTGACACTGAACCCTGTGGGAGCCTCAGTCTGGCTCTGTGATTGACACTGAACCCTGTGGGAGCCTCAATCTGGCTCTGTGATTGACACTGAACCCTGTGGGAGCCTCAATCTGGCTCTGTGATTGACACTGAACCCTGTGGGAGCCTCAGTCTGGCTCTGTGAGTCTCAGTGATTGACGCTGACCTCTACTTATTCTCATTCTCCCAGAGCAGGTGAGATGCCGTCTGTGGGATTGTCTGGGATCACCTGTAGCAATGGCTCATCCCGTGGCAAGGTGAGTGCGTGCGTGTGTGTGTACGTGTGTGTGTACGTGTGTGTGTACGTGTGTGTCTGTGTGTGTACGTGTGTGTGTGCGTGTGCGTGTGTGTGTACGTGTGTGTCTGTGTACGTGTGTGTGTGTGCGTGTGTGTGTGTGTACGTGTGTGTGTGTACGTGTGTGTGTCTGTGTGCGTGTGTGTGTGTGTGTACGTGTGTACGTGTGTGTCTGTGTACGTGTGTGTCTGTGTCTGTGTGTCTGTGTGTGTGTACGTGTGTGTGTACGTGTGTGTGTACGTGTGTGTGTCTGTGTACGTGTGTGTGTGTACGTGTGTGTGTGTGTACGTGTGTGTGTGTGCGTGTGTGTGTGTATGTGTGTACGTGCGTGTGTGTGTACGTGTGTGTGTGTGCGTGTGTGTGTGTACGTGTGTGTGTGTGTACGTGTGTGTGTGTACGTGTGTGTGTGTGTACGTGTGTGTGTGTACGTGTGTGTGTGTGTACGTGTGTGTGTGTGTACGTGTGTGTGTGTACGTGTGTGTGTGTACGTGTGTGTGTGTGTGTGTACGTGTCTGTGTGTGCTTGTGTGTGTGTGTACGTGTGTATGTGTGTGTGTACGTGTGTGTGTGTGCTTGTGTGTGTGTGTACGTGTGCGTGTGTGCGTGTGTACGTGTGTGTGTGTGTACGTGTGTGTTTTTGTGTACGTGAGTGTTTTTGTGTACGTGTGTGTATGTGTGTGTACGTGTGTACATGTGTGTGTGTGTGCGTGTGTGTGTACGTGTGTGTATGTATGTGTGTGTACGTGTGTGTGTGTGTGTACGTGTCTGTGTGTGTGTGTACGTGTGTACGTGTGTGTGTGTGTACGTGTGTGTTTTTGTGTACGTGAGTGTTTTTGTGTACGTGTGTGTGTGTACGTGTGTACGTGTGTACGTGTGTACGTGTACGTGTGTGTGTGTGTACGTGTGTGTGTACGTGTGTGTGTGTGTACGTGTGTACGTGTGTACGTGTGTACGTGTACGTGTGTGTGTGTGTACGTGTGTGTGTACGTGTGTGTGTGTGTGTACGTGTGCACGTGTGTGTGTGTACGTGTGTGTGTGTGTACGTGTGTGTGTGTACGTGTGTGTGTGTGTGTGTGTGTACGTGTACGTGTGTACGTGTGTGTGTGCGTGTGTGTGTGCGTGTGTGTGTACGTGTGTGTGTGTACGTGTGTGTACGTGTGTGTGTGTGTGTACGTGTGTGTGTGTACGTGTGTGTGTGTACGTGTACGTGTGTACGTGTGTGTGTACGTGTGTGTGTACGTGTGTGTGTGTGTGTACGTGTGTGTGTGTACGTGTGTGTGTGTACGTGTGTGTGTGTACGTGTGTGTGTGTACGTGTACGTGTGTACGTGTGTGTGTACGTGTGTGTGTGCGTGTGTGTGTGCGTGTGTGTGTACGTGTGTGTGTGCGTGTGTGTGTGCGTGTGTGTGTACGTGTGTGTGTGTACGTGTGTGTGTGTACGTGTGTGTGTGTACGTGTGTGTACGTGTGTGTGTGTGTGTACGTGTGTACGTGTACGTGTGTGTGCGTGTGTGTGTGTGTATGTGTGTGTGTGTACGTGTGTGTGTGTACGTGTGTGTACGTGTGTGTGTGTGTGTACGTGTGTACGTGTACGTGTGTGTACGTGTGTGTGTGTATGTGTGTGTGTGTACGTGTGTGTGTGTACGTGTGTGTGTGTACGTGTACGTGTGTGCATGTGTGTGTACGTGTACGTGTGTGTGTGTGTACGTGTGTACGTGTGTACGTGAGTGCGTGTGTGTGTGTGTGTGTACGTGTGTGTGTGTACGTGTGTGTGTACGTGTGTGTGTGTGTACGTGTGTGTGTGTACGTGTGTGTGTACGTGTGTGTGTGTGTATGTGTGTGTGTGTGTACGTGTGTGTGTGTGTACGTGTGTGTGTGTGTGCGTGTGTGTGTACGTGTGTGTGTGCGTGTGTGTGTGTGTACGTGTGTGTGTGTGTATGTGTGTGTGTGTGTACGTGTGTGTGTGTACGTGTGTGTGTACGTGTGTGTGTGTGTATGTGTGTGTGTGTGTACGTGTGTGTGTGTACGTGTGTGTGTGTGTGCGTGTGTGTGTACGTGTGTGTGTGTGTGTGTACGTGTGTGTGTGTGTATGTGTGTGTGTGTACGTGTGTACGTGTGTGTGTACGTGTGTGTGTGTGTGTGTGGGGAGTGGTGGGTGTAGTGGTTAGCGCTGCGCTGCGCTATGAACCTGGCGACCCGAGTTCGATTCCCGCTCACGACCAACACCAGTGACGATTATCTGAACCGGTCCTGGGCCTCCCCTAGGTCGACTCAGCCTTAAATGAGTACCTGATGCGATGTGAAAACATCGCCACTGGGGAGACAAAGGCGGCCGGGCGTGGTGCTGGCCACCCACCCCCTCGTGTGCCGTGCCGGCCTTCATAGGTGCTCGCTAACAGCACTTGCCCCTACAGTCTGCTAAGGCTACACGGGGGATCTTTGTCTTTGTGTGTGTACGTGTGCATTGGCTGAGTCGTGTAGCCCGCATGCCTAGCATGTCTTAACAGCTTTTGTTCGGCCACATAAACCTCATGGTGGGGACCCCCGTCCTCCCAAATAAACAAAAGTCAAAATAAAAAAATATTAAAACTCTCGCGACGTTTGGACTGCAACGCGCGCAGCAATCGTCGTCGTCATCGGGTGTGAAATCCACGGCAAGACATTTTTTGCAAAAAGTGGCGTTTTTTTTCCCTTAACGTGCAGCACCACGGACAGCGATTTGGGAGTTTGTTCAGATGGACGAGGCCATCTATGTTCGGAACAGAGGATGGGGGTTAGAGGAAGGGAATGGAATGCCGTCTGAAAGTCTCCGCGAGCGTGAACGCAATCAACTAAGAAGTAGCTGAGTGAGTAGCTGAGTAGGTGAGTAGATGAGTGAGTGTGTTAGTAGGTGAGTGGGTGGGTGAGTAGGTGAGTGAGTAGCTGAGTGAGTAGCTGAGTAGGTGAGTAGCTGAGTGAGTAGCTGAGTAGGTGAGTAGATGAGTGAGTGTGTTAGTAGGTGAGTGGGTGGGTGAGTAGGTGAGTGAGTAGCTGAGTGAGTAGCTGAGTAGGTGAGTAGCTGAGTGAGTAGCTGAGTAGGTGAGTAGATGAGTGAGTGTGTTAGTAGGTGAGTGGGTGGGTGAGTAGCTGAGTGAGTAGCTGAGTGAGTAGCTGAGTAGGTGAGTAGCTGAGTGAGTAGCTGAGTAGGTGAGTAGATGAGTGAGTGTGTTAGTAGGTGAGTGGGTGGGTGAGTAGGTGAGTGAGTAGCTGAGTGAGTAGCTGAGTGAGTAGCTGAGTAGGTGAGTAGCTGAGTGAGTAGCTGAGTAGGTGAGTAGATGAGTGAGTGTGTTAGTAGGTGAGTGGGTGGGTGAGTAGGTGAGTGAGTAGCTGAGTGAGTAGCTGAGTGAGTAGCTGAGTGAGTAGCTGAGTAGGTGAGTAGCTGAGTGAGTAGCTGAGTAGGTGAGTAGATGAGTGAGTGTGTTAGTAGGTGAGTGGGTGGGTGAGTAGGTGAGTGAGTAACTGAATGAGTAGCTGAGTGAGTAGCTGAGTAGGTGAGTAGCTGAGTGAGTAGCTGAGTAGGTGAGTAGATGAGTGAGTGTGTTAGTAGGTGAGTGGGTGGGTGAGTAGGTGAGTGAGTAGCTGAGTGAGTAGCTGAGTGAGTAGCTGAGTAGGTGAGTAGCTGAGTGAGTAGCTGAGTAGGTGAGTAGATGAGTGAGTGTGTTAGTAGGTGAGTGGGTGGGTGAGTAGGTGAGTGAGTAGCTGAGTGAGTAGCTGAGTGAGTAGCTGAGTAGGTGAGTAGCTGAGTGAGTAGCTGAGTAGGTGAGTAGATGAGTGAGTGTGTTAGTAGGTGAGTGGGTGGGTGAGTAGGTGAGTGAGTAGCTGAGTGAGTAGCTGAGTGAGTAGCTGAGTAGGTGAGTAGCTGAGTGAGTAGCTGAGTAGGTGAGTAGATGAGTGAGTGTGTTAGTAGGTGAGTGGGTGGGTGAGTAGGTGAGTGAGTAGCTGAGTGAGTAGCTGAGTGAGTAGCTGAGTAGGTGAGTAGCTGAGTGAGTAGCTGAGTAGGTGAGTAGATGAGTGAGTGTGTTAGTAGGTGAGTGGGTGGGTGAGTAGGTGAGTGAGTAGCTGAGTAGCTGAGTAAGCGAGCGTGCCTGTGCGTGTGCCTGTGTGTGAGTAGCTGAATAGGTGAGTAGATTAGTTGGTTAGTGGTTGAGTGAGTAGGTGAGTGAGTAGCTGAGTGGCTGAGTAGGTGAGTAGCTGAGTAGGTGAGTAGCTGAGTAGCTGAGTGAGTAGCTGAGTAAGCGAGCGAGCGTGCGTGTGCGTTTGCCGCAGAAGGTCAACGGCGAGTTGGTGAGTAGGTGAGTGGGTGGGTGAGTGAGTAGCTGAGTAGGTGAGTAGCTGAGTAGCTGAGTAGCTGAGTGAGTAGCTGAGTAGGTGAGTAGCTGAGTAGCTGAGTAGCTGAGTGAGTAGCTGAGTAAGCGAGCGAGCGTGCCTGTGTGTGAGTAGCTGAGTAGGTGAGTAGATTAGTTGGTTAGTGGTTGAGTGAGTAGGTGAGTGAGTAGCTGAGTGAGTAGCTGAGTGAGTAGCTGAGTAGGTGAGTAGCTGAGTGAGTAGCTGAGTAGCTGAGTAGGTGAGTAGCTGAGTGAGTAGCTGAGTAGCTGAGTGAGTAACTGAGTAAGCGAGCGAGCTGTGCATGTGCGTGTGCCTGTGTGTGAGTAGCTGAGTAGGTGAGTAGCTGAGTAGCTGAGTGAGTAGCTGAGTAGCTGAGTAGCTGAGTGAGTAGCTGAGTAAGCGAGCGAGCGTGCCTGTGTGTGAGTAGCTGAGCAGGTGAGTAGATTAGTTGGTTAGTGGTTGAGTGAGTAGGTGAGTGAGTAGCTGAGTGGCTGAGTGAGTAGCTGAGTGAGTAGCTGAATGCGCGTGCCTGTGTGTGAGTAGCTGAGTAGGTGAGTAGATTAGTTGGTTAGTGGTTGAGTGAGTAGGTGAGAGAGTAGCTGAGTGAGTAGCTGAGCAGCTGAGTAGCTGAGTGAGTAGCTGAGTAGCTGAGTGAGTAGCTGAGTGAGTAGCTGAGTGAGTAGCTGAGTAAGCGAGCGAGCTGTGCGTGTGCGTGTGCCTGTGTGTGAGTAGCTGAGCAGCTGAGTAGCTGAGTGAGTAGCTGAGTAGCTGAGTGAGTAGCTGAGTGAGTAGCTGAGTGAGTAGCTGAGTAAGCGAGCGAGCTGTGCGTGTGCGTGTGCCTGTGTGTGAGTAGCTGAGTAGGTGAGTAGCTGAGCAGCTGAGTAGCTGAGTGAGTAGCTGAGTAGCTGAGTGAGTAGGTGAGTAGCTGAGTAGCTGAGTGAGTAGCTGAGTAGCTGAGTGAGTAGCTGAGTGAGTAGCTGAGTAGCTGAGTAGCTGAGTAGCTGAGTGAGTAGCTGAGTAGCTGAGTAGGTGAGTAGCTGAGTAGCTGAGTGAGTAGCTGAGTAGCTGAGTGAGTAGCTGAGTAGCTGAGTGAGTAGCTGAGTAGCTGAGTAGCTGAGTAGCTGAGTGAGTAGCTGAGTAGCTGAGTAGCTGAGTAGCTGAGTGAGTAGCTGAGTAGCTGAGTGAGTAGCTGAGTAGCTGAGTGAGTAGCTGAGTAGCTGAGTAGCTGAGTAGGTGAGTAGCTGAGCAGCTGAGTAGCTGAGTGAGTAGCTGAGTAGGTGAGTAGCTGAGTGAGTAGCTGAGTAGCTGAGTAGCTGAGTGAGTAGCTGAGTAGGTGAGTAGCTGAGTAGGTGAGTAGCTGAGTAGCTGAGTGAGTAGCTGAGTAGCTGAGTGAGTAGCTGAGTAGCTGAGTGAGTAGCTGAGTAGCTGAGTAGCTGAGTGAGTAGCTGAGTAGGTGAGTAGCTGAGTGAGTAGCTGAGTAGCTGAGTGAGTAGCTGAGTAGCTGAGTAGCTGAGTGAGTAGCTGAGTAGCTGAGTAGCTGAGTAGGTGAGTAGCTGAGTAGCTGAGTGAGTAGCTGAGTAGCTGAGTAGCTGAGTTGCTGAGTAGCTGAGTAGCTGAGTAGCTGAGTGAGTAGCTGAGTAGCTGAGTAGCTGAGTGAGTAGGTGAGTAGCTGAGTAGCTGAGTGAGTAGCTGAGTAGCTGAGTGAGTAGCTGAGTAGCTGAGTGAGTAGCTGAATAGCTGAGTAGCTGAGTGAGTAGGTGAGTAGCTGAGTAGCTGAGTGAGTAGCTGAGTGAGTAGCTGAGTAGCTGAGTGAGTAGCTGAGTAGCTGAGTGAGTAGCTGAGTAGCTGAGTGAGTAGCTGAGTAGCTGAGTGAGTAGCTGAGTGAGTAGCTGAGTAGCTGAGTGAGTAGCTGAGTAGCTGAGTAGGTGAGTAGCTGAGTAGCTGAGTGAGTAGCTGAGTGAGTAGCTGAGTGAGTAGCTGAGTAGCTGAGTAGCTGAGTAGGTGAGTAGCTGAGTAGCTGAGTGAGTAGCTGAGTAGCTGAGTGAGTAGCTGAGTAGCTGAGTAGCTGAGTGAGTAGCTGAGTAGCTGAGTGAGTAGCTGAGTAGGTGAGTAGGTGAGTAGCTGAGTAGCTGAGTGAGTAGCTGAGTAGCTGAGTGAGTAGCTGAGTAGCTGAGTAGCTGAGTAGCTGAGTGAGTAGCTGAGTAGCTGAGTAGGTGAGTAGCTGAGTAGCTGAGTGAGTAGCTGAGTAGCTGAGTAGCTGAGTGAGTAGCTGAGTAGCTGAGTGAGTAGCTGAGTAAGCGAGCGTGCGTGTGCGTTTTCCGCAGAAGGTGAGCGGCGAGTGTGCGGGCTGTGGTCGCGCCATCTGCGAGCGCTACTATCTGTTGGCGGTGGACCGCGCCTGGCACACGGCGTGCTTGCGATGCTGCGAGTGTGCCCGACCTCTCGAGTGCGAGCTCACTTGCTTCAGCAAGGACGGAGCCATCTACTGCAAGCGAGATTATTACAGGTGGGTCAATCGCCTCGTGGCAGCGAGTACCCGCGAAGGGATTCGCACCATGTGACATCGACTTTAGCGGTGGCAAAATGTGGCACAGTAAAAACCTTGGATTGCGAGCGTGATTCGTTCCGGGAACGTGTTTGTAATCCAAAGCACTCGTGTATCAAAGCACTCGTGTATCAAAGCACTCGTGTATCAAAGCACTCGTATATCAAAGCACTCGTGTATCAAAGCACTCGTATATCAAAGCACTCGTGTATCAAAGCACTCGTGTATCAAAGCACTCGTGTATCAAAGCACTCGTCTATCAAAGCACTCGTGTATCAAAGCACTCGTGTATCAAAGCACTCGTGTATCAAAGCACTCGTGTATCAAAGCACTCGTGTATCAAAGCGCTCGTGTATCAAAGCACTCGTGTATCAAAGCACTCGTGTATCAAAGCACTCGTGTATCAAAGCACTCGTATATCAAAGCACTCGTGTATCAAAGCACTCGTGTATCGAAGCACTCGTATATCAAGGCACTCGTGTATCAAAGCACTCGTATATCAAAGCACTCGTGTATCAAAGCACTCGTGTATCAAAGCACTCGTGTATCGAAGCACTCGTATATCAAGGCACTCGTGTATCAAAGCACTCGTATATCAAAGCACTCGTATATCAAAGCACTCGTATATCAAAGCA
Organism: Lampetra fluviatilis; assembly: GCF_964198595.1. Lineage (NCBI taxonomy): Eukaryota > Metazoa > Chordata > Hyperoartia > Petromyzontiformes > Petromyzontidae > Lampetra > Lampetra fluviatilis. Next base: position 76,139 of record NW_027620432.1, on the reverse strand, counting down.
CTCGTATATCAAAGCACTCGTGTATCAAAGCACTCGTATATCAAAGCACTCGTGTATCAAAGCACTCGTATATCAAAGCACTCGTATATCAAAGCACTCGTATATCAAAGCACTCGTATATCAAAGCACTCGTGTATCAAAACACTCGTATATCAAAGCACTCGTGTATCAAAGCACTCGTGTATCAAAGCACTCGTATATCAAAGCACTCGTATATCAAAGCACTCGTGTATCAAAGCACTCGTGTATCAAAGCACTCGTATATCAAAGCACTCGTGTATCAAAGCACTCGTATATCAAAGCACTCGTGTATCAAAGCACTCGTGTATCAAAGCACTCGTGTATCAAAGCACTCGTGTATCAAAGCACTCGTATATCAAAGCACTCGTGTATCAAAGCACTCGTATATCAAAGCACTCGTGTATCAAAGCACTCGTATATCAAAGCACTCGTGTATCAAAGCACTCGCATATCAAAGCACTCGTGTATCAAAGCACTCGTATATCAAAGCACTCGTGTATCAAAGCACTCGTGTATCAAAGCACTCGTGTATCAAAGCACTCGTGTATCAAAGCACTCGTATATCAAAGCACTCGTGTATCAAAGCACTCGTGTATCAAAGCACTCGTGTATCAAAGCACTCGTGTATCAAAGCACTCGTGTATCAAAGCACTCGTGTATCAAAGCACTCGTGTATCAAAGCACTCGTATATCAAAGCACTCGTGTATCAAAGCACTCGTGTATCAAAACACTCGTATATCAAAGCACTCGTATATCAAAGCACTCGTGTATCAAAGCACTCGTGTATCAAAGCACTCTTATATCAAAGCACTCGTGTATCAAAGCACTCATATATCAAAGCACTCGTATATCAAAGCACTCGTGTATCAAAGCACTCGTGTATCAAAGCACTCGTGTATCAAAGCATTCGTGTATCAAAGCACTCATATATCAAAGCACTCATATATCAAAGCACTCGTGTATCAAAGCACTCGTGTATCAAAGCACTCGTGTATCAAAGCATTCGTGTATCAAAGCACTCGTGTATCAAAGCACTCGTGTATCAAAGCACTCGTGGATCAAAGCACTCGTGTATCAAAGCACTCGTATATCAAAGCACTCGTATATCAAAGCACTCGTATATCAAAGCACTCGTATATCAAAGCACTCGTGTATCAAAGCACTCGTGTATCAAAGCACTCGTATATCAAAGCACTCGTGTATCAAAGCACTCGTGTATCAAAGCACTCGTGTATCAAAGCACTCGTATATCAAAGCACTCGTATATCAAAGCACTCGTGTATCAAAGCACTCGTGTATCAAAGCACTCGTGTATCAAAGCACTCGTGTATCAAAGCACTCGTGTATCAAAGCACTCGTGTATCAAAGCACTCGTGTATCAAAGCACTCGTGTATCAAAGCACTCGTATATCAAAGCACTCGTGTATCAAAGCACTCGTGTATCAAAGCACTCGTATATCAAAGCACTCGTATATCAAAGCACTCGTGTATCAAAGCACTCGTGTATCAAAGCACTCGTGTATCAAAGCACTCGTGTATCAAAGCACTCGTGTATCAAAGCACTCGTGTATCAAAGCACTCGTGTATCAAAGCACTCGTGTATCAAAGCACTCGTGTATCAAAGCACTCGTGTATCAAAGCACTCGTGTATCAAAGCACTCGTGTATCAAAGCACTCGTGTATCAAAGCACTCGTGTATCAAAGCACTCGTGTATCAAAGCACTCGTGTATCAAAGCACTCGTGTATCAAAGCACTCGTGTATCAAAGCACTCGTGTATCAAAGCACTCGTGTATCAAAGCACTCGTATATCAAAGCACTCGTGTATCAAAGCACTCGTGTATCAAAGCACTCGTGTATCAAAGCACTCGTGTATCAAAGCACTCGTGTATCAAAGCACTCGTGTATCAAAGCACTCGTGTATCAAAGCACTCGTATATCAAAGCACTCGTGTATCAAAGCACTCGTATATCAAAGCACTCGTATATCAAAGCACTCGTGTATCAAAGCACTCGTGTATCAAAGCACTCGTGTATCAAAGCACTCGTGTATCAAAGCACTCGTGTATCAAAGCACTCGTGTATCAAAGCACTCGTGTATCAAAGCACTCGTGTATCAAAGCACTCGTGTATCAAAGCACTCGTGTATCAAAGCACTCGTATATCAAAGCACTCGTGTATCAAAGCACTCGTGTATCAAAGCACTCGTATATCAAAGCACTCGTGTATCAAAGCACTCGTGTATCAAAGCACTCGTGTATCAAAGCACTCGTTATCAAAGCACTCGTGTATCAAAGCAGCTCGTGTATCAAAGCACTCGTGTATCAAAGCACTCGTGTATCAAAGCACTCGTGTATCAAAGCACTCGTGTATCAAAGCACTCGTGTATCAAAGCACTCGTGTATCAAAGCACTCGTATATCAAAGCACTCGTGTATCAAAGCACTCGTGTATCAAAGCACTCGTGTATCAAAGCACTCGTGTATCAAAGCACTCGTGTATCAAAGCACTCGTGTATCAAAGCACGCACTCGTGTATCAAAGCACTCGTGTATCAAAAGCACTCGTGTATCAAAGCACCTCGTATATCAAAGCACTCGTGTATCAAAAGCACTCGTGTATCAAAGCACTCGTGTATCAAAGCACCTCGTGTATCAAAGCACTCGTGTATCAAAGCACTCGTGTATCAAAAGCACTCGTGTATCAGAAAGCACTCGTGTATCAAAGCACTCGTGTATCAAAGCACTCGTGTATCAAAGCACTCGTATATCAAAGCACTCGTGTATCAAAGCACTCGTGTATCAAAGCACTCGTGTATCAAAGCACTCGTGTATCAAAGCCACTCGTGTATCAAAGCACTCGTGTATCAAAGCACTCGTGTATCAAAGCACTCGTGTATCAAAGCACTCGTGTATCAAGCACTCGTGTATCAAAGCACTCGTGTATCAAAGCACTCGTGTATCAAAGCACTCGTATATCAAAGCACTCGTGTATCAAAGCACTCGTGTATCAAAGCACTCGTGTATCAAAGCACTCGTGTATCAAAGCACTCGTGTATCAAAGCACTCGTGTATCAAAGCACTCGTGTATCAAAGCACTCGTGTATCAAAGCACTCGTGTATCAAAGCACTCGTGTATCAAAGCACTCGTGTATCAAAGCACTCGTGTATCAAAGCACTCGTATATCAAAGCACTCGTGTATCAAAGCACTCGTGTATCAAAGCACTCGTGTATCAAAGCACTCGTGTATCAAAGCACTCGTGTATCAAAGCACTCGTGTATCAAAGCACTCGTGTATCAAAGCACTCGTGTATCAAAGCACTCGTGTATCAAAGCACTCGTGTATCAAAGCACTCGTGTATCAAAGCACTCGTGTATCAAAGCACTCGTGTATCAAAGCACTCGTATATCAAAGCACTCGTGTATCAAAGCACTCGTGTATCAAAGCACTCGTGTATCAAAGCACTCGTGTATCAAAGCACTCGTGTATCAAAGCACTCGTGTATCAAAGCACTCGTGTATCAAAGCACTCGTGTATCAAAGCACTCGTGTATCAAAGCACTCGTGTATCAAAGCACTCGTGTATCAAAGCACTCGTGTATCAAAGCACTCGTGTATCAAAGCACTCGTATATCAAAGCACTCGTGTATCAAAGCACTCGTGTATCAAAGCACTCGTGTATCAAAGCACTCGTGTATCAAAGCACTCGTGTATCAAAGCACTCGTGTATCAAAGCACTCGTGTATCAAAGCACTCGTGTATCAAAGCACTCGTGTATCAAAGCACTCGTGTATCAAAGCACTCGTGTATCAAAGCACTCGTGTATCAAAGCACTCGTGTATCAAAGCACTCGTGTATCAAAGCACTCGTGTATCAAAGCACTCGTGTATCAAAGCACTCGTGTATCAAAGCACTCGTGTATCAAAGCACTCGTGTATCAAAGCACTCGTGTATCAAAGCACTCGTGTATCAAAGCACTCGTGTATCAAAGCACTCGTGTATCAAAGCACTCGTGTATCAAAGCACTCGTGTATCAAAGCACTCGTGTATCAAAGCACTCGTGTATCAAAGCACTCGTGTATCAAAGCACTCGTGTATCAAAGCACTCGTGTATCAAAGCACTCGTGTATCAAAGCACTCGTGTATCAAAGCACTCGTATATCAAAGCACTCGTGTATCAAAGCACTCGTGTATCAAAGCACTCGTATATCAAAGCACTCGTGTATCAAAGCACTCGTGTATCAAAGCACTCGTGTATCAAAGCACTCGTGTATCAAAGCACTCGTGTATCAAAGCACTCGTGTATCAAAGCACTCGTGTATCAAAGCACTCGTGTATCAAAGCACTCGTGTATCAAAGCCTCGTATCAAAGCACTCGTGTATCAAAGCACTCGTGTATCAAAGCACTCGTGTATCAAAGCACTCGTGTATCAAAGCACTCGTGTATCAAAGCACTCGTATATCAAAGCACTCGTGTATCAAAGCACTCGTGTATCAAAGCACTCGTGTATCAAAGCACTCGTATATCAAAGCACTCGTGTATCAAAGCACTCGTGTATCAAAGCACTCGTGTATCAAAGCACTCGTATATCAAAGCACTCGTGTATCAAAGCACTCGTATATCAAAGCACTCGTTATCAAAGCACTCGTGTATCAAAGCACTCGTGTATCAAAGCACTCGTGTATCAAAGCACTCGTGTATCAAAGCACTCGTGTATCAAAGCACTCGTGTATCAAAGCACTCGTGTATCAAAGCACTCGTATATCAAAGCACTCGTATATCAAAGCACTCGTGTATCAAAGCACTCGTGTATCAAAGCACTCGTGTATCAAAGCACTCGTGTATCAAAGCACTCGTATATCAAAGCACTCGTGTATCAAAGCACTCGTGTATCAAAGCACTCGTGTATCAAAGCACTCGTGTATCAAAGCACTCGTGTATCAAAGCACTCGTGTATCAAAGCACTCGTGTATCAAAGCACTCGTGTATCAAAGCACTCGTATATCAAAGCACTCGTGTATCAAAGCACTCGTGTATCAAAGCACTCGTGTATCAAAGCACTCGTGTATCAAAGCACTCGTGTATCAAAGCACTCGTGTATCAAAGCACTCGTGTATCAAAGCACTTCGTGTATCAAAGCACTCGTGTATCAAAGCACTCGTGTATCAAAGCACTCGTGTATCAAAGCACTTCGTAGTATCAAAGCACTCGTGTATCAAAGCACTCGTTATCAAAGCACTCGTGTATCAAAGCACTCGTATATCAAAGCACTCGTATATCAAAGCACTCGTATATCAAAGCACTCGTGTATCAAAGCACTCGTGTATCAAAGCACTCGTGTATCAAAGCACTCGTATATCAAAGCACTCGTGTATCAAAGCACTCGTATATCAAAGCACTCGTGTATCAAAGCACTCGTGTATCAAAGCACTCGTGTATCAAAGCACTCGTATATCAAAGCACTCGTATATCAAAGCACTCGTATATCAAAGCACTCGTATATCAAAGCACTCGTATATCAAAGCACTCGTATATCAAAGCACTCGTGTATCAAAGCACTCGTATATCAAAGCACTCGTATATCAAAGCACTCGTATATCAAAGCACTCGTGTATCAAAGCACTCGTGTATCAAGGCACTCGTGTATCAAAGCACTCGTATATCAAAGCACTCGTGTATCAAAGCACTCGTGTATCAAAGCACTCGTATATCAAAGCACTCGTATATCAAAGCACTCGTATATCAAAGCACTCGTATATCAAAGCACTCGTGTATCAAAGCACTCGTGTATCAAAGCACTCGTATATCAAAGCACTCGTATATCAAAGCACTCGTATATCAAAGCACTCGTGTATCAAAGCACTCGTGTATCAAAACTCGTATATCAAAGCACTCGTATATCAAAGCACTCGTATATCAAAGCACTCGTGTATCAAAGCACTCGTGTATCAAAGCACTCGTATATCAAAGCACTCGTATATCAAAGCACTCGTGTATCAAAGCACTCGTATATCAAAGCACTCGTATATCAAAGCACTCGTGTATCAAAGCACTCGTGTATCAAAGCACTCGTGTATCAAAGCACTCGTATATCAAAGCACTCGTGTATCAAAGCACTCGTATATCAAAGCACTCGTATATCAAAGCACTCGTGTATCAAAGCACTCGTGTATCAAAGCACTCGTATATCAAAGCACTCGTGTATCAAAGCACTCGTGTATCAAAGCACTCGTATATCAAAGCACTCGTATATCAAAGCACTCGTATATCAAAGCACTCGTGTATCAAAGCACTCGTATATCAAAGCACTCGTGTATCAAAGCACTCGTGTATCAAAGCACTCGTGTATCAAAGCACTCGTGTATCAAAGCACTCGTGTATCAAAGCACTCGTATATCAAAGCACTCGTGTATCAAAGCACTCGTGTATCAAAGCACTCGTATATCAAAGCACTCGTATATCAAAGCACTCGTGTATCAAAGCACTCGTATATCAAAGCACTCGTGTATCAAAGCACTCGTGTATCAAAGCACTCGTATATCAAAGCACTCGTATATCAAAGCACTCGTGTATCAAAGCACTCGTATATCAAAGCACTCGTGTATCAAAGCACTCGTGTATCAAAGCACTCGTATATCAAAGCACTCGTGTATCAAAGCACTCGTGTATCAAAGCACTCGTGTATCAAAGCACTCGTGTATCAAAGCACTCGTGTATCAAAGCACTCGTGTATCAAAGCACTCGTATATCAAAGCACTCGTATATCAAAGCACTCGTGTATCAAAGCACTCGTATATCAAAGCACTCGTGTATCAAAGCACTCGTGTATCAAAGCACTCGTGTATCAAAGCACTCGTGTATCAAAGCACTCGTGTATCAAAGCACTCGTGTATCAAAGCACTCGTGTATCAAAGCACTCGTGTATCAAAGCACTCGTGTATCAAAGCACTCGTGTATCAAAGCACTCGTATATCAAAGCACTCGTGTATCAAAGCACTCGTGTATCAAAAGCACTCGTGTATCAAAGCACTCGTGTATCAAAGCACTCGTATATCAAAGCACTCGTGTATCAAAGCACTCGTGTATCAAAGCACTCGTGTATCAAGCACTCGTGTATCAAAGCACTCGTGTATCAAAGCACTCGTGTATCAAAGGCACTCGTGTATCAAAGCACTCGTATATCAAAGCACTCGTGTATCAAAGCACTCGTGTATCAAAGCACTCGTGTATCAAAGCACTCGTGTATCAAAGCACTCGTATATCAAAGCACTCGTGTATCAAAGCACTCGTATATCAAAGCACTCGTGTATCAAAGCACTCGTGTATCAAAGCACTCGTATATCAAAGCACTCGTGTATCAAAGCACTTCGTGTATCAAAGCACTCGTGTATCAAAGCACTCGTGTATCAAAGCACTCGTGTATCAAAGCACTCGTGTATCAAGCACTCGTGTATCAAAGCACTCGTATTGCAAGACCCCTCGCTCGTTTATCAAATTAATATTTATTTTGAAATTTTGCTCGTCTTGCAAAACACTCGCAGACCAAGTTACTCGCAATCCAAGGTTTTACTGTAATAGGTTTTAACCCTTTCAACTGGTACACAAAACTGACACCTTTACACAAGGGGTCATGTTTGCATTGACCACAACGCAAGCAGTCAAAATGCAAACAAAAAGAAACATCTCCGATGATGATGACGATAATGATATGCACTGTCCTTGAAGTTGATTGGTCCACACCCGAGACAGCTTTCCTTAGAGCCTAGTCTCACATGGTCCTTGAAGTTGATTGGTCACACCCGAGACAGCTTTCCTTAGAGCCTAGTCTCACATGGCGTTGGACCAGATGACGCCAAAAGGCGCACAACTCAAAGACAGCGCACTATCAGAGTATTGAGAACTCGGGGTAAAGCATTTACACTATGAGACATCTCCTTTAGCAGTGGCAAAATGTAGTGGTATGTTTTTTAGCCTTTCAACTGGTGCAAAATCTGACATCTTTGTGCAAGGGGTCATGTTTGCATTGACCACAATACCTGCAGTCGTAATGCAAACAAAAAACACAACTCTGATGATGTATGCACTGTCTTTGAAGTTGATTGGTTCAGCTTTTCTTAGAGCCTAGTCTCCACTGGTGTTGGACCAGATGACGCCAAAGGCGTACAACTCAAAAAAACAGCGCACTATCAGAGTATTGAGAACTCGGGGTAAAGCATTTACACTATGAGACATCTCCTTTAGCAGTGGCAAAATATAGTGATGGGTTTTTAGCCTTGCAACTGGTACACAAAACTGACACCTTAAGACAAGGGGTCATGTTTGCAATAACCACAACACAAGCTGTCGTAATGCAAACAAAAAGAAACAACTCTGATGATGATGGTGATATGCACTGTCCTTGAAGTTGATTGGTCCACACCCGAGACAGCTTTTCTTAGAGCCTAGTCTCCATTGGTGTTGGACCAGATGAATACCCCCCCCCCTATCCCCCCCCCCAACTCTCCCGCCCCCCCCACCTCACCCCCACTCCCCCCCCCCACCCCCTCCCCCCCCATCCCCCCCCTCCCCGCTCGCCCCCACCTCCCCCACCCCTCCCCCCCACCCCTCCCCCCCATCCCCCCCTCCCCCCCCTCCCCCGCTCGCCCCCACCTCCCCCCACCCCTCCCCCCCCACCCCTCCCCCCCCATCCCCCCCTCCCCCCCATCCCCGCTCGCCCCCACCTCCCCCACCCCTCCCCCCCACCCCTCCCCCCCCATCCCCCCCTCCCCCCCCTCCCCGCTCGCCCCCACCTCCCCCACCCCCTCCCCCCCATCTCCCCTCCCCCCCCCTCCCCGCTCGCCCCCACCTCCCCCACCCCTCCCCCCCATCTCCCCCTCCCCCCCCCCTCCCCGCTCGCCCCCACCTCCCCCACCCCTCCCCCCCCACCCCCTCCCCCCCCCCACCCCCCCTCCCCCCCTCCCCGCTCGCCCCCACCTCCCCCACCCCTCCCCCCCATCTCCCCCCCCCTCCCCGCTCGCCCCCACCTCCCCCACCCCTCCCCCCCATCTCCCCCCTCCCCCCCCCTCCCCCGCTCGCCCCCACCTCCCCCACCCCTCCCCCCCCACCCCCCCCCCACCCCCCCTCCCCCCCTCCCCGCTCGCCCCCACCTCCCCCACCCCTCCCCCCCCATCTCCCCCCCCCTCCCCGCTCGCCCCCACCTCCCCCACCCCTCCCCCCCACCCCTCCCCCTCATCCCCCCCTCCCCCCCCTCCCCGCTCGCCCCCACCTCCCCCACCCCTCCCCCCCATCTCCCCCTCCCCCCCCCTCCCCGCTCGCCCCCACCTCCCCCACCCCTCCCCCCCATCTCCCCCTCCCCCCCCCTCCCCGCTCGCCCCCACCTCCCCCACCCCTCCCCCCCCCACCCCCTCCCCCCCCCCCCACCCCCCCCCTCCCCCCCTCCCCCGCTCGCCCCCACCTCCCCCACCCCTCCCCCCCATCTCCCCCCCCCCTCCCCGCTCGCCCCCACCTCCCCCACCCCTCCCCCCCATCTCCCCCTCCCCCCCCCCTCCCCGCTCGCCCCCACCTCCCCCACCCCTCCCCCCCCCACCCCCCCCCCACCCCCCTCCCCCCCTCCCCGCTCGCCCCCACCTCCCCCACCCCTCCCCCCCATCTCCCCCCCCCTCCCCCGCTCGCCCCCACCTCCCCCACCCCTCCCCCCCACCCCTCCCCCCCATCCCCCCCTCCCCCCCCTCCCCGCTCGCCCCCACCTCCCCCACCCCTCCCCCCCATCTCCCCCCTCCCCCCCCCTCCCCGCTCGCCCCCACCTCCCCCACCCCTCCCCCCCATCTCCCCCTCCCCCCCCCTCCCCGCTCGCCCCCACCTCCCCCACCCCTCCCCCCCCACCCCCCTCCCCCCCCCCACCCCCCTCCCCCCCCTCCCCGCTCGCCCCCACCTCCCCCACCCCTCCCCCCCATCTCCCCCCCCCCTCCCCGCTCGCCCCCACCTCCCCCACCCCTCCCCCCCATCTCCCCCCTCCCCCCCCCCTCCCCGCTCGCCCCCCACCTCCCCCACCCCTCCCCCCCCACCCCCCCCCCCACCCCCCTCCCCCCCTCCCCGCTCGCCCCCACCTCCCCCACCCCTCCCCCCCATCTCCCCCCCCCCTCCCCCGCTCGCCCCCCACCTCCCCCACCCCCTCCCCCCCACCCCTCCCCCCCATCCCCCCCTCCCCCCCCCTCCCCGCTCGCCCCCACCTCCCCCACCCCTCCCCCCCATCTCCCCCTCCCCCCCCCTCCCCCGCTCGCCCCCACCTCCCCCACCCCTCCCCCCCATCTCCCCCTCCCCCCCCCTCCCCCGCTCGCCCCCACCTCCCCACCCCTCCCCCCCCACCCCCTCCCCCCCCCCACCCCCCTCCCCCCCTCCCCGCTCGCCCCCACCTCCCCCACCCCTCCCCCCCATCTCCCCCCCCTCCCCGCTCGCCCCCACCTCCCCCACCCCTCCCCCCCCACCCCCCCCCCCACCCCCCTCCCCCCCTCCCCGCTCGCCCCCACCTCCCCCACCCCTCCCCCCCATCTCCCCCCCCCTCCCCGCTCGCCCCCACCTCCCCCCACCCCTCCCCCCCCACCCCCTCCCCCCCCCCCACCCCCCTCCCCCCCTCCCCGCTCGCCCCCACCTCCCCCACCCCTCCCCCCCATCTCCCCCCCCCTCCCCGCTCGCCCCCACCTCCCCCACCCCTCCCCCCCCACCCACCCCCCCCACCCCCCTCCCCCCCCTCCCCGCTCGCCCCCACCTCCCCCACCCCTCCCCCCCATCTCCCCCCCCCTCCCCGCTCGCCCCCACCTCCCCCACCCCTCCCCCCCCACCCCCTCCCCCCCCCCACCCCCCACCCCCCAGGCGCTTCTCAGTGCAGCGCTGCGCACGTTGCCACTTGGGCATCGCTGCCGCCGAGCTCGTGATGAGGGCGCGCGCCGCCGTGTACCACGTGGCCTGCTTCACGTGCAGTGCGTGCAGCGGGGCCCTGGAGCCCGGGGAGCCGTTCAGTGCTGCACCCTGCGCCCCACACCGCCTCTACTGCAGACACCACCTCGTCACAGTCAGTCACCCAGTCAGTCACCTACACACTCAGGCAGTCATTCAACTACACACTCAGTCACTCACCTACACACTCAGTCAGTCACTCAACTACACACTCAACTACACACTCAGTCACTCACCTACACACTCAGTCAGTCACTCAACTACACACTCAACTACACACTCAGTCACTCAACTACACACTCACTCACACACTCAACTACACACTCTACTACACAGTCAGTCACTCAGTCAGTCACTCAACTACACACTCTACTACACACTCAGTCACTCACACACTCAGTCACTTGGGGAGCCGTTCAGTGCTGCACCCTGCGCCCCACACCGCCTCTACTGCAGACACCACCTTGTCACAGTCAGTCACTCAGTCAGTCACCTACACACTCAGTCAGTCATTCAACTACACACTCAGTCACTCACCTACACACTCAGTCAGTCACTCACCTACACACTCAGTCACTCAACTACACACTCAGTCAGTCACTCACTCACTCAGTCACTCAACTACACACTCAACTACACACTCAACTACACACTCAGTCACTCAACTACACACTCACTCAGTCACTTACACAGTCACTCACTCACTCAGTCACTCAGTCACTCACTCAACTACACAGTCAGTCACTCACACACTCAGTCACTTGGGGAGCCGTTCAGTGCTGCACCCTGTGCCCCACACCGCCTCTACTGCAGACACCACCTCGTCACAGTCAGTCACTCAGTCAGTCACCTACACACTCAGGCAGTCATTCAACTACACACTCAGTCACTCACCTACACACTCAGTCAGTCACTCAACTACACACTCAACTACACACTCAGTCACTCACCTACACACTCAGTCAGTCACTCAACTACACACTCAACTACACACTCAGTCACTCAACTACACACTCACTCACACACTCAACTACACACTCTACTACACAGTCAGTCACTCAGTCAGTCACTCAACTACACACTCTACTACACACTCAGTCACTCACACACTCAGTCACTTGGGGAGCCGTTCAGTGCTGCACCCTGCGCCCCACACCGCCTCTACTGCAGACACCACCTTGTCACAGTCAGTCACTCAGTCAGTCACCTACACACTCAGTCAGTCATTCAACTACACACTCAGTCACTCACCTACACACTCAGTCAGTCACTCACCTACACACTCAGTCACTCAACTACACACTCAGTCAGTCACTCACTCACTCAGTCACTCAACTACACACTCAACTACACACTCAACTACACACTCAGTCACTCAACTACACACTCACTCAGTCACTTACACAGTCACTCACTCACTCACTCAGTCACTCAGTCACTCACTCAACTACACAGTCAGTCACTCACACACTCAGTCACTTGGGGAGCCGTTCAGTGCTGCACCCTGTGCCCCACACCGCCTCTACTGCAGACACCACCTCGTCACAGTCAGTCACTCAGTCAGTCACCTACACACTCAGTCAGTCATTCAACTACACACTCAGTCACTCACCTACACACTCAACTACACACTCAGTCAGTCAGTCACTTACACAGTCAGTCAGTCACTCAGTCGCTTGGGGAGCCGTTCAGTGCTGCACCCTGCGCCCCGCACCGCCTCTACTGCAGACACCACCTCGTCACAGTCAGTCACCCAGTCAGTCACTTACACAGTCACTCAGTCACTCAACTACACACTCAGTCACTCAGTCACTCAGTCACTCACTCACTCAACTACACACTCAGTCAACTACACACTCAACTACACACTCAACTACACACTCACTCAGTCACTCAGTCACTCAACTACACACTCAGTCACTCACCTACACACTCAGTCACTCACCTACACACTCACTCACACACTCAGTCACTCAACTACACACACAGTCACTCAACTACACACTCAGTCACTCACCTACACACTCAGTCACACACTCAGTCACTCACCTACACACTCACTCACACACTCAGTCACTCAACTACACGCACAGTCACTCAACTACACACTCAGTCACTCACCTACACACTCAGTCACACACTCAGTCACTCACCTACACACTCACTCACACACTCAGTCACTCAACTACACACACAGTCACTCAACTACACACTCAGTCACTCACCTACACACTCAGTCACACACTCAGTCACTCACCTACACACTCACTCACACACTCAGTCACTCACACACTCAGTCACTCACCTACACACTCAGTCACTTACACACTCAGTCACTCACCTACACACTGAGTCACACACTCAGTCACTCACCTACAAACTCACTCACACACTCAGTCACTCACCTACAAACTCACTCACACACTCAGTTACTCACCTACACACTCACTCACACACTCAGTCACTCACCTACACACTCACTCACACACTCAGTCACTCACTCACACACTCAGTCACTCACACACTCAGTCACTCACCTACACACTCAGTCACTCACACACTCAGTCATTCACCTACACAGTCACTCACTCAGTCACTCACCTACACACTCACTCACACACTCAGTCACTCACCTACACACTCAGTCACTCACACACTCAGTCACTCACCTACACACTCACTCACTCACACACTCAGTCACTCAACTACACACTCAACTACACACTCAGTCACTCACCTACACACTCAGTCAGTCACTCAACTACACACTCAACTACACACTCAGTCACTCAACTACACACTCACTCACACACTCAACTACACACTCTACTACACAGTCAGTCACTCAGTCAGTCACTCAACTACACACTCTACTACACACTCAGTCACTCACACACTCAGTCACTTGGGGAGCCGTTCAGTGCTGCACCCTGCGCCCCACACCGCCTCTACTGCAGACACCACCTTGTCACAGTCAGTCACTCAGTCAGTCACCTACACACTCAGTCAGTCATTCAACTACACACTCAGTCACTCACCTACACACTCAGTCAGTCACTCACCTACACACTCAGTCACTCAACTACACACTCAGTCAGTCACTCACTCACTCAGTCACTCAACTACACACTCAACTACACACTCAACTACACACTCAGTCACTCAACTACACACTCACTCAGTCACTTACACAGTCACTCACTCACTCACTCAGTCACTCAGTCACTCACTCAACTACACAGTCAGTCACTCACACACTCAGTCACTTGGGGAGCCGTTCAGTGCTGCACCCTGTGCCCCACACCGCCTCTACTGCAGACACCACCTCGTCACAGTCAGTCACTCAGTCAGTCACCTACACACTCAGTCAGTCATTCAACTACACACTCAGTCACTCACCTACACACTCAACTACACACTCAGTCAGTCAGTCACTTACACAGTCAGTCAGTCACTCAGTCGCTTGGGGAGCCGTTCAGTGCTGCACCCTGCGCCCCGCACCGCCTCTACTGCAGACACCACCTCGTCACAGTCAGTCACCCAGTCAGTCACTTACACAGTCACTCAGTCACTCAACTACACACTCAGTCACTCAGTCACTCAGTCACTCACTCACTCAACTACACACTCAGTCAACTACACACTCAACTACACACTCAACTACACACTCACTCAGTCACTCAGTCACTCAACTACACACTCAGTCACTCACCTACACACTCAGTCACTCACCTACACACTCACTCACACACTCAGTCACTCAACTACACACACAGTCACTCAACTACACACTCAGTCACTCACCTACACACTCAGTCACACACTCAGTCACTCACCTACACACTCACTCACACACTCAGTCACTCAACTACACGCACAGTCACTCAACTACACACTCAGTCACTCACCTACACACTCAGTCACACACTCAGTCACTCACCTACACACTCACTCACACACTCAGTCACTCAACTACACACACAGTCACTCAACTACACACTCAGTCACTCACCTACACACTCAGTCACACACTCAGTCACTCACCTACACACTCACTCACACACTCAGTCACTCACACACTCAGTCACTCACCTACACACTCAGTCACTTACACACTCAGTCACTCACCTACACACTGAGTCACACACTCAGTCACTCACCTACAAACTCACTCACACACTCAGTCACTCACCTACAAACTCACTCACACACTCAGTTACTCACCTACACACTCACTCACACACTCAGTCACTCACCTACACACTCACTCACACACTCAGTCACTCACTCACACACTCAGTCACTCACACACTCAGTCACTCACCTACACACTCAGTCACTCACACACTCAGTCATTCACCTACACAGTCACTCACTCAGTCACTCACCTACACACTCACTCACACACTCAGTCACTCACCTACACACTCAGTCACTCACACACTCAGTCACTCACCTACACACTCACTCACTCACACACTCAGTCACTCACCTACACACTCACTCACACACTCAGTCACTCACCTACACACTCACTCACACACTCAGTCACTCACCTACAAACTCACTCACACACTCAGTCACTTGGGGAGCCGTTCAGTGCTGCACCCTGCGCCCCACACCGCCTCTACTGCAGACACCACCTCGTCACAGTCAGTCACCCAGTCAGTCACTTACACAGTCACTCAGTCAGTCAGTCACTCAGTCACTCACTCACTCAGTCACTCAGTCAGTCACTCAACTACACAGTCAGTCACTCACACACTCAGTCACTTGGAGAGCCGTTCAGTGCTGCACCCTGCACCCCGCACCGCCTCTACTGCAGACACCACCTCGTCACAGTCAGTCACTCAGTCAGTCACTTACACAGTCACTCAGTCACTCACTCACCTACACACTCAGTCACTCAGTCACTCACCTACACACTCAGTCAGTCACTCACCTACACACTCAGTCACTCAGTCAGTCACTCAACTACACACTCAGTCACTCACACACTCAGTCACTTGGAGAGCCGTTCAGTGCTGCACCCTGCGCCCCACACCGCCTCTACTGCAGACACCACCTCGTCACAGTCAGTCACTCAGTCAGTCACCTACACACTCAGTCAGTCATTCAACTACACACTCAGTCACTCACCTACACACTCAGTCAGTCACTCACCTACACACTCAGTCACTCAGTCAACTACACAGTCAGTCAGTCACTCACACACTCAGTCACTCACCTACACACTCACTCACACACTCAGTCACTCACCTACACACTCCGTCACTCACACACTCAGTCACTCACCTACACACTCAGTCACTTACACACTCAGTCACTCACCTACACACTCAGTCACTTACACACTCAGTCACTCACCTACACACTCAGTCACTCACCTACACACTCACTCACACACTCAGTCACTCACCTACACACTCAGTCACTTACACACTCAGTCACTCACCTACACACTCAGTCACTTACACACTCAGTCACTCACCTACACACTGAGTCACACACTCAGTCACTCACCTACACACTCACTCACACACTCAGTCACTCACCTACACACTCACTCACACACTCAACTACACACTCTACTACACACTCAGTCACTTACACACTCAGTCACTCACCTACACACTGAGTCACACACTCAGTCACTCACCTACACACTCACTCACACACTCAGTCACTCACCTACACACTCAGTCACTTACACACTCAGTCACTCACCTACACACTGAGTCACACACTCAGTCACTCACCTACACACTCACTCACACACTCAGTCACTCACCTACACACTCAGTCACTCACACACTCAGTCACTCACCTACACACTGAGTCACACACTCATTCACTCACCTACACACTCAGTCACTTACACACTCAGTCACTCACCTACACACTGAGTCACACACTCAGTCACTCACCTACACACTCACTCACACACTCAGTCACTCACCTACACACTCAGTCACTCACTCACTCAGTCACTCACCTACACACTCAGTCACTTACACACTCACTCACACACTCAGTCACTCACCTACACACTCAGTCACTCACCTACACACTCACTCACACACTCAGTCACTCACCTACACACTCAGTCACTCACACACTCAGTCACTCACCTACACACTCAGTCACTTACACACTCAGTCACTCACCTACACACTCACTCACACACTCAGTCACTCACCTACACACTCAGTCACTCACACACTCAGTCACTCACCTACACACTCAGTCACTCACACACTCAGTCACTCACCTACACACTCACTCACACACTCAGTCACTCACCTACACACTCAGTCACTCACACACTCAGTCACTCACCTACACACTCAGTCACTCACACACTCAGTCACTCACCTACACACTGAGTCACACACTCAGTCACTCACCTACACACTCAGTCACTCACACACTCAGTCACTCACCTACATACTCACTCACACACTCAGTCACTCACCTACACACTCAGTCACTTACACACTCAGTCACTCACCTACACACTGAGTCACACACTCAGTCACTCACCTACACACTCACTCACACACTCAGTCACTCACCTACACACTGAGTCACACACTCAGTCACTCACCTACACACTCACTCACACACTCAGTCACTCACCTACACACTCAGTCACTCACACACTCAGTCACTCACCTACACACTGAGTCACACACTCATTCACTCACCTACACACTCAGTCACTTACACACTCAGTCACTCACCTACACACTGAGTCACACACTCAGTCACTCACCTACACACTCACTCACACACTCAGTCACTCACCTACACACTCAGTCACTCACTCACTCAGTCACTCACCTACACACTCAGTCACTTACACACTCACTCACACACTCAGTCACTCACCTACACACTCAGTCACTCACCTACACACTCACTCACACACTCAGTCACTCACCTACACACTCAGTCACTCACACACTCAGTCACTCACCTACACACTCAGTCACTTACACACTCAGTCACTCACCTACACACTCACTCACACACTCAGTCACTCACCTACACACTCAGTCACTCACACACTCAGTCACTCACCTACACACTCAGTCACTCACACACTCAGTCACTCACCTACACACTCACTCACACACTCAGTCACTCACCTACACACTCAGTCACTCACACACTCAGTCACTCACCTACACACTCAGTCACTCACACACTCAGTCACTCACCTACACACTGAGTCACACACTCAGTCACTCACCTACACACTCAGTCACTCACACACTCAGTCACTCACCTACATACTCACTCACACACTCAGTCACTCACCTACACACTCAGTCACTTACACACTCAGTCACTCACCTACACACTGAGTCACACACTCAGTCACTCACCTACACACTCACTCACACACTCAGTCACTCACCTACACACTGAGTCACACA